>NW_024962262.1:3051205-3249480 GCF_019238085.1 Lagopus leucura
AAGAGAAGAGAAGAGAAGAGAAGAGAAGAGAAGAGAAGAGAAGAGAAAAAAAGGAGAAGAAAGGCTTCTGTTTTATGTCAGTGAGGAAGGAATCTGGAAAGACAGTGGCATAATTTATCCCAGTTAGATCAATCACTCATTTCCTATATCTGTTATTAAGCCTACTAGGAAGCAGTCTAGGTTCAAGCAAAATATTTCACTGCCAAGATTCAATCACAGCTTCACAGCTATGCTATCAAAATGTGTGAATATCTGTTGTATTTCAGGTTGTTGAGACCATGGTCTTTCCACTGCCTACCTGCTGACCCACCTGCCTTCTCCCTGCATGATGGCGGTTGTCCACAGGGATGGAGTTGGAAAGGGGCAGAGGCAGAGCAAGGCACAGCTGACTGGACAGAAAATCTCTTTGCACCTTTTTATAATGAGCTGCCAAGTTGGAGCCTTTCCAGATATGGAAATTTTCTGGCATTATTCAGTTAAGCAGGATTCAAGGCTATAAAGCCCTCTATGGAGAGCATATGTCCTTCCTAAGAGTCTCATGTCTCTAAGTTAAAAGATGAGGTGAAGTTAGAAAAAAAAGGAGATTAGGAGGAGGAGACAAATGTTAGTTACCTATTTTTGGATATTATGCATAAGAGATATCACTGCAAGAAAGACACTGAGGCCCTAGAGTGTGTCTAGGGAATGCCAACAAAGCTGGAAGGGTCTGGAGTACAAGTCTTATGGGAAGCAGCTGAGGGAACAGGGATCATTTCATGTGGAGAAGAGGAAGCTCAGGGGAGACTTCATTGTTGTCTCCAAATGTTGTTCTCCTGAAAAGAGGCTGTGGCGAGGTGAGGATCAGCCTCTTTTCCTAGGTAACAGCAATACGATGAGAGGGAATGGCCTTCAGTTGCACCAGGGGAGGTTCAGGTTGGGTATTAGGAAAAAAGTTATTCTCAGAAAGAGTAGTAATGCACTGGGACAAGCTGCCCAGTGAAGCGTTGGAGTCACCATTCAAGAAACACAGAGCTGTGGCATTGAAGGACATGGTTTAATGCACATGGTGGTGATACTCTGATGGTTGGACTAGATGAACTTCTGGTCTTTTCCAGACTTAATGATTCTATGACTCCAACATCATCTCTGTACAGGTGGGTACATAAAAGGGACTAACTCTTTGTTCTGAGAGATGCTCTCAGAAAACAGAAGATCAAGAGACTCCCTGGTATCCTCTAAGGACCCTGTGATCCTCACTACTTTTACAGAGGGTGGGAGACATGAAGACTCACCAAGTTTACCTATGAAATGGAAAACTGCATGGGGCAGATGGCCACAGACTCCAGGTCACTGGCTGACCTGTGGCCAGGCCTTGCTGGAGCGGCTTTTCTCTGTGGAGATTTGTCATCTCCTCCCCCCCCCTCCCCAAACACCCTGTGCCTCAGGTCTGGCATTTCCACCAGATTTGATGTACCTTGGATTTATGTCCCTCATTCTAGCACTGCCTGCAGGAGCTGATTTCTTATCTGTCTCTTGGAAGAACTGCCATAATCCACATCATCATGGTGCATTCTTTACCAGGGACTGTGAGATTCCATGTCAGTGGAAGAGTAAATGAATTGGGATTCAGTTTTCAGCCAAAGGTATATGTATCTATATTTAACAATGCAAATTATTTTACCAGGTCCTACAGTGACATTTCTGTTCCTTCAGACAAAATGTCAGCTTGGAACAAGAGGCATAGAGCCAGCATAAACCCTTTACTTTCCAAGTGTTCACTGAATGCTTTTATGGATGTTATTACTAATAATGGTACGAAAACTACTTTTTTATTATCTTTCATAATGTCAGAATGGAAATTTTTTTTTAATTTCATTTTTTTATTTTTTATTTCATTGAAGTCTTTATTGCACTTAAAAGATTAACCATAGCAGATTCCAGACTGTCCATAATTCTCTGTTTGTATAAAATCACACCAAAAGAACAACTATGAGATTGTGAATTATGCAGCTGGTAGTGTTGCCTGGCTAAAAAACTAATAATTGCTTTATGAGCCACACCCCCTCAATGACCAATTAATGACTAAAGATATTCCTGTTCTTATACGTCAGTTAGGCTTAGAAAGCAAGTGTTTAAATCCAAAAATGACCTTATGTTCTAGCATGCTTTCTGGGTGCTGTCTGCAGGACCTGTTCCATCCTCAAGTAAAGAGTTGAGCTGGAATTCCCAGAGATGACCCCTGCAGATCACAGATATGGCTGGGCTGAAGTTGCTCTGCTTTATTGCACAGCTAAGATGGTTTTAAGTCAGGACACTCTGATCAGGAGGAAAAAAAACACAGCGCTGCTCTCTTTCTTATAGCACGTACCTATTAGTTAAAAAGTATTTTGCTTTCTGAACTTAGCCTGAAAATTATTCTGACAGAATTTGTTTTTGCAAAAAGCTGCTCAAAAATTATGGTTGATTGCACTCTTGGGTTGGCCTATGGAGAGGACTGCCTGAAGTCAGCACTCTGACCTATAGTGTAAAGAGACAATGTTATTTTGTATGGATGCGGGTTGCTACCCTCTTTCTTTCGTATTATAGTAGCTTGTTATAATATGTTGACAGAGTGAAAACTAAGGAATTTATCTTCAAACACAAGCCTTCTTTTCTTAGAACCTACTTCCAAAGCCTAGTAAACCTGTTTGGAAAATTACTGTAATTATTTTTTCATTCCCTTTGTCCATAGCTGGAAGTACAAGTGTGTAGCATAATTACAAAGGGATTTGTCCACCATGTAACTTGAGCAAATATCCCACCTGTATTTTCTCCTCAGATGTAGAAATTTCACGTTAAGACCAGCTAAACAGAGGGAAAATTGTGCCTATTGCAGACTGCACTGATTACAAAGATACCAAAACAATGAGAAGTTTCACAGCTGCAATGTTCCCCATGAATTACCTGTCTCTCAGCAAAATGAAAGTAAATCATTTTAATCCTTTCCTTTGGACCAGAACATTTTCTTTAGTAGAAGGTGCACTAAATGGCTTCAAATACAGAGGAGGCACCACAAAAAAGTGACCAGTAGCCTTCAAAATAAGACATGCTTGAGAGGTACAAACAGAAAAGAATTTCAGTTCTGTCTGTGCATAATGATGAAAATGCATACCACATCTTATACTGAGTCTGAGGATGATCACTTTGCTTCCTTGGAATTCCTTCAGTTTGTTGCTGTCAGGATGTCGTTCTTGATGAGGAAGCAGAGACTTTGGTGAAACGGTTAAATAAACATATCGGTATTGTTAAGCTTTAGAAGAGGATATTAGATTACATACCAGGAGAGAAGGCTATGCCTGTCTTCAGTGCTAAAGTACATTTGAGCCTCCATTTTCCTGCAGTATTGTGTTCAGTTTTGATTATTTGGAGTCCCCAAGTTTAGTTTATTTATCTAAGCATTATTCTAACATAAACTCCTGGAGACCTGTTCTGCCCTCAGTCCCACAGTGGGAAATGAGACAAGCGGCCAAGGACAGAAGTGAACCCATTACCATTTTCTGAGGTATCTGGGTGTTTATTTTTTTAATGCTCAGATTTTATAAAGTCCTTTTGCATAGAATCAGTAGTTTTTATAATGGGAAATCCAATTATAGAATGGATGATTAAATCTGTTGTTAAATTTTATTCTGGTAGTGGAAGTTCTAATTACTCTTAGCTGATGAGGATCTCAAAAGAAGATTTTGAACTAAATTTGTTTGTGCATATAAAACAATAGAGATGTAACAAAGCAGTGTCATACAAAACTAGGATAATATCAGTTCTTCATTATCAAGAAAGGTAATAATGAAAAGAATATTAGACATTTTTTATGCTAGGAAATAGAAAAAAAAAAAAGTCATTATCTTGTAAAGGAGTTGGGTATTTTCTTCTGTATTCCACTTCTCATTCTCATCCCACGTTGCCCCATCCCTTATTCTGTGAGCTTGGAAAGTGCCAGTGAAATCATGGAATCATAGAATCACAGAATCATTTGAGGTGAATGGGATCCTTAAAGGTCATCTGATCCAACTCATCTACACTGAACAGGGACACCTACAGCTCCATCAGGTTGCTCGGAGCACCATCCAGCCAGACCTTGAGTCCAGGGACAGGGGCATCCACTACCTCTCAGGGCAACCTGTGCCAGCGATTTACCATTTTTATTGAAAAAAAAATTTTATATCCAATTGAAATGTCTTCTCTTTTAATTTGAAACCACTTCTCCTTGCCATATCCCATCACATCTTGCTAAAGAGTTTGTCCTTCTTTCTTACAGTCTCCCCTCAGACACTGAAAGGCCACTCTCAAGTCTTCCTGGAGCCTTATCTTCTCCAGGCTGAACAGCCCCAGCTCTCTTAGCCTGTCCTTGTACAGAGGTGTTCCATCCCTTGTATCATTTCTGTGGCCCCTGCTTTGAACACTCTCCAATATGTCCATGTCTCTCCTGTGCTGAGTACTCCGCATCTGGACACAATACTCCAAGTGAGGTCTCACCAACACATGTTGTGTTGTTGTTCTACACCTACAATCCTCATGTAAATGCCGTCCCTGTGGTGTTAGGCTTGGTGCCTTCGCGTACGTTGGATGGAAACCACAAAGAGTTTTCCCCAAAGCTGTCAAGAGCTAGTGAGGACAGCCCACATGTCAGCCAACTACATAGATAAAATATATCCTGTCATAAGAGGTGCCAAGCTAAGTGTGAAGGGAGCAGGACGAAGAAACCACTGGGGAAGGTGGATTTGGGGAATGAAAGACATTACTTTGGCTGGTGATTTGGCTGGTGTGGTGGCCAAAGACAGGCCTGAGGAGGGAGACGGAAGGGGAGGTAAGTGTGAGTTTACCAGGTCAGCCAAGGCCAAGTGATTAATTATTGGAAATGAAAACAAATGAAAATCAGCAACTGGAATGAGAAGAAAACATGATCCAGGAACAACCTATCAGTATCTAAAAGAGAGCTATAGGAAAGAAAGGGACAGACTCTTTAGCAGGGTCTGTGATGACGGAACAAGAGGAAATGGACATAAGGAAAAAGTCTTTTACAGCGTAGCACTCAGGTTGCCCAGAGATATGGTGGATGCCCCGTTCCTGAAGACTTTCAAGCTGAGGTGGGATCAAGTTCTGGGCAACCTGATCAAGCTGTGCACTGCCCTGTTCATTGCAGGGGGGCTGGACTAAATGACCTTTAATGACTCCTTCTAGCTTTGAGGATTCTACAGTTTGGAAAACAAGACAGAGAAGAGCAGAAAACACAAGTGATTCAAGAAATGATGGGAACAAAGAGGGAAGGTATGAAGGAACACAGAGGAGAAAAGTGAGGTAGGAAGAACATGGCTGGAAGGGCGGAATCAAATGACCAACTGAAATAATGTACATTACTGTGCTGTAAGGGCCTCAGATAAGCACATCAACAATGTCAGTGGGAGATTAAAAGCGAAATATAAAATAAAATATTCCTCAGAATTTAATTCTATGATTGGCTTTAGCTATCAAATTACAGAAAACAGCTGCATTCCATAAAGCAGCAACTGGGCCACAGTTGTAACCCAAACCTTGCACTTGACACTTAGGAAAAAAAACATTTTCCCTGCACATGTGATCCAGTTATACAGCCAGTACCACACCGATGAAATCAGTGAAGCTGTAAACTAAGTTGTTAATAGCTTCTTTTGTCTTCATACTTTCCCCTTGTATCTTTTGGTCAAAGCGAGAACTGATTTTAAAGACTGGGTATTGTCTTCCTGAGTTAATGTAGCTGATTTGTTCCCTTCACCTTCAGATGTGTGTATTACTGAAAAATAAAGCCCTTGCATCCTACAAAGAGCTTGTGCATTTAAGGAATGGCACAGTAAGTGAAGAAAATTTGAATCAGACTTAAAAAATACTAGCTTAGCTTTAGGAGGGAGAAACAATTGTAACTTTTACATATATAGATTTTATTAGTAGCCTTAAAGTCTGAAGCTCAGATATATTCAAATTTGGAACCAGTGTACGGGATTTGAAATTGGAAATATTTTAGCAAAGCAGCCATTGAAGTCCTTTATATCTGCTTATCCACTCCTTCTGTTACTTGCCCAGTATACTACAGCTAATACTATTTCAGCAAAGGGACAGTAATTCTTATGCATAATCCCAAAGTTAAAATCCTCGTTGAGAAAGATGTGTCAATCAGTGAGCTGCTCTGTTTTATTCAGAACATCTATTGTAGGACATTCAGTGACACTATGCATTGATGGTGGCATTTTCCATTCCGACTCATTTTACAAACACTATATAAAGGAGTGCTGCCCTCACCCTGTTCACTGGGTACAGAATGCTTCCAGGGGCAGCACATCAACATGGCTACCTTGTAAATCTCTGGAGCTCATTCTTAGAAAACATGTACTGAGTTCAATTACATGCCTGCAAGATGAAATGGATGTGAGATACTGTGCTTTTATCTTGAAAAAAAAAAAAAAATCCAGATGATAAATTGAATGCATCCCAGTTTATCTTTCTCCTGGGTGAAGATTGAAGCAGCTCAGAAACTGCAGCTTCCAGGACACTAAATATTTCCCACCTGATATCAAGGCCACTTAGCTACCACGGCCAGAAGAATGCAGGAGCTCCTCTTCTAGGTTTTATATCCTTGCTGTGAGGAAAAACAGATCAGTTAAACCACACTGCACACTTGTGACAGCACTGTCCCAGAGAATTACAATGGCTGCAATCTCACATAATGCACTCCCAGCATTAAAACACATGACAGATGCCACTTTCTTGCTCTGCCTCATAGCCTCTGTTGTCCAGAGCAGTTCTGCTGCTGAAGTGCACTGTGCCTCCCACTTGGTTTGCTAGCCTGGATTCCATTCTAAATCCCCATGACAAGGAGCCCCAGCCATAAAAGCAGAGACAGCCTACATCAGTGTGCCACTTTGCAAGCAAAAGAGCTAAATCCACTGGAAAGCAGGAATCATTAATTCTGATGCTCATGGCATTGAGTGTTTACCTGACCTGTGATTTTTTTTTTTTTTTAATCTGACATCTATAAATTACTTCAGCTCCTACTTCGTCCCAAATGAAATCAGGTTTCATGAAAAATTCCGCAGGTGATTAATTGGTTTCAAAGACTTCTGAATACACTCAGCATTTCCACTGATATTACTCTTCTTTTCACAGGAGAGAAATGAGGTTACTGGAAAGCATATCACACCAGCCTACCTCTTCTGGATTAAACGTGCTTGAAATAAGTGCCATTCCTTTTCCCAGACTATAATTTATCATTTCAGAGTGGGAACATTTATTATCTTTATTCTATCACTATGTTGTGTAACATTTTTTTCCATGTAATTTAATTGTATCAAAAATTATTTGATGTATTAAAACTGAAAATAAAGTGCTCAGAGACCAAACCCTGTTATATACACACTGCAATTATGTGCAACTTTAGTAGTCATTTCACCAGCAGTATCTAAAGGACTCAGAGTCTCATTAAATAAAGGATTTAGATGCCTAAAGAGACATCTATTTCCTTTTGTGGGATTTGGCAAAGTAGGTTCAAATCTATAATCCAACCTGTTGTGCTCAGCTTCAGCTGCTACCCAGCCTTGTATTCATCAGACTCCAAAGGCACCAAAGTGTTTGACCTTGCAGTTCCTTAATTGCTTTGAGCTATTGTTCTGGGCATTACAGGAGCTGACCTATTTCTGACAGGGCTAAATGGCTTTGCATCTAGCTCCCATCTTACCAAAATATTTTCATTCCAGAAACTGCAAGCGCATCTCTTCTCATGTAACCTTAGACACTTGCAGAGCATTGGAAGGGCTGAGCTAGGCTACCTCTGCAGAGAGCATGCAGGAACAGGCATGGCCAGGGTGCAACCCCTCTGGTCTATTTTAGTTGTCTGCATCAGGACACAAGGCATTGCAGTTTCTCCAGTACAGGATGGCTAGGAATACTTCATGTTCAGTTGCTTGCATTGCAAAGATGAATCCTCAAAGATGATTAGCAGAATTAGCTTGTACACTGGGCCACTCCAATGCAAGGGCAATCATATAGATGTACATCTTGGTACTATCTCAGGTACTTGTGTGTTCTCTCACTCTCTTTTACTGCCATCACTGTTCATGCAATAAGAATATCTCTCTTTAGCCTGAGGTATTCTGGACTACATCTCCCCTTCCAAGAAAGAGGTTAATAAGGACAACTGCTGATAGTCGCCCATTCTTCCTATACACTAAAGTCTGAAAGAATCCTGGTCCAGAAGAGCTGCCAGCAAGCTCTTGACCCTGTGCCTTGGTACTTGGCTGAAGAACGTGATCTAGGCCCTGATTAACATCAGTGTGCCATAGCACACAGATGGAGCTGGGTTCCAAATCCTGCATCCTTGTGCTGGAACTGGGGATGCTGAGAGCAGCATGGAGATTCAACAGACCATAAGGCATCTACTCTACCATACCATCCTAACATCCAGTGTTAGTAAATCAAGTACACTCATTTAGGCATCCAATCGTCAGCGTACCAAGGAATTGTAATATTAAAGGTACAAATACATCGTGCATTTTAAACCATTCAGTAATGATGGAAAAGGAGAAAAATGCCATCTTTAGAGATATCCTACAGCATTTTGTCTTTTGCAACATTGAATAGGAATTTTGACTCAGTAGTTCATATCCTAGCACCCCAGTGTGTTCACTAGCAGAACATATTCACCTATATAGCAGAACATATTCACCTATATAGGAATATGTTCTGATCTCACATCAAGAGATCTTATAGGAAAACCCATTAAAAAAAGAAAGCTATTATGAATAGGGCATCAAAATACATGAATAATCTTATGGGTCTAGACAATACATGATAATTTTTTTTTTAGTAAGGCTGTAGCTAGATTTAATTCCTCAGTAGATAGTGAATGCTGAATACCAGGAAATAAAACTATTGCAAATTTGCAGGTGAAGGATTGTTTAAGGCAATATGGCCTATAAATTTTCCATAGTATTTTCACACCACAAAAAGATTTTCTGTTTTTATTGTAACACATTATGGCACACTGCATGCTCATAATTATCTAATATTTCCCTGCTCTGATCTCTCTTGATTGTTAATATTAAAAGGATTATTAGGATCTTCTCTATCTAATAATGATTTGTGCGTATATTTAAAGGGCTGGCAAACTTGGCATAGAATAAATGTCACTTTTAAAATATGCTACAGATAGAGCAAAGTGGAGTTTAAAAAAGAAGAGATTAGAATGTTGAGTAAATGTCATGACTACCAGAATCAATTGAAAATGAGCATTCTTGCTGGCCTTAGCTGGAATGAAAAGAGATTTCTTCCCCAAGCTTGGTCTCCAAGGAGTACAATCAGGATGGTACTAATGAGCACAAAACTCACAAGGTAGGGGTGATGTTTCCTTCAGAAACACTATATGCATTGGTGCCCTGAGCCCCCTACGGACCTAAAATCTGTTATTGTTTCTCCTGGGAGGTCCGTTTACACTTAACACACATCTGGCTTAATTAGGTTGACAGCTGCTGCAGGTACTATTGGACAAGGTCCAGGCATCAGAGTGCATTAGCATTTGTTTAATGGTTTAACCTTTCATAATCTGATCTCCATTGCGTAAATGAACCAGAGAGGTATCTTTTATTACTTGTTAATGTGTGTTGTGTGCCTACACATACACACACTCACAAAAACGTGCAAGCAATTCACATTGTGTCCCACAATACATTAAATATATTTTCCAATCATAAACTTTATTACAGAAATCCAGCTCCAAACAGTGCAAAAAATAGCAGCATTAACAGTGAAGAGAGCAGCAATCACACTGTATGTAAAGACAGAAGAAAAACCAAGGACTTTCCTGTACAGAAACAGCCACCACATACAACCAGATTTTGCATACCTATAGTTTTCAAGTTTTAATTAGGAAGAAACTAACCAGGGTGGAGTAAAAAGGGCTTACAGTTTCTGCTGTCTACATAGAAGAAGCCAACGTAGAAGGTGGTCTAGTGCAGATTCATATTTGGCAATAAATCTCATGTCTGTTATATTTTTTAATAGATCCAATGAACTAAATAGGCCTGATTCTGTCTATAGCTGAAAGAAGAGTAAAGTATTCAAAGCCATTGGAAACAATCTGGTTTTACACTTGTGTAACTGAGGGAAGAATACGGCTGGAATGATTAGGCATGTGCTTTGTTTTCTCAAGAGAACACTTTCTCCTTATCCAATGAAAGCATTTTTTCTCACTTTTAAATATTCTTTTATGTCTAATTGGCTTCTTTCCACAGTAACTCCCTGTAAAAATAGCCTTTGGCAAGGCAGCCAATTTCAGCGTAAGCCCGAACCTTATTTTGTCATTGAAAGCAAAACGAAATCCAAAGGCATCTTTCCAACTCCAGTTGGCTTTCTTTATATACCAGTGTGCTAGTTTACCTGAGAAAATATTGCTCACCTTTCCACTGAATTTCCAGCAGTGATACTCTGTGCATTTAGAGATTATAAATATCAAAACAAAGAAAATGTTTCTATAGTGAAGAATCCCATTTAAATATGAATAAGCTGAATGCTTAGATGTATTCTATTTAAGCTCAAGCTCACTCTCCTGCCACAGCCTTAGCTTTTTATACATCTACTCCATGGCTTGGTTGGAATAGAGAAGAGCAGCTTTCTGCACTTGCCGTGCAGTGAGATATTTCTTTGGCTAACGTGCTGAAGGTCTGTTCTACATGACTGTGAAGCAGAGTGCTGAGTTCTGCTATACAACCCCCTTTTTAGGGTTGAGTCCTCGGTTTTTAAGTGATACATTTGGATTTTTTGTCCTTTTGGGACATTTTGTCATTGCCTGTCCTCTGAGACTCTCTAAGGCTCTCTAATGTAGGTTGCCTTGGAGCAGCAGCTCATGTTACCTGTGTCATACAAAAGCAAATCCATGAGGAAACATGATTAGAAGCAAATCAAGCATCTTTGGATTTCCTATTTCAGAGAAAGAGCATAGAGACCACATTTTCCAATCTCATGCATAGCAGGTTTTCACACACTAATTCCCTTCTGGAAAAGAATTCTCTTCTCTGCGTAAGTGGGTAAACTTCTTTATGAGCAGAGTAAACAAAGCTTTAATGAGAATATTGTGGTTATTGACTGGATCAGGGTTTCAGCCCCATTAGGCAGCTGCTGTCCAAGCATCTTTGGTGCTTATGATACTTGTTATTTCATGTGTAAACTCTCTTAAGGCTTCTCTAAATCATGCATTACAGTTTAGTACACAGATTCTTGTGCTAACAGAACGGCTATGCTGGAAAATATACCCCCAGGCACACAGGCTTATGAGGACTTAGTGCAAGATGTATCGTAATATATCATTGCTCAGTTCCAGTAAGTGTCACATATTTATATTACTGAAGAGAAAAAAAACAAAAAAACAAAAAAACAAAAAAACAAAACAAAAAAAAAAAAAAAACCACTAATGTAGTATGAAAGAAGAAGGGGAGAAAGAAAGAGGTGGAAGGAAAGCATTTGTGTCCTTAGTCTTTTAGAAAAAATGCAAATGCAAATAAAAGATAAAAGTAAGATGCAGTAGTCTTGTTTTCTGGATCACACAAGTCTTGCCAATGCTTCTGCTTGGAAAATATAGGCACAGGATTTTCCCTAGTCACACCCACACAAAGCCATCTGCTGGAGGCGATATGGCTCTGCTAGTTTCTATGTCATTTAATTTCCTTTATGCTGACATAATTGAAAGAAGTTTTGAGAGTTATTTTGTCTCCTGCATTTAAAACTGCTTAATTCTGTATGAATATGAACTTTGAAGACTGATCCGAGTCTACTGCTGAACCTATAAGCTGGTATGACAGCTTAAAATTCACTTTCCATTCTGGCTTTGCTCCTTGGGTCATCCAAACCAGGCAGACATAAGACACACATTATGGACAAAGCATCCATGCACTTGCCCTGGGGCTGAGTCCACTGCTGAGTTCCTGTCCAAATCACAGTTCCCTATACACATGGACCACCCCCTGGTGCCCTGGCTTATCTGTCTGTACTTGTGGAAGCTGACACATGCTCATTCAGATCAAACATATATGAACAACCTTTTACATGCACAGTCTTACCATCAGTCCCAGCTGATCCAGTTTCACTAGGTCTTTATGAAACAAAATAAAGTGGATTTGGATGGCACATTTTCATGACATTCAGACTCCACAGCATTGTGTTTGGGAGGAGTTCTGCAGGAAATTGATTTGGGATAATTTAAATGCTTGAAATTAGCTACGTACTTAAATACTTTGCTAAACTGCTGCCTCACCCCTGGAAAGAAAACAGCTCACAGAAATCTCATTGGTATCAGGTTTCCATTCCCAGCCTTCCTGAAAAATCAATGTACGTCATGAAAATCAATCCCTACCTGTAATAATGGGACTGAAAGTGTTTTAATTTTAGAAGAATTTGTAAGACAAAAGACAACCATGCCACTGGGCAACCAAACTCAAATCCCACGGTACATCTCAATGTCTGACTGCTTACCTCGGTTTGTGTTATGTGTTTCTCCTTTTGTTTCTGGATAATCTTTTGAAAGGCATTTCCAAAGGAGGTCTGTATCTTCTATCTCCTTGTTTCATGTCCCACCTGTAAGGGAAGGAAATGGGTGACACCTAGTATGTGCTATCGTATGTATTTACTGTAATATCAGCTACAGTAGGATCTTAAGTTGTTCTTAAAGGGGAATGAATGGTCACTTGTGTTGTACAGGGGAAGAAATGGAGTCACGGAGAGCTGAAAGAAGCAAATCTGAGAGCCATGGTTGGTTGACGAAAGAGGGAGACAGAAGGTCTTCTGAGATCACTACATTTGCCTGTTGGTTGCCAAGTGAAAGGGAGTCTGAACTCAGGTAGAAAGGTCTGTGAAGTAAGGAAAAAAAAAATGAGAACTAGACAAAAAAAATTGGATGTGTGGGGCAATGGAGGAGAAAAAATTGAAAATGATCCCAGAATATAAAAAGGATTATGGATTTTGAAAAGTACCTTCTGGAAAGGAAGGGTGTATTTAAGGGACACAACCTTTCAGTTCTTGTAAACACTTTCCTACTAAGACATTTTTCTCTGTTAATGTCGCCAGTTGGCTGCCTCGGTGATGAAGAGCGTGAATCCTGGACAGTTGGTGTAAACCAGATTAGAGACCCTCCTCATTTTTGAAATGGAAACCAGATGGCAGGTTTGAAAGTCTCGGTCATGGACTGGCTCTCTCCCCAAATATTTCAAATATTACATTAAATATCTCTAAGGGAAAGTTAATAATGAAGATGGTGCACTGTATTGAAGAGAAATGACATTAAGTATTTCCTTTGCATAATAGCGGGATTATATTGAAAATGTAGTTCAAGTATTAGCAGGATATGTGGTATTATGAAATCAGGTACTTTTTTAATAAAAAACAGCATATGACTGCAAATAGTGATTCATCTACAACAGTTTGACACCTGTTTGAAGACTTTGGAATTAATGAGTCAAATTATGAATTCTTCATGTTGGTGGGAGTCACCAAATGTTGCATCTAACTACAGCACCTTTGGAAAAAAGAAATGCAATTTGTAATGTCTCTATTGCATAGGCCTTTATGTATTGATGGAGTGGAGGGATTTAGGTGTCGGCTTGGTGGAAAAATATGCTGCAGAGGAAAAAGTGTTATCATAAATTGCCCCATGTCAATGACACCCAACAGGCAATTCTCCTGTCATCTGTTGCCAGTCCCTGGGAGAATCAACATCACTCAAAAAAAAAAAAAAAAAAAAAAAAGAAAAAGAAAAAGAAAAAAAAAGGAAGAATTTTAAAAATCATAACATTTATGTAGAAGAAAAGGAAATGCTTTTCCCTTAGAATTAATTTCAGGCACTGGGCAAAAATATTCCACATTGAACTTAGTTGCTTTCACTTTACCACAATCCACCACTGAGCTCAGACAAGTGATAAGAACAGACACATTCATACGCTGCGTCAGCTCACAGCAGTGACATGAGGTCTCAGCTGTCTCTTTCCTGAACTCACACTGTGATTTCCAAGGCTACAGGTTGGAGAAAGGTGTCCCCCAAATCCTACCTTTCCTTCCTCAATCTACCAGTCAGAATGGACAAAAGGGAGGCACGAAGGTTATAAAAAGGCTTTTAACAGCAGGAATGGTGGAAAGTAAAAATTCTTGCTTCTGTTTTCCATTTTCATCCTTATAGAAGAGGCTTTGTTGAGAAGGATTCTTACCACATGGGACAACTGTGTCTATAGCAGTCCCTAATTCAACCACTTTCAAAATTATCTTGTGGAGGCACTCAGGCTCTCCCTCTGCCCACTGCCAGCAGCTGGCAGTGAGCATGTACACCAACAGATCAAAAAGGGAAATTGCAAAAACGTCTGCTTTTTTTGTACCAAGGCTATCACCAAACACTTCAGATAAGCAAAAAAGGTGGAGGAAAGGCCTTTTTAAATTTTTGTCTCCTGGGACACAGTGGTCTGTGCACATTTTCTCTAAGGAGAGCTTATAATAAGTGATGGTTAGTTGGCATGGGTGGTGATGGGCAGGCAGTTGCACTAGGTGGTCTTTGTGGTCTTTTCCAATCTTAATGATTCTATGATTCTAATAATGATTCCTTTTCACTTGCTCTGGATCTCTGACTTTTACTATGGCTCAAATTTTTCATTACTGACCTTAATGTTGCAAAGGAAAAGTTACCATTTACAATCAGAAAAACACAGAGAATTTTTCTCCATCATAAGCCATGTCACAGTCAGATACAATATTGGGAAATCAGGGATCTTCATTTCTCAGATATAAATTTAAGCTTTGAAAAATAATACAATTGGATCTCAAATTGAAAAAAAAAAACAACTTGCTAAATATCTACAAGTTGTCATTTTCAACTCACTCTTGTTTTACTTTTTTTTGTTTTTGTTTAATTTCTACAATATAGGCAATGGAGGAAAGCCTTGTGATTTCTTCTAAGCCTTCTGCTGTCGTGGAAAGCTGCTCCTTCTATACATTGTCTGTGTTATGCTCAGAGCTTAAAATCATGTACTTCATTCAGCAGAGAGGGGACTACAGATACAGTGGCAGTTACAAAGCATTTGACCTCTTTCCTAGGCCTGCTGTGACTCTGGCCACAAGGTTACAGTAAAAAAAAACAGCAATCAGCATTTTTATTTCACCATCTCCTCCTTCATGCTAAAATATATGCATATATTCATTCATGTCTTTCTACAGTGTTACACAGGAATATTTAGTAGGGATACAAAGGTTTTTATCATCCTCCAAGATTTCCAGTGAAGTATGATTTGAATACAAACAGCTGGACTGTTTGGACTAGACTTTTTCTACAGATAGCAGTTCTCTAATTGACTTTACAAAGCCAACAATTACATGAGACAAACACTATGTGATTCTCATTTAGGTAAAATGATTTAAAGACACACGATCCCTGTGCCACTACCTATTATTAGAGAGGAAGTGCATAGTTTCCAGTCTGTTGAATTTGGGCCACCATTTTTAGGACCAGCAGATCTCATCAGCTACTCAAAGAGGAGCCAACCAGATATGGAAGATGGAACAAAAGATACAAAAACTTGCTCTTTCACAGATCATGTTTTTCTTCCTCTTATGTTTTGCCAGCATTACATCTTTTTTCATTTACCATGGAGGATAAAAATCTTCTTTTATGCAGTTACTTCACATGTTAGCCTTTGTGACATTAAAAATAATGATTTTATATGTGATATTTATGGCTATGTGCCCGGTGAGCCAAACCTCACTCACCTGGCCTGAGCGGCACTTGTGGAACCAGTGAAACAGTAAGAACAGGATGTGAAAAGCTGATTCCTCTGTATCCAGTGGTAAAAGTAACATGAAATGTTAAATATTGAAAACTCAGAGTTCATTGCAGTCACAGAATTACTTGAAGCAAAAGGATACAGACTTGTAAGCCAAGTGAATAACACAATGAAACAAATGATTAAAATGTACCTTTCACAATGGATAGCATCTCCAAGAAGCCAGGAAAAACACCATGCCCTGGGCTGCATCCAAAGCAGTGTGGCCAGCAAGGCAAGGGAGTCATTCTGCCCCTCTGCTCTGTGCTGGTGAGGCCTCACCTGGAGTACTGCATACAGATGTGGAGTCCTCAGTAGAGGAGAGACATGGATCTCTTGGAATTCATCCAGAGAAGGGCCACAAAAATGATCCAAGGATAGAGCACCTCCCTACAAGGACAGGCTGAAAGCTGGAGTTGTTCAGTCTGGAAAAGAGAAGGCTGTGAGAGTGGTCTTTCAGTATTCAAAGGGAAACTGCAGGAAAGAAGGGGACCGACTATCAGGGTCTGTGGTGACAGAACAAAAGGCTTCAAGATTAAAGAGGGTAGATTTAGATTGGATATAAGGTAGGATATAACTTTTACAGTTAGGGTGGTGAGGCACTGGAACAGGTTGCCAAGATTAGTGGTGGTTGCCCCATCCCTGGATACTTTCAAGACAAGGATGAATGAAACCCTGGGCAAACTGATTTAGCTATGGCTGTTGCTGTTCATTGCAGGTGAGTTGGACTAGATGACCTTTAAAGGTACCTTCCAACTCTAAGGATTCTAGGATTCTAGGATTCTTAATTTGGAGTATTTTGGATGTGCTGTGAAAATTTTGAAGCACACCACTTGACTTTTGTAGCTGAGCATACATAGAAGCAGAAAAAGAAAATATGCATTTATTGATGGTGATGTTGTTTTCTTTGGACAGAATGGAAGGCTCAGCTGAAATCATTAAATATTTCACTGGAAAATGTTAAAGTAATGACTGTTAACCTTTCTGACTATTAACCTGGCATATTTGTGTTGTAGAGCACATTTTGTGGCATGCATTTTGTGGTATAGAACACACTGTGTGCGATATATTAACAGTTATCTGATTGTAAAAGCATGTGATTTCAAAGTGCAGATAAAAACTACTACACTACACCCCAAAAAATAGTGTAGAAGAAAAGATTATATATTTCAGTCATAGTACATGCATTCTACACATGGAAGCAGTGGATGCAATAGTCTTTAGCTGACAAATAAGATGAACTTAATACCTTTTGAGATTCTTCTTACAGCTTCTATTGTGTATGAAAGAATTTTCTAGTTTAAACAAAGAACCAGTTGTCCGAAACCTGATAGGTTTGGAAAAGAAAAGAATTCAGGTATTTTGGTGAGGAAGGGTTTCTCTAGGTTAAATTAGTCATAACTTGTTCTTGGAAAAACATACAAAGAAAGGATAAGTCAAATTCTTCTGTAATATGCATGTAGACAAGAACTGCATTTGAAGATTAATTATCTCATTATTTTGCTAATATGCTGTAATTAACTGAGCTATAGCACTAAAATTACTAAATGTAGCATTACTATTCCAGATTTGAATTAGCTTGTATCTCAGAAATGTTCTTCACTACACCTCAGCTTTAGGACATAAGCCTAATTAAATTACCACTTTATTTGCAGCAGCTGCTTCATAAATTTGCACTTCAAAATAGTTCCATCATTCACCATGTCATTTCCTGTGTTTTGTAATTATTGGCTGGTAAAAAATTAAACCCAAGGAGTTTAACAATAGCACAGTAGCTTTTCCTTACACTCAAATTAGGCCTAAGGGATTCTGACAGCAATTATGGTGTTGACTGGATTAGTGCAATTGGTTAAAAATGCAAAGATATTTCATCAGCTCTTCCTGAGGCTTGTGGATTATGCCCAAGAAAATGAAGCTTTAATTTCACCTAGGTTCTTTCCATTATTTCTAAAAAAAATAGACCCAGAAAGAAGCTCAATAGTTATGCAGGACCAGGAGGACAAAATTGTCTAAATGAAACATTAGAGGGATTTTCACAATTACCTTTGGTGAAATCAGCCCTTTAGCATAGTTTACACTTCTAATGTAAGAAATATGAGGTTTTAGGACAGTTTGTACACTTTGCTGATGCTCTAAACAGTCTTATATCGTTTTCTTACCTTCCTATTTCCAGTATTTCACCATTATTTGTGAAGAGAGAAAAAAAAAAAACAACAAAATCCAGCAAAGAACTCCCACTTAAATATGGATATGTCAGAATATTGCTTACCACATATCAAACCTATTTGAACTTTTACTTTTTGGAGAGGTTACACCTTGAAGGGACATACTGCAATGGCAGTTTGCCATAGATCTCTGCTCCTGTAGTACAGTCAGGTATGGATGGCTGTGTTTGTCTGGTATTTTAAGACCTGACTGCTTCAAGTCAGATGTCATTCCAGAGCTATTACCATTAGTCAGAAATAGCTGGAATGATAGCTGTAGGCAGTCTACCATTTTCAGGAGAGAGATTAGTTCCTGGGTTGTCCTGAAACATGCAAAGCCACTGTGTAGTATTTCTTCTAGACATTATTTCAATTACAGGACCTGGTTATCAGTCCCCATTGGCATTATCCATAATCATCTGCTGTACACAAAGATTCAGTACCATTAAAATGACATTATTATTCATGAATATATTTGGAAGATCTCATTCATCGTACATCCCTTAAAAAAACTAAAATAACAAATATATCATCTTTCTGGGACGTTGCAAATTGGAAGCATCATGACTAGCCAAGGTGCTTTGCTTATCAAAACACTTATTTTCATTCTTACATTTTTTGGATTTGGGATCTTTCAAATGCTGTGGAGGATGTTGCCTTAAACTACTAAAATAAACTGTGGATCTTCTTAGCCATTCTCCTGAGGCAACAACATCCTATTGAAACTGCAGGTGGGGAAAACCTCTTCCCAGATAAAAGTGATTCAGTATGTTTCTATGGAGGGATTTCTATCTAACAAGCTCTGTAACTTTGTGGTGTCATCCAAAGGTCAATTGAATGGAGTAGAGTACATATGTCTGTAACAAGAAGGACTGTGATACTAAGAGTCACTCACAGCTCTGAAATAAAAGGACAATCTTCCCAAACTATCAGAAATATATGCACATAAATAATATATATGTATATCTCCGGAAGTTTGGAGAGATCTTAATTACAGCATAAAGAGAAAGCAGGCAATAGGAACAGACATTTTTAAAGAAATCTGTCTACCTGACTTTTTAAAGAGATTGTATTAGACAAAATAATCATCAAACTTTAATCTTTGATTGGGTCAGTGGTGGCTATCAGTTGGCATAGCTCCATCTGCACCAGTGTCACTACCCCAGCACACATCCTCTGAGGCCGACCTTTCAGTGCTCAGATTCCAGCCTGGGAAGGAAAGGCAATCAAGTACTCATACAGATAAGTATCATCTTAGAGTCAATATTAAGGATTGGATAGAATCCTTAATAAATAAATAATCCTTAATAAAACTCAAGTTATAAGTACAGGAGTTTTGCTCTGCAGTTTTACTACCAGGAAATCCAGCTATATTCTTCATAATTGTTTGTCACAGTAGACGCAGCAAGATTAACTTTTCATTTTTCCAGGATATTTTTGACATTTGTCACAGTATAAATGTATGGCCTTTAAAAAAAAAAAAAAAAAAAAGGCATTATAAATCCTTTAGTATTTCTTGAATGGCTAAAATATTTCTCTAAGTTCTCTTTCACAAAAAGTAAAATGAAAATAATAGGCACGTGCAAACCTGGATCAGAGGAAATCAGAGTGCAAATCTGTGTCTTAACATTAACTCTCTACCTGCTACTGTATATTCTAGAGATTAACAGCAAATGTTCTACACCTTGGCTTAGCAAAGATATGATCACAAAAATCCATGTCTGTACACTGTGTTCTTGGAGCAGTCCAGATCCAAATCTAAAGGATTTTACTGTATATGTTTATCTATTTTAGAAAAAATGAAATCTTTTCTGAAGCTTGAAGTATAATTTTTAACTTTAACACCAATTCTCTGCCCCACTCCCTCTTTAAAAAAAAAAAAAAAAAAAAAAAAAGAATAAATTAATCCTATTGACATGAGCCTCAATCTACAGTACTCTATGATTGTGTGCTCTTGTCTGTGGACAGGAAATTAGTCTTAGAGATACGACCAGCAAATCTGTTATATTCAGTGTTCAGAGATCACAAGTGCTGCAAGTTAATTAATTCCTATATCTCTGTAATGGATGTTGCTCTGTTAATAGTGTTTTCAATAAAAAAGATGATGAAGGAGTTGATGAAGTATGCTGGAAAAGTGAAACATGCAATGGCAATAGTTATAAAAGGTACAGTGTATTAATGGTGAATGCAATTTTCTCAATACACTTAATGTTCTCTATTAAAAAAAAACTCATCCTGTTCACACCAGGGAAGCAGGCTGAGCTGTATGTGCCATCTACTGACTCCTCAGCAGTTTAATGTGACCAAACAAAATGACTTCCCCTGTGTCTATTTAAAATAGTCCCCAAAGACATCATTTCTGAATGGACAGCATGTATTAAGACAAAGAAATATAGGAGATATACTGACAAATATTAGTCTTGTTCATACAAATACATTCCATAATATTCAGCACATAATGCTTTCTTATTTTGCCATTCATATTCAAAACAGCACAGAAAGACACCCAACTCCTAATTTATTTTCTTCTTTATAATGCTCTACTCATGCAGTGTGGTAGTGTTAGCAGTGAAGTATTTATGATTAAAGGCTCACTCAGAGCTGAAGCAGATATCTTGGTTAGTACCTTTACCATCTCAAAAATAAAGAAAGTGGGAGGAGGAGTACACAATATATGTATATTTTCATGTTGCAAGCTTTTGTGGTTTTCTTCTTGCTAAATATTTTTGATTTTATATGGCCAGCTCATAAGTTGATGAGCAGGAAAATCCATTTGTCTTCTGTGTCTCAAAGGATACCGCCTTGTGCTGGACCATCCCACTCCATTAAATCTCGGTGGTGCACATGTTGTTCTTCATCTTTCTCTACCTCTGATGGCCCACGTGCTGATGAAAACCATCATATATAAGTGAACATAAGAATGGGGAAATCTTGTTAGCAACTGAAAAAACAGCAGAGAAAAGTGTTTGGAAAGGCTCAGCAGTGGCCCCATCCCCAGCGGACTGTACAGCACACATGATCCTGAGGAGAGACAGGAAGACTCTGAAGCCCTTTGCCTTCCCCCAGGCGAACCCAGCCCTGTAATTGGGATCAGCGTAAAGGATGTGCCAAGCCCGTGTTGCCATATGTCCCCTTCTCGAGCTGTCCCGAGTTGCCATCTGTCCCTGCACCAGCCCGGCCACTCAGGGCCATCTGCTTGTGCCTGCCCTGTCCTGTCCCTTGGGGCCAGCTGTCTGGCTTCACACCTTGCCTGGAGGTGCACAGTCTCCTGCCAGCCCCAGCACATAGCTGCTCAAATGAGCAGAAAGCAAGAACAGCAGACTTAAGAAAAAAAAAAAGAAAAAAAAATTATATATATGATTCTTAACTAGTGTTCATGTTCCAACTTGAGAATTGGGCACTGTTGGCTTTTTGTGCTTTTTTTTTCTTTTTTTACATTTTGTCGTTGACATTTCATTGAAACTGATCTTGGGTGGCAGAATAAGAGCTGGGAGATGGTGAGCATTTTTGGGAAATGTGCCAGTGTGCTGGTGTCATGTAGGAGCTCATTCAGGAGCACAGGGAGTTTGCAAATCTGTTGTTACACCTGTGTAAAAGCTTGGCTCAGAGTCATGGGAGTTACTGAGCTCATCTCAAATGGAGCACTATTACAGTGGTAGCAGAGAAGGAAATAACACATCTAGTGCTCAGCTTTCTGAAAAGTCTTAGTCTATATTTAACAGAATGAATGGAAAAATGGAAACACTTTAATTCCTTTAGAAAAGTCATTTCCTTGGTTACTGTGGGCACATATCTAGATGAAGGATGTGCGGAGAATTTTCCACTTTCCAGTTGCATACTCTCATCTCCCAGCTCCCTACTGGGACAAAATGCAGGCACACATCAGCTGTCCTTTCTTCCCTCCCACCTTCCCACAATCTGGTATTCACAGTAAAGAAAACTGGAGGTGTGGACTGGATGGGAGCCATCATTTTTCCTAGCAGGTAAGTCTAGACATAACTTATAATATCCTACATACCAGTTCTCTTCCCTCATTTCCAATCTGTAGCATATTTTTACTTACTTATATTGAAATGAGCATTTTTAAGCATTCCAGCTTGACTGATGCTATGATGGAGAAATCAGTGTCATTATTGCCGCAAAATATTTTGGGTGGGATTGCTTCAACATTCTGGCAGTTTATCCAATCAAATATTTTCCCTGAAACGGTGGAGGTTAAAATATGAGATTTGAAATCCCATATGCATTGAGGCAGATGTTGTAACTTTTGTTGATTTCAATAAGGCCAGAAAGCCACCCTGTGGTGAATATTCTGCTCAATCCACCCCTCTATGTACCTAAGCCATGTAGGTGTTTCTGATATTAATTGTCTTATTATTCTGGTGTTAAAAATATGGACAGCAACACAGTGCAAATTAGAGAGATCAATTCCATTAGAAAATAGAGTATTATTAGAGACACAAACAATTATTTTCTTCTACTATTTTCATGAGTTTCAGGTTGGACATCTATGGTTTGGGTCATAGCTGTATACTTACTTGGACTTCGTAGTAGAAGTCTTGGGAGATTGTCAGATATTCTTTTGGCTTAAAGATGCACAAGGAGTCTTAAAATGATTTCACAATGTGTAGTAAGGAATGATGAGTTGCACTGACAAGCTAAAATTTGCACTTTAAACCTTAGCACCACATGTTGTTAATCTAAAAAGAAACCTTCTTTAGTAGGAAATCTTGTGACTATACTATGTCCACCTCAAAGAATTTCTAAGAAGGTTGCTGAAGAATATTTGAATACGAAAATCTTTGTATAAAATTACAGTAATGATAAATGTGAGATTCTGTTGAAAACACCATCTGTACCCAGCCTGTATATCATTTAGTTAGAGAAAAAAAAAAAAAGAATAAAAAAAATACCTACATAGTGAGATCATTACTTCAGTAAGAGACGCTGTAGATATCCTTCAGGTGAAAGCAGGGAACTGTGACAAAATATCACACTAGACCAAACACTGCTCTCTACCCTCTGGTCAAAGTCGACCTTTGCTGAAGCTGGAGCCATTGTTGGCATTGGCCAGGGTTCATGAGGTGCACATGAAACACACAGCATTTGGGTGTCCTGATGACAGTTTTACTGGTGCCAGCCCTGAGTGTTGGCTGTTTGCTATATCAGGAAGCCAAAGCAAACCCAAAGTACAGCTTTGGAGCTTTGTGGGTGGCAATGCAGGAGCAGATTCCCAGCCACAGCGAGATAGAGTTACGCAGCAAAGAGCTTGTGGTGGGCTTTGGTGACACATGACCAGATGCTACTGAGTCCTTTCCACTACTTCTAGAGTTCCTGGGATGAGAGTGGAAAAGGGAGGTAGAGGGGAAAGAAAATCCCAAGCTGTGGTAGGGGGACTTTATCAGTTACTGTGCTTTAATGAATATGAACAGCAGGTAGTCCATTAAGCCTAGCATTTTCACTTAACAATTGGAGCTCTGATAGCCATTAGAAGGAGGTCATATTTAATAGCAGTTGACTCCCTTTCTCCTACAGTACCTTTAAATGATTACTTGGCAAGTGAACTAAATTCACTTCTCTCGCATATGAAGGGGAGAGGGGATAAGAAAAGGTGTTTATTTTTGCAGAATTAGATCCCTTGCCACCCACTCCCTTCTGAATCTGAACTTCTATCTGCTAAGTCAGAATGAACTTTAATAAATGAGCTGAACTCATTAGCTATGTGAAAGCTCATGCTTACAGTCATAATGATTTTAAAATGTGTGGTTGCATCTTGAGGAAGAACAGAGCTTGACATAATTTCAGTTATCAAATACTGGTAATTGACACAGAGACAGGCTGTGCTTTACACTGGGCTATAATTAATCCACTTCAGTGACCTCAAAGGCTGCACTTCTGAGAAATCTACCACTTACGTTTTGATTCTTTGTCAACTACTTCAGCAGACATAAATTACAAATGAGGTACTAATGAAGTATTTCATCACCTGTTTACCTTCAGTGATCAGTTCCCTTACTCTAATTTATAGGAGGCACAATTTTTTTTTTGAAGCTACTGTCAGCTGGAGCTGCCTTTTACTCTGAGCAGCTATAAATTAGCACATAGTTGGGCTTACCCTCGCTAGCTCTTTGTTCTGGTTTTAAAACATTGCAGCATGGGAGGAAACAAGTTTACGATTAGAGACGGATGGACAAGAAGAGAGAAAAAAATATTATCTCCTGGTCTTTTCTCTTTTCCTTTAAAGATTCACTGAGTGGAATGAAATTCCCCACCAGTATAAATAGACAAAATCCCACTGTGGTGAGTGTGTCACATAGCAAGGAATTGACTGATCCTTCCATACTGTGAAGCACATGGAGTGATTTTGAGGTGTACGTCAAAGAATCACTATGATATGCTATGACATTAATACAAAAATCCTTATGTTTCACCCATGATGTTCACATAGCTTCCGCTAATGAAAAATACTAGGGCTCAATTTCCCCACTCCAGGAAAAATCCTGGAGAATGGGATAATCTGTTTCATCAGTAAGCAATAGTAGTCCCTTCCCATGGGTTCTGCAGCATTTTTCTAAGGGAAATAGACTTCAGAGCTTCTACCCCCACTTACTTAGGTGTCTTCATTGTCCTTCTGCACACAGCAGTGGTTCTTCTGTGCCAGTGTCTCTTTTATTGGAGTGCTGTGTGGCTCATGGTACCTTTCGTAATAATGAAAGTTAAATATCTTTCCTGTTTTAATGTAAGTGCTCTATATTTTATAAGCTCTTCTAACTCAGGGAAAAAAAAAAAAAAAAAAAAGAGAGAGGAAGCTCCTAAAGTTTTCCTGGAGACCTAAGAGGAAGGGTGAAGAAATTTAATTATGGGGAAAGCTCTGCATAATCTGTAAGTTGTGTTTGATGGCAGACACTTTGTGTGGAATGGACTAGAAGTTGGCTGCAGTTTAGGCCAAACTTTCCAATTCTGAACCAATCAGTGAAGGTATGATGTGACATTACATCTGGATTTCCTTGGACATGGAAGTGGAACAGGACACTGCCTGACTAACAAGAATAGAACTTGGTTGTTTATTTTTTTATGGGATCCTTAACAGTCTGTTGAAGAAAACAAAGGGAGATAGTTTCTAACTAGAGCAGGGGATATTTAGAATGAATGCACGGAAGAAATTTTATTACAACAAGGATGGTGAGGCACTGGCACAGGTTGCCCAGAGAAGTGGTGTATGGCCCATCCATGGAGATACTCAAGGTCAGGCTGAACAGGGTTCTAAGCACTTGATGAAGCTGTAGGTGTTCCTGGTCACTGCAAGAAATTGGACTAGATGGCCTTTAAGGGTCCCTTCCAACTCAAACGATTATATGCTTCTATGATTCTATGAAAAGAAAGGTAGGCTCACGTGTTCTGGAGCTAAGTTAAAAGCAAAAGGAGCTGCATGAGAGGGCTCAAAGACACATACTTAGAAGGTGGATCCCAAAGGTAGAGCTGCACAGTCCATGCTTAAAAGGTTTCCCTTTAAGTGCATTTATGCATTCAGTCCCAGATATCATAGAAAGTGTAAGTCCCATTGAACTGGTAAAATCATATTCTGAAATCATTTGCTTCTGGGGCTGCTCTGCTGTAAGTTTTACAGCCTGCAGTGTTGAGGGTGCACTTGAGACAGCTCTTCTGTGTGCACTGAACCCTGGCTGCCCTTCCCCAGACATCTTCTATTTGGAAGCCCATTGCTGAGATTCATTGCCCTACGTCACGTGGGACCTGCTGCATGATTGTTACACTGAGGAAAGTATGGGAAAATAGAAGGCTGTGTTTGTCTTCTGAATGTGCTATTTCCTGCAGTACACCACATCACCTTCTCTCCATCTCTCTCAGCCGAGCTGATCACCTCTCTCTCTCACAGACTGCTAAGGGCTGATCATGCTTGGTGCAACAAATAACATATCTTGGGGAAAAAGCAACAAAATCTGAACCCAAAAAATGTCAGCAAAGTCCTCACTTACTAACACTTTCCATAGATTTTCATAACTAATTGCTTTGCTATAAGGGGAAAAAGCATTGTTACCATAGCAACTGTCACAACACATAATATTGAGCATTTCTTCAAGCGTGCATTACTTATTGCAAGAACAGACACATCATGATGACTTTGTAATTATTATTTTGCAAATTTTTAACTGTTGCAAGATGTGTGCAAAGGATCTAATTTTTTGTTGTTACTAATGAGATTGTATGTTTTGGTGTTATTAAAGAAAAATTTGTTTAGAAAAAAAGTAAATCTATTTTCTTGAGGGAAAAGCAATAATGCAGATTAACTATACAAACAGAGGGGAAGTTAAGGCTAGATGTCAAGCAGAATTTTTTTGTTCAGAGGGTGGTAGAGCACTGAAACTATTTGTGCTGAGTTGTGGATGCCTCATCCCTGAAGATGTTCAAGGCCAGGTTGAATGGGGCCCTGAGCAACTTCATTTAGTGGCTGGCAACACTGCCCATGGAAGTAGTATCGTAACTAGATGACCTCTAAGGTTCCTTCCAATCCAAGCCACTCTATAATTCTATCATTCTGTGATCTTCTTCAGCTCTGCCACTGTACTACTACATATAGGTAGCCCAGAAGAAGAGAAGAAAGTGTACAGACCTCAGAACGTGAGCTATTCCTTTGCTGCATTTTCTTTCCATCCAGTGGCCAAGAGGAAAAGGGCACAAACTTGGCCAAGTTTGGTGAATTACATCTTCACTGGTGGTCTGCTAGACCATGCTTTGTGCTTCACTTTGACAAGTGAGAGTAGTGCAGACATGCTGGTAGGAGCAGGAGATAGACCTTGGATGGTATGGAAATAGAGCAAAAGTTACAACATCCTTGATATGCTGACAGGGATTTGAAGTTGTCCAGAAGGCTAAGCAGCTTCTGGATCTACTCTGACAGAATTATAAGGGCTGCTGGGAGAGGAAAGTCAGATTTAGAGAAAGTAATTAGGGTCTTGTGTGCTTCCAGGAGCTTGGGTAATATTAACCACTACACAGATCTCATATGCTTCTGTGAAATGGTTAAGTTGTAATTCCCTCTTTCATTTATTTTTCTGCAGCCTGGTCTTGTGAAAAGTTATTATCTGAATTTTATCCCCAGAACTTTTCATTTTAAAGAACAGTAGGAAATTCTTACTGTAGTTTAAGGTAGGAGGAGTATGAATAGAAGGAACCTGGAATATTACCTTTTCTTTTATCTGAAGACTACATGACAAATGTACAAGCAGCTGATTTGTCCAGCTCAAAATATTTGAAATTGTAAAAATTCCCTGAAAATATCTGTGTACAATTCTTAAGATTCAAACTCAACAAAGAGCTTAAGTCCATGCTTAATTATATGCAGATGCTTAATTCTGCACTGATGTGAAACCTGAATTTGTCTTCCTTCCACGTCTTATGTTTGGTGCTGGTTTTCACTGACTCCGATTTTTTAAAAAATAATAAATAAATAATAGTAATAAAATTAATAAATTAAAAAGCCCATGAAAAGATACATGATGCAGAAGACTGTGTGGCTGTTTCTATGTTAATAATTATGTGCACTTAGAAATTACAATTACATAGTCATTAAGTCCTACTCAAAAAAATCCTGGCTGCCTTATTTTTATGAAGCAATTTTTACTTTCCGTAGCCTTGTTGCTCACATAGCTGGCAAACATACATTTATTAGAAGTCAAGAATTATCTAAAAGGTAAATTTTATATTAATGGAACTGATGTGCTCTCTTTTAAAACATCTTTGGTTATTTCATTGCTTACCATAATTTGAGACTTGGCTGCACAACGAGTGTTGCACTTTGGCAATTGCTAAAATGGTCTGTGTGTGGTCAAGACAGCTGTGTCTGTTGTTACTGAACATAATGCTGACTTAAGTAACCAGTATCTGCTTCAAGTAGGATTTCAAACCTTTTTGCTTTCTTTCACTAATACCAGGTTACACAGACAGAGAAAAGGGGGGGCCAGTGCTGACCTGTCTTCCTGTTCTTCAAACCATACAGCAGGCAGATCTAGCATGAACTGATTGCGATCTCTGCCTTCAAACCTTCAGTGATGAACAACAGCTGAGCAATTTCAGAATGTTGTGTTTTGGGGTTCATCTCCCCATCTAACAAAACGCTAATCCTCAAATGACTTCAATTTCCACTTCCAAAGTGTTCTGAAGAAATCTCGTGCTGTCTGGTGCTGCGCTTTGGTCTTTGAGCTGCACGGAGGTGGTCTGATCCCTATCTCACTGGGAACTGGGAAACAATGTCACCTAAGTCAACATGTAAGTCGTATATACAATATCTAAACTTGGCATGAGAGGAAAATTGCCCCATGATTACGCCACTCAAGGAAGTACTTTTAAAACTAAGAAGAGAGATGGGGATCAAAAAGATATAAAGGGCTTCGAGGCAACTGTGCCAGCTGAGGAATGCTTGTCTGAACAACAGCGGGCGATGGTTTCTGCTGTGCAGCCAGGCTGCTCCTCTGTCCACATCCTGCCTCAGTGAGCATCTCAGGGAAATCCCCACACTAGTGCTGCCCAGGGAGCTGATGCCAAGGCTGCCTCTGCAGAGCCTGCCCACTGCTGGGGCTGATGGGTATCACCTGCTTGCTGCGGAGGGCAAGGAATCACCATATCCCCTTTTCCCAAAGTGACCTCATTATGGAGATCCCATGCATTATGCAATTCCCTATCCATGGAGACATTCAAGATTGGATGGGATCCTGGACAGATAGATCTGGTGGTTGGCAATCCCAGCCATGGCAGAGGATGGCACTAGACGGTCTTTAAGGTCATTTCCAACTTTAGCCATTCTATGATTCTGTGATTTTATACATAAATGACAATGAGAATATACACAAACAAGCTGCAGATACATCGCTTCAGTGGATTCCACTCTGCAGAATCTGGTTTCTATCAGCATGAATGGGGCGTGCATGAATGAAGTTTCTGCAGTCTAAAGAAAAGAAGATGTGATTGCTTTTGAAGAATGTACCTACCGATACAAAGCTGAGAGAAAACAGGGAAGTGCTAAGTATTTGAGTCCTAAAATAACACTGCTTTTTCCAGCCATGAAAAATTTGAGCTGTATCTCCCATTGCACTCACAAACATTTAGCTATTATTCAGGGAATATGACTGTTGAGATTTATTCCAACACATTCCAGAACATCCTTGTAAGATGAGATCTAACACCAAATGAACAACATGACCTACAAAAACCTTTTTCTTAAATTTAACCAAATAGCAAAAATAAATTAATAAATAGATAGATAGATAGATAGATAAAAATTCAAGACTTGCTTTAAATTAATCCTTCAAGGTCATGTTGAGAAGAAGCCACTTAAACATATATCAAAAGAGTAGGTAAATATGCATCTCACTGCAGAGCTCTTGCACAGTATGAGCATGTCCTTATTTTACACATGGCTGATTCCTAAACAATAAATACATTTTGAAATGTGATGCTGACACTACTGCCTGTTGTATTTAAACATTTGTGTTACAATTAAAGCCGTGCAAATATATGTGTGAACAGTTTAAAAAGTGATTTTTTTTCCTCTGTGAACAAATAATAATTTCTGTGTTAGAAGAGGCATAAATCAGTTTATTTCAGTCGGCTTCACCAGACCTACCGCAATTTGCACTAGCTGAAAAACTGGCCCTCATTTTTAATCCACAGATATACTTCATCACTGCAGTTTATGTAAACACGAGATCAGCCAATGCTTCCAGACCCAAATGAACTCCTCAATAGTTCAAACTGAAACAGTTTTAAATCTGAATTTTGCTCTGTTCATTTATCTTACAACTGATCACAAATAGACATGGAATATTGCTGGGTTTTGTGGTACAGTTTTGTCTGGGGATTTTTAAATGTAAGTGTCCTATACTTGTCCAGACATAAAAATTTAAGTGTCCCATTAAAAGTTAACATGGTTGCATGTACTCGTTTTAATAAACTTTGAAAGAGCATTCTGAAATAGCCCAAACAAATCCAGCATGCAGCAGATTCTCATTATTTGAGTCAATTCTGTGTTACAAACTTTGTGTGTCTTTTAAAAAATTAGGCTATTTTCAAGTTATAGGAACACTGAAAAATAACAAATAGGTGAATTTCTGCTTCTGTCCATAATTCTAAAATACACAAATAAGATCTGACAGGATATGTCTCCTTTTAATGTTGCAAGAGCCAGCCCATGAGAAATCTGAAATAAAACAGTAATTCACAAATGTTGTTTCAAACACTGGTATTTTATACACGATGTCAGTATTATTAATTTTGTCTTGCATTTCCCTGAGTAATTTAAACCACTTTGTAGTCAAAACAATTAGAAACATAGATTTGGTTCAAAACTGCACAGCTACATAGGAACAAAATGCATAAGGCATTTAACAGTGAGTAGCAAAAAATACTTAATCCGCTTTAAATTATTGGGAGAATTTCATTTGGCAAACTGGTCATACTGGAATTTGACCATATGCCACCAACACCTCCACAAAATGCTCTGAAATTCAGTTTTTCAGGAATGAAACAGTTGACTACTGTATCGAGAGGTTGGAGACGTGTAAAATACTAAGTGGTACAGAAAATTGCATGAGGTAAAAAGCTGAGTATAATAATGACCATATTACCACATGCTCTCAAAGCACTTTCTATCTGAGGATTTCAAAATGAATTTTTACACATGTAGTTCTATAAAGGAGCAAAATATTACGCCAGTGTTACAGAGGAGTAAACTGAGGCATAGTGACTTTACACCACTTGCTTTAGGCAACACAGATGGTTAATGGGAATGCAGGGAATATAATTAGTAATTCTGGATTATACTGAGCTTTTTAAATCACAGGACTTTTTTCTCTCTGAGGTGCTTCTTATTCATTTAGGACTTGGTTTGCAAAGATTTATAAGAAAAGTTGCAGACAGAAATCTATAAGGACTTTCAAAAGAACTGTTCAAGTCCAAGAGGAGCTTGGATTCTAAATCCTGGAGAGCACCTGGTTCTGAGACTTGTGCAGAGATGAAGAACCCCAGGCCATGCTTCCACACTAGCACAGAGCTTGGTCCTTCAAGCACACAACACTGAATAGATTTGCTAATTATCCTAGAAGCCTTCTCATGCGCTGACTAGGATATATTTTCAAATTTACCTCCACTGTGTGCATTACTCTTTCTAGACAACTGTCCTCTACGGTGGCCTTCTGTTGTTTAGAAACCGAAGAATGAGTTCCACAGATCCCTCCAGAGGCACTGATCTTCATGGAATAATAGATGAGTTGTCATTAAGAATTGCTATGGAAATATTGCCATCAGACTTGGCAGTTCTCACTTCAAAAATTAAGCTTTGAAATTTTCCCCAGTGTTGAGGTTTATGGTACAAATACAACAGCAGAGATTAAATTTTATAGGTAGTTTACCAGACTAAACATAGTTGTGAAAATCGCTAAAAAAGAAAGATTCCAAACATAGCAACCACCTCCACAGTGAAAACAATGACATTTTGGAACTGTTGTCTACCAGCTCCACCACATGGCAAAGAAGTAATTTACAGCTAAGTTGCTGGACAGAGGATAATTTAAAATTAAAATTACAGTCTGCATTTTTCAATAGACAATGAGGAGTCTCAGAGAGTGAAAACCGTAATAAGTGCGAATGAGAATTCCCAATGGATTTCAGAAAACTATAAATCATGGCTTGTCAGAGCAGACATCCCTATTTAAATAAAAAGCTGTCTCTTTCTGCCAGGTTGGAAATCATCTCTTCTTATGTATGTATAGGACAGTAAAACATGATTTCTGCTTGGCGCTGCTGTACATGACCATACCATTCTTAATCAGTACTGGAGAATGCCCTGCCTCAAACACAGATAGGTAAGACCACTTTTGCTATGCCATGAGCCCACTAGTCATTGGACTTATCGTGCCCTGCTGTAAGGAGAAAAAGAGGAGAGGACAGTAGGCAGATGCTCTGGCTCTGCTCATTTCACTCTATCCGGAGATGAACATTACATCATGAAGGACAAGTGTTTCTGCTTTCCTTTGAGGTTCACGCAGCTGAAATTCATCACGTCCATGAGAGAGATGTTTTCTAATGAGGTGGGAGGGGGAACAGATCTTTCCTGTGAGAAAAAAAAACAACAACAACAAAAAAAAAAACAGAAAACAAAAAAAACCAAAAAAATGTTTAATGTATTAAATTCTTTTGATAACAAAAGTTATCTTGGCTGACCTAAGCCGTACTGTCTCACAAATGAAAAGAAGTCTAGTTTGTGTGATGCTATAAAACTCATATTTGAAAAAAAAAAAAAAAAAGTTTTGTCTGCAGTGTTCCTCAGCACCTATGCTTTTGAAATTGCTATATGCATGTAGTGTTCCAAAAGTAATGCCTCTTATTTATTTCCATGGAAACTACAACAGGTATAAAGAGAGCAATAACTCTATTTAATACTGTGAATTCTCAGCTACAAAACACTATTTTTCAACATAGTCACCACCATCAGTCAATTCACATGGATGAGCTGATAACAGATCCTCTTCATTTCGTGGTATGACAGCTGTGCACACCCATCAGGAACATAGCTTGTGTTTCATGTTTCTGTTGAAACACACCAGCAACTGCTTCACTGTGCTCACAGCAACTGCTTGTTCTCCATAAAGGCTCAGCAAGTGTCAGTGAATGTCAATGGGTGACATTTTTTAGCATGGAGGAAATAAGTCACACACCTTTGCTTCATACACACTTTCATGTCAGGTACCATTCTGTCAGACTGCCCCTCTGCTGCCGTCAGTCACACTGCAATAAAATGTAACAGAATGTTGGTGGGAAGGTTCAGCCTCTACTACCATACCATCAAAATCCATCTCTGACACTGTGGGCCACCATTATACAAGGAGAGGCATTACTTTTGGAGCAGTCTTGTATTTACATGGAAACAGCATTCCATAACAAATTGGTAATTAATACAAAAGATGTATACTGAACTTGATTCAAAAAGCAGAGTTGTATAACCATCATGAGTAGAAATTGGAACTGGCTCATTAGCTTGTGCAAAGTGAGTGGCAACAATCAGTAACTGGTCAAATTATTGGTCAGTAGTTGCACAGTAACTGGTCAAATCACTGCCCAGTACTTGCAAAGAGCCCTAACTGCTAATTAAACAAGTTTCTGCTGGGCTACTTACTATGTGAACATTCATTAGACATTCTTAACTCATGTAGCATGTGATTTTTTATACTAAATAAGTATTTTAAAGTGTAAGTGCGATTTCATGTTGGTATTTTGTATCTTCAAGCTCTAAATTTTGTATATAATCTCAAAATGTACAATCTAATTCAATTTGTTTGTTTAGATGTGATAAAGAATTGCCTCCAGCTATTTTCTGGTACTGAAGATTTATGAGAAAATCCAGAGTGTACAGAGTTAGTATCTTAACTGGCTTGGGCTTACCAGAGAATACAAGAAAGATTTGCATTTCTAGATGTGTCTAATGCAAGGCACAACATATTCAAACTCACATCTTAGCAAGCAGAGTTTGTGTGGTCGTTAAAGCATGGGACAGAAGATGGGATAAATAAACTATGGAGAATATTGGGCTTTGGCTTCAGATATATCATACTATCCTGGTCACAGATTTTCAGTGTGTTCAGCAGTCTTTTTTTTTTTTTTTTCAACAGCTTTTCTAGGCTGTGATTTTTCATTTACTAATCATTCACAAGTTACTAAGAAATAAATAACCTCATAAACTTAAGTAATATTTACTTTCAGATAATGAGGTAGAACCTGCCCCATGGGAGGTAAAGCAAGAAAGCACACACATAGCAGTGAAGTTGGCTGTACTTGCAAATCTGGAGATAAGGACTCAGGGATAGAAGTGGACACAAAATTGAGATATTTTAAAAACACCATTCCAACTTGTCAAATTAAAGAAAAGCACAAAATCATTCTAGTTCCAACAAAAATTGTCTGTAGTGGATTCAGATCAAATCATGAGTTTAATTTTTTCATTTTAAATGCTTTGGTATGCTTGGAGATTTTTGCTTTGAAAGCAAATTATTTCCCTTTACTGCTTTTTTTTCTGAGTTTTTCTGTGAGCTTTCACATTTCTTCCTACATTCTTTGGTATTTGGTTTGCTTATTTTTGTAATAAATTTTTAAAAAATGGTGATCTGATTATTAAATTACTTTATTTAATAATTAAATCAATTTCCCTAGTCTTTATAGTGAACAATTTATTTGTGTTGATTTTTTATTCCTACTGTAAGATAACATAAAATCTCATATAATATGGAGAGAGGTTAAAAGAAAGAAGAAGCTCTGTACTTTGACATAGCAGTCCAATTCTCAGAGTACAGTAATCAGTATGATGGATGTGAGAAGAGAAATAATGAGCCTCTTTGCTTTATTTCTTTTCAGTCCAGCTCATCTTTAGATGTGGAAACCTTGAAGCTTTTCAGACACAATCATTCTTCACATCCCTCCTTGATAAAATTCTCAGCAGTCAGCACAGATTTAAGAAGAAAAAAACACACTGCCTGTCCTGTTTCTCAACATTTGGAAAGTTTTAAGCAGTATTGCAGGTGAGAATATGGTCACAAATGTATTTTATTTTTCATAATTTCTCTCCAGATTTTAAAATGAAAAATGTAATGTCTGCTCTAACATCTGAGAATCCTTCGGAACCCTTTTAAAAAACAAGCAGTGAGGCAAAGCAGAACGCACAAACTATGTTTTATTTATGCAGATAAGATTTGTATGAGATCAGGATTTGATTTTTGACTAAGTGCTCACAGGTGATTGTATTTACAGTGCTGGAATGCTGTGATATGCTACGGTATACCGTAGACCAAATTCAGAATATTCAGTCTGAGTACTGAAAAAATCATGGAGCTGAAACAAAAAGGGAAAACACTGAGCAATGTGGGGAAAAGGCAGGTCCAGATTTGTATTTGTCACTTAACCTACTTAATTCTAAGTCTAAGGGAGTTGTAATTCTGACTGTCATCCAGGAAAAAATGTGAAATGCTTTTTCGAATAAAAAAGTGTTCCTGCTGCTTTTTCAGTGGAGCAGCTACAGTTGAAAGAGAAAATTGCTTCTTGAAGGTCAAAACCACAATGTAAAAGTTTACCTTTCAGAATTCATATATAAACGCAAACAGTGAAATGCTAAATTGTAAAAGCAGCATCGTATAAAGAGCTTCCTGAGGTATGTAACAGGCCTGCTGCAGCTTTTCTTCCCTTGAAATGCTTTTAGCCCTTCTCCTGCCGGGAGGTGACAGGCTGGCATTTGGAAGAGGCCTTTATCAAAGGAGCCTGCTGTTACCTCCAAACTTGATGCTGCTATTGTTGGTTACAAGCAGGCTGGATACTCTCACAGCTAATTGCTGCAATCTGTCATCTCTGAGATTCAGGGACTGGGTTTCCTTCAAGGGATGTTGGTGTTCCCCCAAAGCCGGCTGTGGGTCATGTCTTTAGAAGTCAGAGCCTGCCAGCAGTGGGCTTGGGTCTCCACAAGTGCTTTTGGTGGCTCTGGGATCCTCTGAAAGGCATTGGCCAGAGAAATAAGCAGTCCAATTTTGACCTTGACAAAGCTTCTGTTGAAGCTGATGTCAGTGAGAGAAAGGAAATGAGATGAGGGGCTGCAAAGGCTTTGAGGCAACAGGCACAGGTGTGAGGGCAGAGGCGCTCACTCCATTCAGTAGGACAGGGGGGGGAATAGCATGGAATGATTAAGGCATGGCTTCTCCCCAAAGAAGCTGTGGATGCTCGATCCTTGGGGGCATTCAAGGACAGGTTGGATGGAGCCCTGGGCAGCCCTGATCTTCTGGGTGACAGCCCTGCCCACAAATGGCATTTGAGAAACTCCAAACCTTAATGCGTTTGCTGGGAAACATGAGGAATCAGGAGAAAAAAGGAATGGCCTTGGCATTATGTTAGGGTCCTTCAGGTATGTGGGCTGACCCTCCTCTGGGACATCTGATCCCAGAGGAACCACAGGTCTATGAACACCAACCTTGAGCATGGGAACTAGAGGAAGCCAAGAGGAGCCCTAGGTGCAATAGGCGTGAAAATATTCTTTCATTTATCCAGAGAGAAAAAGCTTTCTCTGACTTCAACAATGCAGATTTGTCCATTTGCAAGAGATCATCCAGAAGTAACAGGGGTTGGAACTGGGTAGTCTTAAAGGTTCCTTCCAGCCCAAACCGCTCTGTGATTGTCAGTCTATGGGTTAAACCAAGGAGAAGTGGTTGGAGACTTTTCTATGGTGTCCTTGGACTTGCTTGGACTGGATGGTTACAGAGGACAGGAAGAAGTGATAACCGAGTAGGCCCAGTAAGCAAGGCCTTTCTTGGCACTTGGGATATCTAGCACTGCAGCCCCCAGCAGGCTAAATGAGATCAAAGTCTCTTGCCTGGATTTCCAACAGATAGAATGAGTGCCAAAAGTGTTAGATTAGCTATTCTGCTGGGTGCATTTTGCTTTGTATATGTAATTAAGTATTCCTTGGTCTATGGAGGCTGTAATAGAATTTGTCTTACACAACACAGACATCTGCATCTCAGCTAGGGATTCTGAATTAGCTAGTGGAGATAAATAAAACCTTAACAGACAATTCATATGATCTACTTTTAGGTGTAGAGGAAATTAACAACAGGACAATTTAGGGAAGCAGGAGCTCATGGCTGTGAGCTGGAAAGCAGCTACTGGAAAGGACAACCTGTCAGGGAGGCAGCAGGATACCTCCAGCCATGAAGGTCTTGGTGTGATGCTCATGTGGATGCTAGTCCATAAACTTAATGTCAGTCCTTATTTGCTGAGAAAATGTAAGTCCTCTCCAGGTGCCAAGCTGCCAGCCAGCCACAGCAATACTTTATCCCGTTTTGGTTCTGCTCCAAAGTAGCAGGTTTCTGACATGTAATATGTACTGACAAGCAGAACTTCCTAAACCGCATCTGAATAACCATGCTTCATTAGCATACTAAGCAGAGGCACATGGAGCTCTGCAGGGGCACGATTGGATGGGAGAAAATTTAGAACAAATAAATCAGTAATTAATAAAATAGGAAATGCAGAAGGCTACTGGCCTTTGCAGTACACAGTTCAATAGAGGGCTTATCTCTGTATCTGTTACCTGGAACTGGCAAAAGGCGAAGGAAGGGAAGAGAAATAACTTTAAGTGACATAAGCTAAGATAACTTTTTGATATCATACACTGAAAAAAAGGAATAATTTCTGTGTGTACAACTGTGGTTTTAATATGAACCAAAGTGATCACTCTTATCAAAGAAGTGGTGAAAACTGACTGCAACTACACGCTAACCACATTCTCAAGCAGCATCAATCTTTGGATCTGAACATCTCACGTGACTTCAAAGGAAAACATAAAACCTTCCTCTCTTTGCATCATTTATAGGGATTTGCTTTGGGTTTTATTTTTTCAACTAAGGCAATTAGGCTGGAAGGTCCACATCAAAGAAAATGCCAACCTTAGGCCTTTTGCACTATCCAGGACAGGAGCGCAATGGATATTCATCTATTTAGGATATCCCACCACATGCACTGGCCAGAATATGTTTCACAATATTAATGGTGGTGAGGTTAAAGTCTGGCGCTTCTTAGAAAAGCTGGATATCATCATAACCAGCTGTTCTGATTTGCTGACTATTTATTAACATCTTTAGTAATTATGCATGGCAGATTTCATGAGAACACAATCATACAGCTTGTGTAAATTAATGCCCTCAATAAAACCTGCCTAGGCTTATACAGTTAGCTCCTTTGTTGAAGCGTGTTTCTCCCGTTAAAATATTTAGCTATTCTAGGCATATGCCCCCTCTCAGGCACAGGCTGTGCATGTTTTCTGTGCTCGTTCTGCATGAGAAACTCTCATTGACCCACATAAGGACTCGGTGCATGGGCCATATGCTAAGAATATGGAAATTACTTTGAGAATATGTGGATTTTCCATATCCCCGTCAAAACTGCAGTATGGATGTCACTGCGGGATGATCTCTTGCAAATGGATAAACCTGCATTGTTGAAGTCAGAGAAAGCTTTTTCTCTCTGGATAAATGAAAGAATATTTTCATGCTTATTGCACCTTGGGCTGCTCTTGGCTGCCTTTGGTTTCCCTGCTCAAGGCTGGTGTTCATAGACCTGTGGTTCCTCTGGGATCAGATGTCCCAGAGGAGGGTCATCCCACATACCTGAAGGACCCTAACATAATGTCAAGGCCATTCCTTTTTTCTCCTGACTCCTCATGTTTCCCAGCAAACACATTAAGGCTTGGAGTGAAGTCTTTCTCAAATGCCATTTGTGGCCTTATCAGGTGCATCCCAGGCAAAGTAATTCAGCACCCACAAAGATGAAATTTTGTTCAGCTCACTTTCACTGTAGGAAAGCTAAGCATCCTGTGTGAGTCAGTTGTGCCGTTCTCTCTGCAGGGAGAAATAAGCATTAGCTCATGACTATACATCCTGTCTTTCTAAAAGAAAAACAGGATGTAACAGAGAAATGATAATTTGATGCACAGTTATTCAGAAATTACTTCAAATCCTACTGTAGAAAAGCCCATAATAGGGATAATAACCCTTGACTGAAGAGCCAAGATCCTGAAATATGGTGTTATTCAGAGATAGCAATAGGAGAGTGCATAGTTATTAGGTGGGCAAAAATAAGGCAACATACTGTAGCTTAATGGGTTGAGATGGAATTTTTGTGAGGGTTTTCTTTCTTCTTTTAAAGCATTTTTTTTTTATTGTTGGAGATGGAATTGTTCACATTGAGAACAAGTCCTCAATAACAAGTCCTCAATAACAGTCTATGTGAAAATGTTTGTGCCACTTTTCCACTTTTCCACTCAGGTTTAAAAGTTGCCCTGCTATTGTGTAGTCCTGTGGTATTTCAGGTTCTTTGCTCAGCTGACCCACTCAACATATCACAACTAAAACATTTTCACACTTCTTCCTGCATATTTTGCTTCAATATTGAGTACTCTTCCTGAGCCTATCAGAAAATACTAGAAGGAAACATTTATATTAAAATAGACACCTGTCAGTTTCTTAAAATACTGCAAAGAAAAAACAAACAAAAACCCAGCAACTGTCCTCTTAGGGTGCCAGAATCCCAACATGCTCTGGGGAGCTTTTCTGCTTTTCCACAGATGAACCTCAGCATTATTGCAACAAGACAGATCTCCCTAGTGGCTGTGCTGTCATAGACCCTCATCTCCTGGCAGCATACAGATGTACCCCACACAGATAAAAGGGAGAATTATGCTTCTGAGTCACCTCTTCTCATTCTTTTTGACATTCTCCTGACAGGTGCAGAGATGGCAGAATTGTGGGGTGGTGAATGTTCAACTTGGTGAACAGTCTTGGGTGAAGCCAATGGTCCATTTGACATCAGAAAAATCCAAATGCCTTATGTTGCAGCAGTCTTAAGTTTCATGTTCTCACTCACTTGGGTTATTGTATATCTCTGTGCAAGATGAGTGAAGGATGAACAGAGAATACAGCAGTGTCTGTTTGCACTGCCTTTGTACTGATGCAAATGACAATGCAAAGTGAAAGGCAAGGGTAAATTATATACCTTAGGGCAGGTTGTGGGTCTTCATGCACAACATTGATTAATTACTGACATAAACAGTCTGATTAACAGTAGTGAGATTATAATCAGGTCTCAAGCCTTTTGTTTATGCTACAGTAAATCAAAGAAAAGTAAAAAGACAGAAATCAGATCTGTATGTTTTTGTGTGTCTGTATATAAACGTACAAAGACATACCCCCACAGAGGAGGTAGAAGGGAGGCATAAATATCATAGGGAAAGCCTCTTGGCTTTCCTCGTGTTATCAAATCACAAACCTGTGATTTATTTTCCATATTTTGGATGCAACCAGTCAATGTGTGCTGTGCAGCTGTGACATAAAACTTCTTTCAAATAGAGCTAATACTAAAGAAAGATATTGCAAATATGTGACCTGTGTTCTGGTTTTGTAAAATATTTTTCTAATTTCATCGCTTCAGGATAAAGCTTTATGACTTAAGCCAGAATTGTTGAAAAATGTTGCTGCTTTGCTACTGCAGGCAAAATCTGTACAGAATGGGATTTATAATATACACAAACTCTCAGACAGTTCCTTTAAACTTACGGAAACTCCTATAATAGAGTTTTACTGAAGTCCAAAATAAGTCCTGGCCAAAGATTTTGCTGAATCTGTTGAATTCTAAAGCAGGCCTGCGTCTCAGCATGATTTTCCTACTGTCTCCTGAACAAAAACTGCCTTATATTCCACCCAGGAGCATAACCTATAAAACATGCACAATAAGATGTATAGAAATCCATCTCTCCCAGCCTAATGAATTTAATCAAGATCAACAGTTGTGTGAGATCAGTTTTGGCAGAAACTTGTGCAGGTGCAGATTTCTATTGTTGTTCAGTCAAACCATCGAACAGGAGTTCTCTTGTGCCTGAATAACCTCTACCTTTCTTTCTGACATTTTAATGAGTGAGTGGCATATGTTTTAGACAAAATTCTGTGCACAATACAAAGCATACACACCGTGTCAGACACAAGAGGAATTCACAGGGTGGTGGGTTTTTTTCCTGAAACTTTTTGAAAGACAGCATGACCTACAGCTGTCTTAGCTGAAGATTCTGAATAACAAGGAGGTTGCCTGGCCAGAGACCATGTGAAATCAGGAGAAAAGGCATGGAAATGGCCATCTGTTTGCCAACTATCTTCTTCCTCTAAGTGTAGGTGTAGTGTCACATCCAGTGTTTCTTGCACAAGCCAAAAACACAATCTGCCAGTTATCTCCCATTTTCCTACTTCTGTTGCCCTCCAACACTGCACTGCACTCCAACACTATCCCTACTTGCAGATAGCTCTTTCTCATGACTGCTCTGATGCACCTGAGCCAATTTTTCCAGATGCAATTGCAGGAGGCAGAGTTTTGGCCAAAATGCCATTTGCTTCCTGCTGCATTTTGCTTTTCCTAGGGCTCATCTGAACTAAATGTCCTATGGGGTTAGGGTGGCTTCTCCACTGGAAGATTCTCAAATGTCCTATTTAAAGTTGATATCAACAAGTGCAAGGCAAGCGTTTTCCTCATAGCAACTTCCTTTCTGAGGACTACGGCTTCCTCAGTGTGATCCAAAGCACCCATCAGTTGGGTACACATTGACTTATACGGAGGCACAGCCTGGGACTGGCCGGCATATGTACCCTGTTCACAGCCAGGGACTGTGATCCAGAGCCCACCAGAGAGAGTGGAAAGATTCTCATCGACTCCAGTGAGGTCAGGATCAGATCCCTGTGGAAAAATATGCTTGCCATGAAATGCATACAGGGAAATTTCATTTCTAGGGGAGTCAAATGAAATGCTCAAATTGCTTCAATCCATGAACAAATTGCATTTCTACTTGTAATGAATTTTGTCTTATAGGTCCCACTCCATTCAGGCACTTAAGCACCTGCGTATCTTTTAGCTGATGAATAAATCTCTCAGACAGTGTGACCATGTTGCCGAATGTGGGAAGAAATGAAGGTTTTCTTAGTGTAAAACAAGCAAAGCTTACTTACATTAGTCAGAAATGTATCTGTATTTTTCCAGTAGCTTGTGACTAAAAGAATCCTAATGTTTTTAATCGTGCATTCATTGCCTGCATGTTTAGGAAATTAGCTAGCTTAGCTTTTAATATGTAGCTGTATAAACTAGCTCTTTTCTTAAAATTGCACAATTTTAATCCTTTCAGCTTATATTCTCCATTCTTTTACATGTGTCATGGTTTTTAAAATAATGTTGTTTAGTTGTTGCACATTACAGTATGCCTTGCTTAATAAATACATAGAAGAAAATCGAAGCACAATGCTATTTTCATCTGCTCATAGATGGCATCTTAATGTTGACAAAATCACCTCATACAGCTTTCATTGGACTTATAATATTTTATTTCTTGAGCACATAGTGACCATTTCAGGGCCATCTGATAGCCGAAGTTTCAGATTTAGAGAAGTATGCTGTTAATTTATTTTTATCCTCCAACTGCACAAGTAAACCTCAAAACCATAGGCTGAGTTAGTTCAAGCATTTGAACTTCCCAGTGGCTGCTGCTATATAAAAACATAGATATGTATTTAAATACATGCTGCCCTCTCCCTGCCCCAGACAGACATCTGGCCAGTTCCCATCTGCTGACTGTGACCTGAAGCATTTTTCTCTCTCTCTCATTAGTTTGGGCTTTTGCTGAGGTTCAGTAGCTCACACATGCTGATCCATCAGTTGTTTTTATTGGCAAACAGGTCCATCATTAACAATTGGATACTATAGCATCTGCTAATTTAAGTGGAAGCCATATCCTGTTGTGCATTAGGTGTTTAGCAGTGTGGGCATTTATCAAAAAAAAAAAAAGAAAAAAGATTAAGTGAAATACACGTGTGTAATATTAAGGATATTTCAGGCTATAAATAACACATTTCATTTCTCTTCTTCTTTAAACTAACATATGCGTTTTACCATAGGGAAAAATTTGTCTAAATCTTTCTGGATAGTTTAACACTGGAAACCTTGGTCAACACAATGCCTGTCTGTTAAAATCATTTGCCTGCCTTTTTGTGCTGGGTGGGCTGCACCTACCAGCCAACACAAGAGATTATGAAGGGTTTGAAGGCAGCAGTGCTGGTGCAGCATAGTTGGGTGGCACACAGCCTACAGGGGCGCTTACTTCCAGAACAACAGAATTGCAGAGTAATGAATTAACTTCAGTCAGAAATACATTTGCAATGTTTTAATGGCATCAGCAGCAGCACAAATGGCCTCAAACTTAACAAGTACACTAGTGGAAGGGCAACATTTTTTAAGGCAAACTGATTTCCAGTACTTGGCTTTTGAACATGCATTTAGTGATCTCTGTGAGCTACCAGAATGAGATTTTAGATACTGATGTTGCTAGATTTGGCTTTGTTAGATGACATGGGCTATTAATTAATTGCAAATTGGTTTGTGGCATGCCACTTACAAGATACATCCAAAACTGTGGGTACAAGGCTGCTATTTTTTATCAATCAAATAGTTTACCTACTTAATCCTAGGATAGCTGGTACTCAAAGAAAAGAGAAATTTGAGCAAGACTTGCAAAAATCAGAGCTTTGAAGCAGTTTTTCCTTGAACTATGGGAGTATAAGAAGCATAACAAAAGCTGTGTGAGGCAGGGGAGAAGAAGAGGTTGACAGTGTCACATTCCACAGCAGTCCCTTCTCCCAGGAAAGGTGCTTTTGGTAGATGCGTTCCCTTAAAAGCTCACAGCTAAGAGTGGGATGGATGTGTACTGTATACCAACCACACTGAAAACTGTCTTTACTCTCAGTAAGGAAGAAAGAAGTCTAATCACCAGAAACTGAAAACCAAGCAGAAGCTGGATGAAACGCCCATTGAAGTCTGTGGGAAGACTCCTGCTGATTTCACTGAGATGTGGATTGGGTCCCAGTTTTAGACCTCTGAAACAAATGCAAAATTTGTTTAGTTTCCTGCTTTTAAACACAGCTTAATTTTCTAAACAGGGCACAAACATTCATGTGTCTGTTTCTATGATCCTCTCCTCTTATGAAGTCATTCCAACCCTTCTATCAGTAGACTTGTAATATATTTCATGCTTAGTCTTCAAAGAAATGTTAACATTCTCAGATAAAAGACTCCGTATGCTGTCCACACCGCAACTGTCACCACAAACCCAGCAATGATGACATGAGTGGATGATAAATATCCTCACACAAAAACTATTTCTCATGGGCGGCAAGAGAGCCATAAGCAAACCTTTGTTGCTCTCTCTCTGAGCCAAGCAACATGCCTCCCATGGCTATACCTTTGGGCCAGCTGATGCAAGAGCAGAGCAAAGCCTCTGCCCTGATCAGGCCGCAGGAAGTAGATGAGTAAGGCTGGACTGTGCGCACACCCCGCAGATGCTTGCATCCAGCACTATGGTGGGAAAAAGCCAGGCATCCTTGCAGCAAAAATGCACCATCCTCCACATCAAAAAGGCACCAGGAGTCTTCATACAGGTCTGCACTCTATAATGGGCAGATTTTCAGTGAGGGCTCTGAAGACAAATGAAGCTTTTATCTGCTTTCCAGCCCTCTGCAATAGGAGTTTACGTTAAAGCCACTTAACAGTCTAGAGTGCAGCCCCATGGATTACCTGTTTGTGTGAATCGAGTACATTACCTGATCACATGAGCACTGGGGATAAGTTTTCTATAACTAGCTTTGCTTTGAAGGGATCTTCAGCTACTTTGGGATTCTCACAAAGAAGAGCCTCAAATGAGGCAGGATTAAGAATAAGCAATACCTCACTTTGGCTTGTATTTCTCCAGCTTCATTTATTTAGCTCTACTTACTTACTCGGTCACTTATTTGTGTGTCATAACTGTGGGATGAGGAATAAACCTCCCAAAGTATGCAGCTAATATAACCTTTACAGCTCCATGGGTTAAATATTATATAAAGAAGGGAGTGAAAGTCATAAAAGGAAATATCTTTTTCTGAGCTGCAATTCAAAGGACTGTTAGTAATTTTCTAAGTTCAAATAAAAAAAAAAAAGTTTAAAATGTTATTTTACCACACCTTTTTTTTTTTTTTTTTTAAGCAACATTAAAAATAATTAGTTCTGCAGAACATTTTAAAATTAAAATAATGACAAGGGATGTGTACGCTATTTAAGAATATTTTGAATGATACACCCTTTTTCAGGAAATTGCATGTGGAGGAGAGGAAACAGGGGATGTTGAGAGCTGGAGTCTGCAGTTTGGGGACGTGGTCCATTTTGCCCCCTCAGCTTTGATCACTACCCCACACATGGTGCCACCTCAAGGCACCTTCAGATCTGCTGTGACCCTCCCTGCTATGCCAGGCTGAGGACTTTGGCCTTTTCACTGCTGGGGGACGAGCCCACCACTGCTGTCAGCATGTAGAGTGAGGAGAACTTGTGGGGACTGGAGGGCAGCCCAACACCACCACCTCTACCAGTGCTTTCCCCCACCACTGAAGACTAGCTACCAGTTTGACAGCCACCTTTCTTTTTCTGGGCTCGTAGCCATGGTACAGCATGATGCAGTTCCCTTTTTTTTTCTTTGAAAATACTGATTTTCTGTTGCTACCCAAATACAGTGTGGGGTACATAACAGCCTCTGGCAGCTGCCACGATACCCTTCTCCTCTTGCTGGGAGGGGCTTCAGGGAAGGGGGAACAACTACTCTTCATCCCCTGAGGAGATTCTTGGTTTGACAGGGAGTGTCACGGCAATCAAAAGTGGAGCTGCTGCTCACCCCAAGACCATGGAGAATTGTGAAACATCAGTGTGTGATGACAAATTACAAGGGTCAAGCTGCCTTTCTTGTCACAAAAAATATGGAAATCAAAGCCTGACATGAGACAGCGGTATCCACTTGCAGCCCAGAAGGCCAACTACATTCTGAGCTGCATCAAAAATGGGGTAGCAGCGGGGAGAGGGATTGTTCCCCTCTACTCTGCCCTTGCAAGGCCCCATCTGGAGTACTCCTTCCAAGTCTGGGGCCCCCAGTAAAGGAAGGATGTGGAACTGTTGGAGTGGGTCCAGAGCACAGCAATGAAGACGATCAGGGGGATGGAGCACCTCTCCTACAAAGACAGGCTGAGGGAGCAGGGCTTGTTCAGTCCAAAGAGGAGAAGGCTCTGGGATGTCACTGTGGCTTTCAGTACTTGATGGGAGCTTGTAAACAGGACGAAGAATGACTTTTCACTGATAGTAGTAGGACAAGGGGGGATGGTTTTAAACTGAAATAGGGTAGATTTAGATTAGATTTCAGGGAGAAATTTTTCACCCAGACAGTGCTGAGGCACTGGAACAGGTTGCCCAGAGAAGTTGTGTATGCATCATTCCTGGAGCCATTCTAGGCCAGGTTGGATGGGGCTCTGGGCAACATTTTCTAGTATACCTGATCTAGCACCTGTTTTAACGGGTGGCAGCCCTGCCCACTTGGAACTGAACTCTTTATTGTCCCTTCCAACCCAAGCCACTCTATAATTCTGTGAGATACCTCCCAGATTTTCAGGAGGTACAAACTAGAGAGTTTGAGATACATCATTTAGGAAGAAGAGAGTTCATTTCTCCAGTCAGCAGGTTCGCTTTATTTAGTGAAGAATTTATGGTTTCTTTATAATGTTCCTTTAAATATGAAAACCATCTGCTGTCTGAAAAGCAGCTCCAGCTCTGTGTCTGTGCCTCGTCCATGCTGCTTGAATGCTTTGTGTACACGAGGCTGCTCACTGTCTTTCTTGGAAAGACATTACAGTTTTTTCTTCCTTGTCGTGCTGTTGTAATAAATTAAAAAGACCATTTTGACTGCAAGTCAGTACTTCTGTATGGAAAATAATATAACTTATCACTCATCACTGGTAATAATACACTGCCTGAAGACATTCCTTTGTCAAGCCTGTTGGTGATCACTTTATGCCCCAAAAGATTATACTTACGTCTCAAGATAATTCAGTTTCAAATGATATTTTTTGTTTATGAAAGTATAATCTTTGTTTAAAGAATCTGAATTTCTTTCTCTAGTTATATCTTCTGACAGTGAGACACCTTTTCCTCAGAGCTAAATGAAGACAAACATCAGAGCCAAGGTTGGGCTCACTGTGAGGCAGAGAGAAGGGCAGGGAGAAAGGAAAGGAGAGGAGGCAGATGGAGGAAGAGGCTTCATCTCTCTGCTGCATAAAAATATACACAACTTCCATACAGTCTTGTCTTTCACCTTGTGCCCTTATTTTGCAGTTTTCTGTACTTACTGAGATTAAAAAGAAAAAGCATTAGTGTTTTTCCATTCTTCTTTCTTATGCTCAGATAAATGCCAAAAAATATTGCTAAGTTACGAATACTGCTTCTTTGAGATGGTTTGTTGCCATTGTTGTTGTTGTTTTTCCTGAGAATGCTTTCCAGTTGTTTGATAATATCTCATAAACTTAAATAAATAAACAAACAAGAAATCTTTCCACTGGAGAGTTTGAAGTCACACTGTGTAATTAAACAGAAAACATTTGGCAGGTTCATCTAAACAATGACTATGCTTCCAAATGCTGATAGTGTAAATCAAACTGAAGCAAGCACATCATGTTTGTCTATTTCATGAGGACAGTGAGGGTCTAATGACATTATTCTGTGCTTGGATTTGGCCATAATTCTCTTGGTTTTGGACAGAGAAAATGACAAAATCTGAAGAGCTCTGAAAATACTGTAAAGCTGCCAGTTAAATCTGTAAAAAAGCTGAGCTGTGGAATTGAAAGCTGGAATTGTGGAACTGGAGTTTTAAGTTAGCATCATGCTTTATTTTAACATTTCAGTTGCTTTTGGCAGCAAGATGAAGATAGAATGTATCTTTGACTGAACCAGACAGCACCTGACTCTCAAAAACATAACTATGGGGGTACAAAATCTTTAATGCACATGGATGCAAGAAGGGACTTTCCAGAGCAATGTGGGCAGAACTTGGTGTGGGTCACTTCTGAGTGGCTCTCAGGCATTGGCACTTGGTAGGTACTCCAGCCTGCAAAAGCAGATGCTGACTGTGGGCCATACTTTGTGAAGATCAGATCCTTAGAATCAAATTGGGATAGAAAGTCTACAGACAAAACAAAAATTAGGGTTTGAAATGCACCACTTCTCCCTGCAGAAAGAATCTGCTGGGATGCACAGTAAATTTAGTCACAGCACAATGCTGACTACTCTCAGCACATGACTAAAGCTGCCTTCTCTTGGACCACACACACATATAGTCTGTCCCTCTCTCAGGAGAAATGTCTCCTTCTGCCCATGGCCTGATGAATGATAATCACAAACACTTTGAAGATTTACAGAACACACAAAGGGGAAACCTGAAACAATAATTGTTTTTCCTCAAAATGCATCTCTGTAAAAGCATTTTCCTAGGAATATTCAATACATAATTCCAGTTTTCTGAGATAAATCTAGTTGCTACAAAGTCATTTCAGAAAGAACTAGAACTTGTCATTACTCTAAATCCTGCAATGTTGCATCCCAGCGCAGACATCCCAGAGAGAAGATGTGGGAAGCCATGGGGTGATTGTCCTTCAAACGATGTTCCCTGACTCTATGAATTTAGCCTTGTGACTTGACCACTCACAGTGTGAACACCATGCCTGCATTCTGCCTGCATTTCCCCCTTCTTGGTGGAATATCTGTGTCCGTAAGGGAATTTGTTCTGTGTGTGATGTGATTTGCCCGGGGAGTAGCCAACAAATTTTGAAATATGATGCTTTAGAATCTATGCTATAGATTCATTCTATACAATATAATACATTTGCAGTGCCCCTACCTGTGTGTCCCCACCAGCTGTTCTCCAGGCTCGCTCGGCTGGGAACTTGGACTTAAACCTAAGCTTTGCTTCAACTTAATCTGGAAGTTGTCCTCTTTGGAAAGGAAAACTTACCATGTCAGAGCAGTATGTGTTTTATTATAAAAGTTGCAATCATATGGGAAGAATTGCAGCATAAAATGTCAGTGATTACCAGGTTAAACGTACCATGCAAAGAGGTTACACCACTGGGGATAAGTCTTTGCCATGGGGAACACATGGTTTGCCAAATCAATGTGCCATTGCCTCAGTTTAGTCCAGGATAGTTATTGTCTTGACAACATCTTGCTGTGGGAATTTGAGGCAGCCCTATTAAAGCTGTGTCATCTCCATTATGTTGCACAGGCAAAAATGAAGCTGGATGGACTTTCAGAAAGGTCCTCCCACTGAAACTGTTTAAGACTTACCATGTTGCAGCTAAGGGTTTTTCTATCAGGTTACTTTTAAACACCAATTTTTCTCCATTTTACTTGAAATGATTCCACAGATTTTGTGACTACATTAAAAGAACCACTGCTGACAATTTATTTCCAAAGAAAAAAAAATTGAGACGGGAAGTATTTTGTCAGAAGTATTCGCTTTTCATAGAAAATTTCAATACTTACTTAAAGCCGATGAGGAAAACAACTAAAACTGAAAAGATTCTGGGTTTTGGTCATAAGGCATAATAATTGGTTTTGAAGAAACTGTCCTAGTTCTCATGGGAGCTGTGGTTCAGCTGCCTCATGCTTCCAACCATTTTATGGGGCAGGCTCCTCGGCCAAAGGAGTTCTTTCACTGTGCAGTAGGCAGCTAATGGTGAGTCAGTCCTCTTTCCTCACCAAGACACAGTTTAGCAGGAAATACCACTCATAGCAAGTGACAGACATGTGGCATGACCATCACAATTCTTACAAGGCCCCATGGTAGCATTTCTGATTCACAGTTTGTTGTGTTCACTGGAAAGTGTTCAAATTCTGGTTATTTTCCAATAAGACCCAATTATGCCATGGGGAAATAAAAACGATCTCTAATCAGATCTAGTTAAAAGTCTGACAGATGAACTCCCCTCTATTTTCTGAGTATTTGACTGTTAAATGCAATTCTTTCTTCATTTTGACATGTGTTTTGACAACTGATTAAAGTCAGACTCTCAAGCATTGCTCAGGCATCCCAGGGGACCAGGTGAAGCGTTTCAGCGTTTCTGGGCCCTGTTCTTATGGGCTGTGCTGAGCACCCAAACACGACCTAACCTTAGCTGAGGAGTGGGCATTGGATGTTGTATTGGTGACTGAATCAAGAAAACATGGGAATGATGAAGATATGCCCACACAAATCCTGCTCAACTGTAGAAGAGTTTTGATATGTCAAACGCAATATTTGTCATGAGGCACACCACTTTTAATACTGAAACTGATGTAATGAAGGAATTCTTAAAATGTTGGTAATCTTTATGTTGCAAGTTATCATCGCTATTAACAACAAAATGTATATGTTAATGTGTCATGCATCATTACATAAACTCACCCATTTTCAGAATAACTTCAAAAATGAAATGTACAAGTTTTTTCCAGCTACTTATCAATTTATATTTGTACTGCTAATATTTTTATGGTGATGAGATCCAATATGCAGCTGCTGTGTGTCTCGTGTAATTTGTGGAATTACACTGAAGAAAAAAAGTTTTTTACAACAAGGGTAGTGAGGCAGTGACACAGATTGCCCAGAGAGGTGGTGGGTGATGCTTCCGCTCTGGAGATATTCAGGATCATGTATGGGGCTCTGAGCAACCTGATGAAGTTTAGGTTTCCTCGTTCATGGCATGGGGGTTGGACTGTATGCTCTTTAAAGATCCCTTCCAACTCTAAGGATTCTTTTATTCTACGATTGCCTGAGTTTTTATAAGACTTTATAAGAAATTTTTATAATTTGTAGGGGCTGACTATTTGCGGAAGAGCTTAGTGTAGATGAAATCTCTTTGCACTGATGCATAGAGAACAGGTACTGGAATTAGCAAGTTGTCAGCTTTACTGCGGCAGCAGCCCACATTGCTGTGGTTATATGGCCACCATGTGGTAACGCGTAGAAGAGCTAGACTAGATTTTGCTGCTTCTAGTTTTTCTGTGTATTACTTATAGAAATGTATACAGTCCTTTCTCTTGATGACATTCCTTGAATAATTTCATCTTCATTTACAGAATCAAGTCAGTAAAGCATTAGATTATTTATATTGCAGGACCTGATTCATAGTATAGGAATAATAGGAAGGAAGAAAAGTTCATTTAGGGGGAAAAAAATCCTGTGTAACTGTAAAAAACACTAATGGGTAAACAGTCAAAACCAAGACCTGTACCTCAATTTATAGACAGAAAAAGGTGATCTCAAAAAGATGTGGAAAAGGTATGGAAAGCACATATTATTAGTGGAGGGTTTTTTTATGCCTACCAAGAGTAACAGGCACTGAAACAGTTGGAAACAATTTTTCTTATTTGCATAAATTGAAAAACCCCATGTATAAATTACTTTGTATGATCACAAATAATGACATTAAGAATCCACATGATGACTTGGTTTTCATACAAGTGGTACTTAATCCTGATTTCTAGTGACATAACCTGGCCAAAAGCATAGATGTCCAGTTAGAAATAACACCGCAAAGATAGAAGTAAGTTTGGAATTATATCCTTGATACTAAAAATTCCAACTTCTCCAGTGTTGTCGCATTAGAACTCATTAGCTTTTGTGATCATAAAAACAATCATAAAAATATTAGGCCCAATAATTCCAGATACACATAGAAATGCTAATTTCTTTCGTATTTGCTAAGTACAGATGTACTTTGCTGCCCTGACAATCAGCCTGGCTATCAGCATGCTCTGGAACAAGACACAAGGAAGAACTATTTCTCTCAGAGAGTGGCCAGGCACTAGAATGGCTGCCCAGGGAGGTGGTGGAGCCACCATCCCTGGCAGTGTTCAAAAGCCGTCTGGATGACATGCGGTGTGATATGGTTTAGTGCTTGTGGTGGCAGTGGTGATGAGGAGACAGTTGGACTAGACGATCTTATAGGTTGTTTCCAACCTTGTGATTCTGTGATTCTATGATTCTATTAAGAGAATAACATTGCTGGTTTGTGTTGACTTGTCTTCTGGCTTCATTTGAAGAAAGTGAAGAGAAAATGCCTAAATTTCCATCACCTTGTCTCTCTTGTGTTCAAGGGCACAGATCCTTGAAACAGTTAATGAAAAGCTGAGGGAGAAACGTTTGTGGAAACTCTCTGTTAAATACTGGCAGATATCACTGTGAGATTTATTTTGTGCTAATGCTCAGCCAACATTAACTTGTGCAGCAAATACTGACCTGAACTATGGCATTCTGTTAGAGATCACTTCCACTTTGGCAATATCCCTCTCTCCTAAAAGCCTCTTCTGCCATTTTCTAGCTATCCTCCAGTGTATATTTAATGTAAGATGACCTTCTTACATGTAATTTCCCTTAATCCAGAGTGACTGAATAGGTTTCCTGATTAAAACTTTCAAATTAATGGGTTTGGGGCACTAGGACTAGAATGGGCTGCTCCCAGACAAATTCTTGTTTTTTGCCATAAAAAAAATAATAAAAACAAATTCTGTTTTTTGCCATAGTAGATACTTCTGAGTGTAAACGAGTCAAAGAACCATCATCCTGTGAAGACCACAGGAATGTACTTAGTGCTATATCTACTCAGTAGAATACATTAAAAACTTCAAGAATTAAATAGAATTAAGCATATGCTTATGTGTTTTGCTGACTTGGGCGCTTTATACCTGAATTTCAACTCCGTCAAAGGGGATAATACTACTTCATGCTTATCTCTTTTTCTCTTCTCTACTTAGATTTTAAGCTCCTTGGCACTGGAAAGATCTTTCTTTTTATTTTGGAGCTGAACAGAAATGAGACGTTGATCTGTCTCTTTTGCTGCCTGCAGGCACTAATAATGTGAAGTATTGTAAAATAAATTCCAATAAGAAATTACATAGTACTTACGTATATGATATAAAATTTATACATCTGTATGCTTAGCCCATACGTTTGTCTCTGTGCAATATTTCTGCTGACAAAGACAAGATTGTGCTTTTTAGTCAGCCTTTTAGAGGTGTGCTTTCCAATTAATGTGTCAGCATAAATAGAGTTCACATCTCTTTTAACTGGTATCTTTCTGCATTTTGATGAAAATTATGAATATTTTAAAAATAGTTAACAACTGTAAGGCCTTTTTATGACCAGGTGATAGGTTGCTGATTAATGTGCCTAATAGTGGAAAACAGCATAGAAACTGCAAATCCGGGAATATTTATACCTCTGTCTCTAATTTTTGTATGAAACCGCTTAACAAGTGCTGTAACGTACAACCAGTACATCAGTCCTGCCTCTGAAAGAATACTTTTTGAAAATTCTGTCACATGTAATCCTAAACTTAAGCTTACCACCTTCAGGGCATCCTCTTGTCCCATCCAGTCCCCTGTGCTCCCCTAGACCATAAGGTGCACGCATGAAAGTGCTGGTCTAGCCATAAATTCCCTCACCCTTTGAAACTGTTTTGTGGCTCACATTATTTGAAGTCCAGCATATAAAATATTTCTGCAGGGTATAAGATTCCCAGACACTCACATTCTTGTTTTTGTCATCTCTGCGCTGAAGATGCTGCCGTATGCCTGGTGAGTCAGATGTATCTCAGCTTCCACCAGAGAGCACCATAGCACTATTCGCAATATCTCTGTCCCCTTCATCTGTGAAAATTAAGCTTCAACTGTGGCACATTCTTCATCTTTGCATGTAAAATTTATTACAGTTTTCCTTTCATTGGCCTAATTATTTACAGACAGGTATATAACAGGAGTTATGTAGTGCAGAATTACCCAGACAATGCAATCATTCTTTTGTCTGATTACTCACTTAATGCCTTATCACAGTGTAAAACAAAACTTCCACTGAAATATTACTGCCAAGTGGCAACAGTGAATTGCAAATGGAATTCTTCAGTTTAAAGCTTTTATATAATATAATGTAGTTGTAAGACCTAATCCAATGAGAATCTTCAAAGACCTTTTCAACCCTTTCACTAACCTTCTGGTCAATTTTCGCCTTTCTCTCCCCAACAAGGTCTGCTGAGCTCAGCATTTTTGTAAGCCAAACTCTGCTCCTTACTGCTTCTTACACTGTTTTCATCACTTTTAACCATAGCACTTTTCATTGCTGTAACCAGGAACATAGCTGCATCAGATCCTCGGGTCAGGGAACAAGCACCTTGGCTTTTCTATTTTCTTTGCAGTCTTCATGCTCACTAATCAGATTTTAGCAAAACCTAGTGAAATGTGGCTTGCCTTTGGAAGGAGTGTTTGCAAGCAAACAGCACTCCCAAAAGCAGAAAGAGACTCAGAAGAATGAAGCTGCATGGACATTAAATGGGCATTACCCCCCATAAAGTTCTGCTACACCAGCAGCCCACCAGACAAGTCAAGGGTACATGGAGCATGTAATGCAGCCAGCAGCACAGTGACAAAAGTCACAGTAGGGCTTTAGATTTTTCAAGCATTTTCCTCAGGGTATGAGGCTTGCAGGCTCAAGTCGTCTTGCCATTTGACTTTTTACTACCCCAACCTAAAGGCCAGGTCTCACTGCTTGGTCTAGTAGCCTTCCTCTGAGTTTAGTCTGGTGCTGGAAAGGGAGCTTACATGCACTAGTGAAACAGAACATGATGGAAAAGATAAAGGACAAAATGGTTGTTATTTTCACATAAGATACTGTTCTTGAGAGAAACCATGTTTCATAGAACCGTTTCCAAACGAAAAGAAATAAACATGACACAAAGTAACATTCCTCTGAACTTCGGGTTTCTTTACCCTAAAAAAAAGACTAGTAGAAGGAAAAAATTGCACATGTTGATGTAAACCTGTTCTTTGTCCAACTGCAAAACTTTAACTGCAAAACTATGCAGTTTAGAATTACATGACATATATCTAAGACAGATCTATTTTAATGGATAAAGGCTCCTTTTCAGGACTGAAAAGTTGAGTTCAGTTGAGTCTTTTTTATTTTTTTTGTATTCCCAGTCTGAGTATTGTGCATTGGCTGATGCTGTGCTTTTCTCAATCATGAGTGATATCAGAATAGGTTGAACATGTAGGATAGAGCTTAAAGGTCCTTTTCTCCTCTTGTTCAGAAATTTAAAAGCTCATAGTTAACACAGTGGAAGAAAACTATTGCTGACTTCGGAGATTTCAAAATGTAATTGAAGTTATTAGCAATATTAAAAAAAAAAAAAAAAAAAAAAAAAAATTCCTGGAGGGTTGGGAAAGGCATCTGTGAATTTTGTAGCTACTAAAATCTGCTTACTCAGCACCCATTAATGTACCTGAAACGGACTAGGCCACAGATACAGTTTGTTGGTTTTTTTTTCCTCTTTTTTGGATAGTTTATTTTAGGGTAAGTGCACAGACCAGATGAATACATGGCAAATGTTAGCTTTCCGTGCTTAGGTCTGCATTCATCTAGGTGTACTCAGAAGAGGTTGCATTCATAGGACTCATTTAGTCTGGAGAAGACGAGGTTCAGGGGTGACTTTATCATATTCTAGAACTACCTGAAGGGATGCTGTGGTGAGGTGGGAGTAGACCTCCTCTCCCATGTAACTAGCAATAGAACGAGTGGGAATGGCCTCAATTTGCACCAGGGAGAGGTTCAGGTTGGACACTGGGAAATATTTCTTCTCCAGGAGAGAATCACTGGAACAGGCTTCCCAGGGAGGTGGTGGAGTCACTGTCCCTGGAGGTGTTCAAGAAATGTTTAGACGTTGTACTGAGGGACGTGATTTAGTAGGAAATATTGCTGGTAGGTGGATGCTTGGACTGGATGATCGTGGATGTCTTTTCCAACCTTGGTGATTCTCTGATTTTATGATTTTCGAAATGTGAGGAAATTAGGACTTGGCAGAGTTTGAGGAACATTGACTTCCACTAACAGCTCTGAACGTGTGAAGCAAACATATGTATTTTTGGTGTAGTCGTTGTTTCAGTTTTACCCAATAAAAAGCATTGACGTTACTTCATCTGCTTTGGTTGGTGTGATTAAAAAAGTGCTGAGACTTTACTGGCAAAAAAAATATCTTGGTGCAGTGACTATAACGATGTTTATCTGCAGCACTGATTCAAGTCAGGCTCTCCATCACTTCATGTATTTCCAGATTTTGTTTCAACATTCAGACCTTACTTGCTAAGAAGTGAAACTGCATGGGTTCATGGATTTTTTCCAAGCCTGTACAATTCAGTAATTTTTTATTTAAAGTAAATACAAGTGACTTTGGGGTAATCTCACCAAGTATTCTGTTTTGTTTGAACTCAAAATTCCAGTAGTACAAAAAGAATTGAAAATCAAATTGAAAACCAGAAGGTGAAACCAAATCCAATGAGTCTCTATCAGTTCAGAATAACAAATTAGACTGAGCAGCTTTTCAAGTCTGTGCTTGAAACCAGAGTTAAAAAAACTAATTGTGGAAAATGCACATGTAAGTAAAGGGGAACAAGATAATACATACAATTCTAGAATGTATTTAGGATTGTTGCCTCTACTGCCTCTCTCAGATATCTCTAGCACAGAAAAACCTTGGAGGCTTTTTGGAGCATGCAGAAGTTAAGCAGGGAGAAGTGTGAGCATGCAGTTTCAAAGCGCTACTTTCATCATATTCTAAAATGCTTGAACTGTCCCAGTATTTTAACTAAGATTACCAACGCACACGTTTTGGAACACATTATTTGGTTATGCCAAGTTATGTTTTGTGACAGATACTCCAAAAGTCATAGGAAAAAACACATGATTTCCAGCCTTTAAATAGACATTGTCCCTGTTCTGTCCCTAAATCTGTTCACTAAGCTTGTGCTCCCTTCTGTGACAGTGACATTAAAAGCACCCCAGGACTCACAAACATGTGTGATAATTTTCAGATCAAGTAGTTGCTAAGAAAGAATTCCAGAAAGCCAGTAGTCTCTTTTCTGAGTATATATCCCTTAACTGTCCTTGCAAGTTGGGGATTATGAAGACATACACAAAAAAAATAAAACTGCTGTGCAAGGATAATTCAGGATTCACAGAATCACAGAATAGCTGTTGTTGGAAAACACATCTGAAGATGAGCAACTCCCACTGCTTGAAGAGCAGCCAGCCAGAACATATTGCTCAGGGCTGTGTTCAGTCAGGTTCTGAAGATATCCAAAAATGGGCAGTCTGTTCCAATGTTCGACCACTCTAACAGTGAAAAAGTTCTTTCATACAGTTAGATAAAAGTATATGTGTTTTACCTTGTGCCCATTGCCTCTTGTCCTTCAGTAGACACAGTAGAAAAGAGTCTGGCTCTGTGTTCTTTACCTTTCCCACCTTCATCTTCAAGTATTTACACATTTATGTATTTATACTTTATATAACTGGAAGATTCCTTGTGGCCTGAACAGTCTCAGCTATTTCAATCTTTCTGCATATGTCAGATGTCCAAATCCATTAATCATCAATCTTCGTGGTCCTTTGTTGGACTAGCCCTAGGAATTCTGTGGGACTAGTACTTGGGAGCCCAGACCCAGCACTGTAGATGTGTTACATCAAAATGTTGCATCAAACTCAGTAAAAGGGAAGAATCACTTCCCTTGAAATCGCAATGCAGACTGCTGCATTGCCTTCTACGCTACTGACCCTAACCAGGTCAGGACCAAATAACTGCACTTATACACCAATATGATGAACAGCAAAATGGCATTTATTACAAGTGAAACCTAGCTTATATGCCCTATGTGCTTTGTCTATGCCCCTAAAGCATGTGTCATACATCCATCACAGAGCAGGGGAGGTCCTGCTGCATCACATCCCGATGGGGTGTCTCGCAGTCGCCTACTACACAGACCAGGAAACTGTTGTTCTTGTATTACTAGTTCATATCCACCTTGTGATTCCGTAGTACTCCCAGGGTTTTCTTATCCAAGTTTCTTTCCAGAAAGTCCAACCCTAGCCAGTGTATGGCATTTTTATTTTCTGTATGCAGGATTTGATATTTCTCTTTGTTAAGCAGTGTGGATTTCCTTCAGGTCCATTTCTCTAGTTTGTTGATGTCCTTCTGAATGGCAGCCCAGCCACCTGACGGATCAGCCTCTCCTCCCAGTTTTGTATTGTGCAAACTTGCTTAGAGTACACTCTGTCCCATCATCCTGGTCATTACGGCCCTATGACAATGGGCCCCAAGGCAAAAAAAAAAAAGTTGATCAGAAGGCTGAGATACCTCTCCTGTGATGATACACTAAGAGTTGGAGTAATTTAGCTTAGAGAAGATAAAACAGGGCTCTAAAGTGGCCTTGTTGCAGTCTTCTGATACTTAAAATGGGTTTAAAAGAAAGATATTCTCTGCAAAGGTGTGCACTGATAGAACAGGGGGTAGTGGTTTTGAATTGTTTTAGCTAAAAGAGACTTAGTTCAGGTATTAGGAAGAAATTCTTCACTATGAAAATGGTAGGCACTGGAACTGGTTACCTGCAGATGTGGAGATGCCCCATCTCTGGAAGTGTTCAAGGCTAAAGTGAATGGAGCTTTGTCCCTAACCAGGGAATTTGCAACTAGGTGATCTTCTGTTATTCCGTGATCTTTAAAGCTCTCTTCCATAGAAAACAAATCAATGATTCTATGAATCCGTGATTAATGAAGACGTTAAATAGAGTTGGATACAGCAACAACCCCTGGGGGCAATCTGGCTTTCACCTGGACCTCATGCTGCTGATCATAAATCAGTGCACCTCTTAGTAACCAATTTTCAGTCAACTTAAATGTATGGTTTTTTGTCCATTCTTTGTTAGTTTCTCAGTCAGGATATTACAGCAAAAAAAGTGTTGAATACCTTTTTAAAATTAGGCTAAAAAATATAAACTGCTCTCTGCATCTACCCAGATAGTCTTTTGTAGAAGATCGTCAGGTTGGGCAAGCATGAATTACTTGTAATAAATCCCTGCAAACGACTCCCAGTCACTCTCTTGTTCTTCATTTCCTGGCTTGCAGGAGGTCTCATTCCTAAGGACTGAGGTGAGGTTGACCAACTTGTATTTCCACAGACCTTCCTTCTCGTCCTTTATGAGGATAGGGGTGATATTTTCTTTGTTCCAGTCCTCAGAAACATCCTCCAAGCACCATGACCTTTCAAAGATTATTAAATCTTTGCAGTGCTATCAACCAGCATCATCAGCATCCATAGGTGTATGTCGTGGAATTTCATAGGCCAACATGGTCCTGTTAGTATAAATATGCCCTTACCTCAACCTTCTCTACAGACAGTTAATCTTAAGTACACCAGATTTTCTCCATGACATCAGAGGACTGGGTTTCGTGATGGCTGCTCTTACTAGTCAAGTCCAAGGTGAGGAAGGCACTCAGTAAAGAGATCTTTTTCATGTCACTTGTCATTAGCTTCCTGTTCTATTTAGCAGATCTGCATTTTACCTACTGTTCTACGTGCTGCTGTAGATCTACCTGTAGAGAACAAAGCAAACTTGTGATAATTTACCAATTTTTACTTTCTAAAAACCAAGTAGATTATTCACTGTTCTTTTGCTCTTTCATTTGTCATAGAAATTCCTAGATTTGTCATAGAAATTCCTAGTGCTGAATCAAACAGTACATAGTGCAGACCTAAATTTAATTCTGTAAATGCAACCAACTGGTTGCAGACAAATTAACTGGGAGATGTATTCTTTTAAATTAAATCTTCTCCCCACTCTTAAACTCAGAGAAGTCTTTGACCTCAGGCTGGTGAAAACACTGGACAGGAATCTCTGGTACAACAAGTTGCGATTTATTTTGCTGAAGAAAATTGTATAAAAATCAGAAAGTTCTTTTAAAATCAGTTACAACTTCCTATGCATAAGAAAATAGGTAAATTCATTAAAAAATTTTTTGTTTAGCTTCCACAATTACATATACCCTGTAAGAACAAATGTGAAAAATTTTTGCCATAAATAAAGAGAAAAAGGAATGAAATTCATTACATATACTTTATTGACAATCTCAGATGTCTTTTCTGTTCATTTGAAGACACAAATAGAAACATGGGAAAACTGTTTTCCCTGATAATGCAGATTTTTGATGGCAAACAAGAAATCACTGTACAGCATGAGGCTTTTGAAAGTACCAGAGAGTAACAAGGGCTCTGCATGAGAATCAGTGAGCATCAATTAAATCTAGCATACTGATTACAGGCAGAGAAGGATTTCTGGATGTGAGAGATGTGCTTTGGTACTTGTGCAATAGAAAACCTGTGCTTTCATTTTTAAAATGAACTAGTAGAACTGTTCATTTCTAAGCAGTAAATTTTATGTTATTAAAAATGTTTAACTTTTACTCAGGTTTTCCTTTCTGCATTTGCCACAAATGAATTTGAACATCAGGTGCCTTTATAGAACATGATGAATAATGAGTGATGAACAATAGATAAATCAGCAAATTTGGGTTCATACCCTTCCCATAGCTGAATCTGCTCTCACCTTCGTTATTAACATGAAATATAGAAATGAATAGAAATTATAGGAAATAAAGAAAACTATAAAATAAAGGAAATAAAGGAAACTAGAATTTATATAATTTATTTTATTTTATATATAAACATATATATTATTTTTAATATATATATATTATTTTTAAATTTATCGTTATTTATATTAATTATATTATATTATAATTAATTATATAAAACAATTGTATTAATAATATTTTAATACATTATTTTAATATATAAAATTATATATATATATTATTGTTTTTAAAATTTATATTATAATTTATAATTGAATGCTAGAAATTGACCTAACTCAGATCCAGGAATGAAGAAGTCCTTCAAATATGGTGCCCGCATTCTTTTCTCTTTCATTTTGTCTTTCTTGTTTTCTTTCTAATTTTCTATTCTTATATTACTACAGAGAGAGGGAAAGAGAAAGTTTTGTAAAAAGGCTTTCCCTTGAAGTAAACATCTAGCACTAGATATGTGATGGTCACTTTCTGCTACAAATTGCCAACTTGATTTCCTTATAATAATGAAGGAAGATGGAAACAAATCCAGTTCTAAAAGAAAACACAACTTCACAGTTGAGCACAGACTCCAGTCCAGTCAGTACTAAAAATGGGGGGAAAAAAACTAAATAAATTTCTACTTTTACAGACAGGTTAAAGTTCGGTCCACTTTTTCTGCAAGATTTAATGGTTAATAAATTAGGAGATAGGATATAACTACCAATTACATAGGAACTCAGCATTCAGATTAATTCAACAAACTTTAGCTTTTTCTCCCCGATACTTGCAATGTTTTGACTTTAAATGAACTTGAAATCCTCCGATCAAAGACAGATATTTCATCAACTTACAGCTTTTTTAAACGATGAAACCAGGTTGTGTTACCCCCTGCACCCTTTGAGCAGTATAAAAATCAACCCAGGAAGTCGGAGCAGAATTTCCCAGTGATCCTCAAAGTGATTCCCAGTTTAGTCCATGCCTATCTGATATTTGCTTTCATCTGCAGCTCACTGAGTCATACTCCTGACAGAGCTGACAGCTATAATCCTTTTTCGAAGGAGATATGATAACCTGTATCATCTGAGTTGTAATATCAATTTTGGTTAAGCCCTTCAGATCATTTGTATTAATCTATATTGATATGCTTATACTATTTTATAGATATTGTTTTTAAACCAAATGTTTGCTAAGACTAGTATAAGTTTCTTTTAGTTGCTTTTGTTCATTATGCCCATTCAAAACATTTCTAATATAAAACCTATTTCTTCCCCACTTGAGTCTGAAACAACCTGAAAACACTGCATCAGACCTATGGACATGAGCTGCAAAAAGATTTACTGATGCTGATTGGCTTAGGAAAGAGAGGTCAGCTCAAACTCACTGTAGAGAAACAGAAAGAGATGTGTATAGGTGAGAGAAACAGTTCTTACACTTACAGTGATGCTGCCTGAAGCATAGACTAATGCCCTGCAAAAGTGTCTTTGAGGCATGAGAGGCCTATGGAAATGTCAGCTCAAACCTTGGCAGTGGCTAAAAAGCTAAACAGGAAATTAATAACTCTGCATTTAGCTGGGTTATCCCATCTCCTTAAGCACTCCTTGCAATCCTCATCTCCTCTCATTTGGAAAGGGGAATAGCAAAATGGGAAAAAGTTGGAAGGACAATGAAGCTCCCTAGAGGTGGGGAGCAGCCTCTGTTTGAAGAATGAATGTGGAAATTGGGACCCCCGGGTCTGAGAAAGAGGCATCTGAGAGAGAAGGGATGATACGAGGGTTTACTGAATCCTGAGTGGTGTGAAGAAGGAAAATGTGTGGCTCACTAAGTACACAATTTAGGAGGCAGTGAATGAAAATGGCATTGGATTTTATTGTGATATTCAGCACAAATGGAAGAACTCTTGTTTGGGGAGTGTATGCAGCTATGTGCTTTGACTGTTTTTGCATTCTTTTTAAGTTTTCCATTACTAGCTGCAATTAGATAGAAAAACAAACCTCTTAGACCTCAAAAGTGATCCAATACCATCATCTTCTTTTATATTTTCTATCCTCTTTTGACTAACTTGATGGTGACACAATGCTTAAAGCACTATACAATCCTGTTCTATTTAGTTACACTATGGTAAAGAAAATAAATAAGCACCAATACTGTAGTGTACATTGGGAATTTGCTGATTGCCACTGGCTTAGTTTTTAATATTTGAAATGAAGTGATGAAGAAACTGTATTGCCATCCTTCAACTATGAGTTTTTATTTTTTGTGAAATCAGCAAATCTTTTTGTAAGAGCCCTCAGTTGGCAGAAATCAGGTACACAGTTTGTGATTCCAACAGGTCCCAGTTGCACCAAGTTTCCATTCCTCTGGAATCCACAAATAGGAGGAGTTGGAGGAGAAAGCAAGAAATTTCATGCTGAAGAATTATGAAGTAAAGTGCTGGTGAAAGAAAGTTCTTCCGAAGCTTCATAACTCACAGCTTTGTTTGTGCTCTGAAACAAGAGTATTTATAGTCCACATACATATAAACTGCTGGTTATAGGTACTTAATTTTTTTTCCTTCCCTGCTCCCAATCAGAGTCTGTTGCCAACATAATTAATAAAATCAGATGGATTTATTGGTCCCCTCCCAATTAGGTTTGTGCAAGCACATGTGACGGCTTAACAGCTTTTGACACTCTGGTGAACAGTGGCTAAGTGATGACAGAAAGAATTCAACTGACAGGTACATATGGATGGGCCAATTCCCTGACATGGAGGCAATTAATCAGAGGACAAATCAGACAGATCAGAACCATCCTCCTGTAACACACCTCTGCTTTCCCTTACAAATGCATCGATACGTATTTGCACATTTAAATTCTCAATCTTATCATTGTCATTATTTGTTTTGCACTGACTTAAACTGGAAAACTCAGTATGAAATACTTTTTCTGCTAACAGCATCCTGCTTTTCTGAGAAAACTGGATAAAAAAGGCCTACTTTCTTAAAAAATCAGAAGCAGCAGAAAGGAAATGTAGGCAGAAGAGTCTCTAAGCTGATGAGAAAGGCACGTAGGTGAGAAGGGCAAATCAGACCCCAGCATCTGGCAGCACTGTGCTTGAAAGGCTCCTCAGCACAGAATCAGGAGGTAACCCTTCTTTTGGAGGGCCAGATGTTGAAATTAACGTAGAAAACTGAAGATGTTTCTTCTGTGAGCTTTGCCTTACAAACACAGACCACAGCTAACAGTTTTATTTCTCTTCCTCCCCTACTCCTCCAAGTAGAGAAAAGGTTGCTGTGAAGCTATGGCAGACCCCAACTAACCTTAAAAGACTTTAGGTCCAGGCTTTCTGAAGCAGTAGCAGACCCTGCCTGAAGACCTTCCTGAGTGCAGTGGCATCTCTACTGGGGCAAATTTAAGGGTATAAATAAGACACTGTCCTTCATGGCCACCATTTGGCTCCATTGGCTGTTCAGTTGCATTTCAGCTGGCTGATGTGAGGGGAGGTGGGTAGGAAGCTGCAAGACAGAGCCAGTGCTTCACTGCAGCAGCATGCTGGGCTGCCAGCTGGAGTTCAACATTTAAGGGAGCCCTTATGACTTTTTAACATACCCTTGGAGCTGAATGGTGGAGATCAAGGGCCCACAATTAGCTTCCTGCTGGATGCTTTTCCCACTTCATTTCACATAAATCGTTCAAAGAAGAGCCAGCCTTTATGTTTAAAGATGAATCTGGACAGACCTCTCTTGGCGTTTTAATAATTAAAGGTTGTGTTTACAGAGCCGGCGTAGGGAAAGTTATTTCTTATATCACGCTGTTCTTTTAATTTCATGGGAGAAGGAGAGTGAACAACAATAATTACGCTTTCATTGCTCTGAAAAGTGATTAGAGCATTAGTGTCAACTTTGTAGATTATATCATAATCCTGACAATAACTTTGGCCTCTGGTTCTTATACCTGGTGATAACATCTCATGATATCTCTGTTTTAACTGCAGATGGTGCTGGAGGACACACACTGACTCCAGCCAGCTGCAAATTAGTGAAACTGCAGGTGAGATAACCCAGCAAAGAAAAAAAACCCAAAACTCTATTTCATAGGTTTTAAGATTTAGGAAGAAGAAAAAACATGGAGAATGATGTCTCACCCCTCTGCTTGCTGTTTGCTATGTGATAATTACTGAAGAAAACACTTACTGCAATTACACTTTTATTTTCAAAGCCAAGATGATCTCAGAATAAATAATAATAATAATAAAAAAAAAAAAGTGATGTTTTTGCTTACTACAAGGTAAAGAACCATAATATACTGCAAAAATAGAACTTCAACTTTAGGCAGTTATAATGATAAATCAAGTCACGTAGCAAAAAAGAGCTGGTGGAAATAAATTTGTTACAGAGATGGAACTTTACAATGTACTTCAGACAACATTATAGGGGAAAAAAAAAAGAAAAAGAAAAAAAAAAAGAACCAAAGATGTGTAGAACTTCAAGTATAAAGTCAGGTTAAAATATTATTCAGCATGAAATTTGATACATCCTCACACTTGAGAACCATAACTAATAGGAAATATGTAGTGAGTGGTTCACTGGAATTCATACAATTGGGTTTGTATTTATCTGTACAACATTGTAAAACATTGAGAATTCCAGTGCAGTAAAAAGTGGTGGGAAGGGATGCATTTGTCTTCAGGTTCAGAAGTGCCGTGTGAATATAGAATCATAGAATCATAGAATCATAGAATCACCAAGGTTGGAAAAGACCTAAAAGATCATCCAGTCCAACTGTTCACCTATTCCCAATAGCTCCCAGTAAAAGCATACAATAAAGCAATAAATTGGAAAAATAAGGAATAAAAAGTAAAATAAATATCTGTAATATTTGTATAGAGGGTGATCAGTGCTCTTAACTTGTGAGATATTTATTGTTTTATTAGCAGCACCACCATAACGTAATAGTGACAGATTGGCAAGTAAAGAGAGCAGTTATAACTGAGTACTTTGACACAAGCCATTATACAGAGATGTCTTGAAAAATACACTCTTTGATTTAGTTTATGATATGGGATGATGCAAAAAGTGCAAAGAAGATGAATGAGTTGCAAGTAATCAAATTCTAAATGTAAAAACAGTTTGATTTTAGATAAAGGAAAAATCAGAGAAATACACAAGAACAGAATAATAAAAGGAATTCTGAAAGCACTGACTGTAGATTTGTTTGGGAAACTTTTGAAATCTTATCATTTTTAACTTACATCAAACAACTGCACACACAACTGCTAACAATGGCTTGAACATCTTCATTTCACTATGCAGGTGTTGAAGTGAACAACATTCATTTTTGGGCTGCCCAGTTCAAGAAAGACAGGGAACTACTGGAGAAAGTCCAGAGGAGAACCATGAAGATGACAAGGAGCCTGGAGCACCTCCCTTATGGGGAAAGGCTGAGCAACCTGGGGTTGTTCAACCTGAAAAGAGAAGACTGAGAAGGGATCTTATCAATGCTTATAAGTATCTAAAGAGTGGAATGGGGCCAGGCTCATTTTGGTTGTACTGAGTGACAGGACAAGAGTCACCGGGCACAAAATGGGACATGGGAAGTTCATACAAATATGAGGAAAAACTTATTTACTGTGAGGGTGACAGAGCACTGGAACAAGCTGCCCAGAGAGGTTTTGGAGCTCCCTTCTCTGAAGATTTTCAAAACTCACCTGGATACTTTCCTGTGCAACCTACTCTAGGAAACCTGCCTTAGCAGGGTGTTGGACTAGACAGTCCTTTCCAAACCCTACAATTCTGTAATTCTGTGAGGTTTAGGTCATGTGACCCTCCAAGAATTTAAGAGGTTGTAGTTCAGCAGCTCCAGAACAAGTACCTAGTTCTTTCACTTACGTAGGGAGAGGCTCTACAGTGCTGTAATCCTCAAAGTCTTTGTCTAGGGAGATTGGCTTGAATAATCCATTTATACATGGAGGTGATGTTGAGCAGCACTAAAGGACAAAGTACAACTGTGGAGAAGTACGGCAGCATCTCAAACATTTGCAGTACAGGCTAAAGAGTAGCTACTCATTTGAGGGGTGATGCACGTATGGCTGTAGGCTAGACAGTAAGATCTGACCTTGCTGTTGAGGAGGATGGCACCTCCTACTTTTTCCCCATTGCAGATCATACATGTGAGCCATGTTTTAGTCTATGTTAAAGACCGACAACAAAATGTTTGCATCAGTCTAGGTCTTGTCTCTGGACATGCTTCCAATGCCAAACTCACTCCGCTCCTGGAATGGTACCTCACTCATAGTTGCAAAGACATAGGTACAGTAAGGTCCACAAATAATAGTTTCCTGATGCTTAAACAGAAATTTTTTTTTTTTTCCTTCTATTTTTATTTTTGGTGCAGATGTAGTAAAATCAAAGAATTATATAATCATTGACCCATACGATTGTAGAATGGCTGAGGTTGTAAGGAATGAAAGATTATCTAGTTCTAACCCTTTGCCATGGTCTGGGTCACCATTCACCAGATCAGCTGTTCAGTGCTCCATCTAGCTCAGCCTTGATGTATGATATATGATTATATAATTCTTTGATTTTACTATATCTGGACCAAAAATAATCATCAGCAAATCTGCTGAGGGTGCACTAGATGCCACTGTATCATTGATAAAGATATTAAAGAGCACCAGTCCCAAGACAGAACCCTGGAAGACACCATTCATCACCAGCCTTCATCTGGACATAGAACCATTGACCAGAACTCTCTGGCTGTGATGATCCAAACAATTCATTATCTACCAAATAGTCAAGCCATACAATTCCATATGTCTCCAGGATATAGTAGGGGACCATGTCAAAGGCTATGCAGAAGTCCAGGTAGACAGCATTGCCTAGATAGCGTTGCCTTTCCTTTTTCCACTGATGTTTCACTCCATTGTCAAAGGTCACCAGATAGGTCAGGCACAATCTGTACTTGGTGAAGCTATAATGACTCAAGAACAATGTTTCATAGGCCTTCAGCATGGAGCATTTATGACATGACAAGACTGTATGAGATGTGGCAAGTGGCTGATTTGAGAATGGTTCTGAAGTTACAAGGCCTTCTAGGGCAGTGTTTATTGACTGACAGTCAACACAGTTTATTGACAGGTTTCACCCATGTTGTGAGAGGCATCATCCTTAGCACATTAAACAATTCCTCAATAAACCATCTCCAGAAAAATAATCTGGGCTTTCTTTTTTAGTAGAACTGGCAGATGTGGTCCAAAACAACGATGGAGACTGCTAACAGCACTGCATTCCCATGCCGGTTCTCTCCTGCCCTCATTCATTGATGTTGGTGCAACCATAGCCTACTTGGTGTTTTTTATTATAGTTCCTAGTCCCCTGTGATACTCAATACAGGAAAACAGTGGTTACTATGAAATTCAATTGAGATTTTAACTGATTTTTTTTCAAATAATTTCAACAGAGATTTTCAGTCTACAGCAAAAGCCCAAGGTCTTTTTCAGATTTGGTATTTAACAACTGAATTTGATGGAAATCTTACTATCTTGTATCATTCTTAAACTTCTTCAACAACATCGTGTATTTTAAAATTGAATATATTTAAAGCATGAGTCACTAGCTAATGCTCCAGCAGGTCTGGATTCTCAAGAATTCCTCACTACAGAAATAAAAAAGAAGTTATAAAACTGAGAAGAAAGGGATGATTTGTTTCGTTACTATAGAGATTGACTCTGCTCTAATGAAAACAAGGAAGGAATTTCCGAGGCAAGAATGTAACTTGAAGTTCAATTCACTCTTTGTCAAAAGTGGCTGAAAATTCAAGGTCCAGTTTCATGCTATACATTATTGAACACATGTGGATTTGCACTGCTGTCCCATGCAGCCTTCCAGGCACACAATTCATTCTTCCCTCTGGAAGCAGTAGTCACAACTGATTGGAGCATGTCACATTTCAGATTGAACTCTGAATTTCAATATGTGACCTTCTCAATTGCTTCAGTTTTTTTTCTGTTTCTTAACTGACTTCACATTTCATGGCAAAATTTAAAAGAAAACGGAGGAGGCAGGGCTCTGCTACTATACCACTGAATCAGAGGCCTTTTGGGGCACTGTATTGTATGACAAGCTACTGAGGTTTGGTGATGCCATAAAGCACAGAATGCATGGAGCTCTATTGTGGTATTATAAATCCACAGCTTATTTCATTAAGATCTTAGGATGGTAACTTCACCATTTTTCTGAGATGAAAATGCAACCACAATTGAAAGTCATTTTTTCAGGTAAAGGCGCTCAGAAAATTAAAATAAAAATAAAAAGCAGGAAAACAGAGAGATATTTATCTCTATTTACAGTTACAGAAAAGACACTGTTTTGCTGTGGACTTTGCTGTGAGAAGCCGTTTTTACATTTTCAGGCACCTCTTACTTTGTGTTCAACATTTTCAAGCACATTTTAGTTTGGTGATGCGCAATCACACATACTAAATACTCATCACTGAATTGAAAATGTAAGGTGATGCTATCAAAATGTGAGCTATTTTCCTGAACCAGTCTCTTTGGCTATGAAATAATAAACTTGTGTTCTTTCTCACTCACTTGTTTCTGAAGTCCAGAGGAAGCTATCTTATCTTTACACAAAATGCTTTTGCATTGGGCAGCTTCCAGAGCAAACAACAAAAGTGATCAGTCTTCGGAAACATGATGGATGCAGGCACCATGCAAGAATTGGGATTATTTAGAGAAGAAAAGACTGAGAGAATAATTTATAACAGTCTTCTAAGCCTGTAAATACTTGCTGAAAAGGTAAAAGAAATAAACTCTTTGTCAGCTGATATTAGGACAAGAGGGAGTGGGCTTAACTTTTGACAAGATATATTCAGGTTAGATATTAGAAAAAGCTTCAAACTAGGAAAGGGAAGCAATGGACAAGATTGGCTAAGGAGGAGGAAGAGCACATTTTACTAGAGGGTTGTTGAATGGGTTCATCAACTGTCTCCCAGATATGGTTGACATGTAACTGATCTCACTGGGCACCAAGATAGATTAGATATCTCTTCATATCCTTTCCGGCTGGACTTCATGTGATTCTATAGAGAAGAAAAGTGTAAACTTAGTTGACAAGTGTAAACTTGCCATGCAGTTGCATGAACCCTTGTTTCTGTTCTTGATTCCTTTACATTCTTGATTCAGGTTTTCTGTATACTGTACTCAACCTGTAAAGGATTCAGAGTGCCTGTTCTGCACTCTATAGTACTGCATTAAGTTTTTTTCTTAACACTGGTTTTCACCAGTGTATGAAATATTCCAACAGTCTTTGATATTTTTGATACTCTAATTCATTAATCTACTTTTTACTCATTCATTTCCTAGCCCAAGTGCAATTTAAAAAGAGAAGATATTTTTTATGTTACTTCATCATTAGTGTTTCCTAGCAACACAATGTCCTCCCAAGCAAACCCTGATCATTTCCACAAAATCCCCATCATCTCTCTCTGGAGTTATAATCAGGCTTTCAGGAAAAAAAAAAAAAAAAAAAAAAAAAGAATCCAAGTTATTTCCTCATTCTACCACTAGCTCAAGTCTTCTAGAAACATATTATTTGAAATCATACACAAAATAAATATGTAGGTTGTTGATCCTTCAATAAAAGAGAAAATTAAAGAAGCACTCCTGACAACAAACTGAGAATTTTAGTTCATTAGGCTACACTTCAACCATCCATAACACTGCATAGGAATGCTTATAAATTATTAACAAGCCTTAGGGACCTAAGAAAGGGATTTTTTAGAGCGAGTTTGAGGATAAAATCTCTTGGTAAATCATACATCAGCATACGTGTAGCTCATGTACAACTGTGGATTATCAGGCTGATGTAGGGGTGCACATGTCACCAGCTAAGATCCAGGGGCTGTTTCTCCAGCAACAGGGTTCAGGATCATTCTCTACTACTCAGTGAGGTTTCTTTGCAGTCTGAAGCTCCTCTTCAAGCTGTACTTTGTGGGATGCACTCCGTTAAGGGATGTATGAAGGTACAATGTGTGTCTGATGATGCAGGCATATGTAAAGAGAACTATTGGATTAAAATACACTGAAGAGTATGCAGTCTAACTCTGACTGTAATCTCCCTTTATCTCTCCTCAACCGACACTTTTGTTGATGTCCCTCTCTGAGGCCAAGAAAACTAACAGAGAAGAAAAGGAGATGGGTGAAGCACTGGAACAGGAAAAGAAATTGTGTCTATGAAGAGATAATTCACTGCTGAGTGTAACACTGGTCTGACAGATAGTTCCTGGTGTTCTTCAAAGGTTGTCTCAGAAGAAGAAGAGGAAGAGGAAGTACTAGACATGGAGGCTGGTGATCCTGAATGCAGTAGGGGGGTTGGAGCTTGATGAGCCTTGAGGTCCCTTCCAACCCAGGCCATTCTTTGATTCTATGATAAGGAATGGGTGCATGATATCAGAACCATTGTAAGCCCCTGAGGCTTCCTGCTCTGTCTCTGTGAAGACCCTCCCATGGCAAAGGCAGGCAGTGTGGACATCAGCAGTAATGGGAAATCACCGGGGAGTAGAAGATAAAGCCTTGCTTACATAAAGTGGACTCACTGGCCTTCAAAACAGTCTGAAAATTATCTTTTCTGAGATCCTAGAGAAGGATTAAAGGAGGTAAGGAAGCGCTTCATGGAGAAAGGGAGAAAGGAACCTAAGTTTACATCTGATGGGGCACTTGGAAATTATGTAAGATTTTCTAGTTTAAGGCTGAATTTGGATGATAGCTTCAGCCAAAAAAATACAAGAGAAACTCATTTGTATGGAGAGGCATTGTCTTCTATCAGAGCAATGGATAAAGCTGGAACAAAAGAAGAGGCAAGGCTCTTCTACTTGGAATTTTGTCTATTGTTTTCCAACTCTACTGACTGGCCTATCATATGATCCCCATGGCCACAGCTCCAGAGAATTTCACAACATATGAATATTTTATGGATGATTGATGGTTGAATATGGATGCCACAATAACAAACCCATCTTTCCCATCATGCTTCTGACAAAGAACAGGGGGGTTTGCAGCCATCACACCTATTGCATGCCACTGAAAGATTCAAAACATTTGGATTGAGGAATGTTTTGGACAAAAGAAAGTTTACTAAGACTGGACAGCTATGTTTTAAAGTTTTGGAAGCCTCTTGCCTTTGTAAATAAAACTGTCATAAACCAGTAGATAAGCTCTGGACATTGAAGTAACTCATGTTCTTCATCCACCCCTGAGGCTTTCTTTTCCTTTTCCATTGAATTTTAGCTTTAAACATTTTTAACACATTAGGTACGCTTCAGTATGTTCCACTGGGTAGTGAAATTCAACCTACCCTAAAGTCTGGAAGGCAAATATATTTGTAACTAGCTCATTTTCTGAAGTATTTCTTTCTGCATGTGTTGTTTTCTTTTCTTTGTTTTCTAGCTTGTTACCAAAATGAATGGTTCTTAATTGCAGGTTTCTTTCCTGATTTAATTGCTGTTGTTTGGACAATATTTTTCTGAATGTACACCTTCTGCAAAGATGTATGTTTGTAATGGAATGGCCACATATTACTACAGTAAAATTTGTCTCATTTCAGCTTCATGGTAATTTGAATAAATTTTAGGTAAGATGAGTTTTTTTTTGTTTTTTCATGATCATGTTTGCTAATGCTGTTAAAATACAGAGTGTCTAAAGTGGAATTAGGAAGTTTCCTATTGCACTGTTTCTTAAAGAAAACTATTGCTCTGCTTGCCACCCTTGCAGCAAGCTCTGATAAATGTCCCTCCATTTGTATTGTACAGTGTTAATGCAATTATTCTTCCTGTAACTGACTCTGAGCAGGCTGTGCTACAGCAAATAAATTCCTTGGGTTACCCTGGTGGGTTTATCAACCACCAGAGCTGGGAGACCGTTGAATAGGACTGACAGTTCTGTATGCTCCCCTGCAGCACAGACAAGTTTATGCTTTACCATTCAGACTGTGGCACATACAAAGCAGCCATCACCACTTTACAGATACTGTTTAAACCCTGGTGAAGTTTATTCCTACGCTGAGAAACCTCCTCAGTGGCTCTTTTCACATTTTGAGAAATCCCTGATTTAGACAGAATTGATTCGAGCTCCCTCATCAGGAAACAATGTTGAAATGAAAAATAACAGATGCAAGGCAGAGACACTGGAATGAAGGACCTTCCACTACTTTATCTGTACGACAAGAGAATGTAAGGCATTAACAAAAATAATACTGCTGTTCTTTTTTTGTTGTTCTTCAGGCAATATTTTTCCTACTCTTTGTTTACTTGCTATGAATTATCTCCTCTTAAGGATTCACTGTGCGGATTTATGTAAGTTGACAAAGAAAAAGAACTGTTTAATCATCTAGCCCACCCTGTTCAGAGTGCAAACTTGGCACTATACCAACAAGAGACACTGTCCTGCGTCTCAGTGAAAGGTAAGGCAGCAACATCCCCTGGTAGCTCTTGCTCCAGGAGTTGAGGTCACAGCTATAGAGTATGGGAGGGCAGCCTGCTCCTCACCATCTCTGCTCCACTTTATGAAGACAGGCTGAGAGCTGGAGCTCTTCAACATGGAGAGGAGAAGGCTCCATTATAGAGGCCTTTCAGTACCTGAAGGAGGCCTACAGGAAAGCTGGGAAGGGATTTTTTATAAGGGCATATAGCGACAGGACAAGGGAAAATGGCTTTAAAGTGAAAGAAGGTAGATTTAGCCTAGATATTAGGAAGAAATTCTTAACTGTGAGGTTGGTGAGACACTGGAACAGGTTGCCCAATGAGGTTGTGGATACCCCCACCCAGAAAGCATTCAAGGCCAGGCTGGATGGGGCTGTGAGCAACCTGATCTAGAGGGAGGTGTCCCTGCCTATAGCAGGGGAATTGGAACAAAATGATCTTAAAAGTTCTTTCCAACCCAAACCATTCTGTGATTCTGTGATTCACTTGTAAGTGGGAATCAGGCTCAGCTGTGCATGGAGTCACTGCTGCAGCTTGTCATGATTTCAGTCATAGTTATGACAGCATTGTGAAAGGGTTGAGGTGGAAAGGAACCTCCAGGTGTCCCCTGGCTCAACTCCTGCCCTAGCAGGGACATCCAGACCAGGGTGCCTGGGACCACATCCAGGTTTCTTTGGAAGATCTTTGGAAGATTAGGTGACTCCTAATAAACTATTATTCTCTTCTGTAAGGAAAAACATTCATTTTTAATTCTTCACTTCTTCTCCAAAGAACTAAGGTGGAATGAAAAACTCTCCTTTAACACATCTAAGTGAAGGGCCAGGCTCCATGCCAGTTACAAATTCCCTGTTCCAGGGGATTAACGACTGACAGTTGAGCTGTTAATGTTGAAAGTAGCCTGATCCTCACTTATCATCTGTATCATGAAGAAAATACTGCTTCTGAAGGGTTTCTGAAGAAGCTGTTACAGACAGATAAATGAAGGTGAAGTTTCCTTGTGCATGCATGTAGTTAACAGCACTTATTTTTATTTCCATAAACTCTGACACACGATTTAAGTCAAGTCCAACCTAATTTTTTCCCCAACACAAACACAAGTGCCACACCAGCAGCTCTTGTTCACTAAGTCTGTCATCCCTGCCAGCCCTTCAAGCAAACTTCCATTTAATGCTCTTCAATTCCACATCTGTTTCACATCAAAAATTTTTGTTAGGTTTCTCTAATGCTTTTTTTTTTTTTTTTTTTTTTTTTTTTTTTTAAACTGGCCTTAGCCTGATCCTATGGAGAAGAGGAAAGAGAATTTGCCTGACTTTCTTTGTAACAGTTCAGGCATGAATAAAGGAAAAAGAAATAGAATTTATGCAAGGCAATCACTTATTAAAAATCCAAGTACAAGGTATAATTGATTGCATCTCCTGCTTCTGTTATTTTTGAAGCATTTATGACATGAATAGCTCAGTGGGTGACACAAAAAGTGTCAGGTTGTTAAAAAGTTGCAGACTCATGCCTTTAGATCTAACAATTATTGAGCAGCAGCTCAAAGGTGAAAAACTTACCCTCAGGTGAGGCGGGTCTACATTTGTCAAGCTTTCAAATGTCCTTCACTGTGCAGCCAGCTCACTTACTATTGACTTCTCCTGGTCAATCTGTTCTAGCTTTCTTCCTCTGTTCCTATGGTTTTAGTCCTAAGTAGCAAGCATGACAAGAGCCCCCCAGTGTGCTCAGTAACATAGAAGGCATGAGTCATCATCTGAACATAAAATGTATGTACCAGACTGCATGACATAATCAGATGCTGTGTGTGGGAAAAGGGCTGCAACATCTGTGACACATCTTTAGTCCTGTCATTTGTGCACTTTGTCCAGGTTTGGCCTCTCTTACTCATTTTAAATAGTCTCTCACCATGTAGTCGTGAATGAAAATGCGACTGTATGGAAACTCAAGTGCTACCATTGCAAGGCAAGATGATCTGAAGACGCTGTTTTGTTTTAACTTTCTCTGTATATATGCTCATATATATGCAATAAAGCACTCATTACAAATGCAAAGGATGTGTGTGTAGAGGCTTTTATAACCAAAGATTAAAAAAAAAAAAGGTTATTTTGAGCCAGGTAAAGCTCCAGTGTTTTATTTGTTTCCCCTCAGAAAAGTCGATATGGTTTCTGCTCTGCTGTGATCAAGACTATTTATTTGACAGTTTAAAATAAACCTAGAATCAATATCTTTATCATGTAATATGGAAATGTATATATGTGTCAGATAAAGTCTCGCAGTTATAGTAGCACAAGAGACATAAATATAATGCTTTGAACTTTTCAGAACTGGTTTTAGGAATAATGTATTTTATATGGCAGAGACACTACCAGTGAGAGGGAGTCTCAACTAATGGAAAATGACAAGGAATCAAAATGGTACCTCTCTTAAATTACAAAATTGGTGATTATCATGTCTCTTCTAGATGCAGTTTTAATGAGATATGAATAGTAGTTGAGTACAGGGTGGTTTTTTTAAAAAAACATGCAGCAATTATCAATCTCAACAAGCAGCAATCATCTAATATTCCTTAAAGTAAGCTGCAATTGTATGTATCTGATCTTGCATTCTGTCAGACCAAGACAAGACTAACTCGTGGTTACGGTATACGCTTAGCCCTCATTTTGAATGACTACTTTCCAATTGTAGCAGAACTCCTGAAAGAACGGTACCATTTTGACATTATCACATATTCCCGAAGTTGTGAATTACCCAAGGGTAACAAAATGTAAATGCCAACTTTCTGTTTTGCCGTGAGTTAAACCAATGTAACCAATGTGTAAACCAGTGCAACCAATTAGCATTTAGGTTTTTTTTTCTGGCTGATTCCAAGTCTTGTAAGCCACTACTACCTCAGGGGGATCTATTTTGCCAATAAATAAATAAAATAAAATAAAATAAAATAAAATAAAATAAATCACTTTCAAAAGTGATTAGATGATACTTCTTAAGCCTCTTATTTCTTTTGTCTCTTTCTACCTTTCCACATCTTTCTACCTCTTTTTGTCTCTTCAGTTTGTTACCACTCAGTAAAGTAAAATGCCAAAATCAGGCAGGCTACCACCATCTGCATCCTCATCATCAGCACCAATTAGAGCAGAATAATTACCTTCAATGTCTGTATATGAAATAAATAAATCACTTTCAAAAGGTGCACAAGGATTTTCCAATTGTCAGGGATTATTTTTTTTAACATCCAGTTGTCATATTCAGAATTTGTCAGGGAAGGAAAGAGTAGTGCTAAGTGCTTTGCATGTGTCTCTGCTCCGTAGTTTGATGCTATCTGTAGCAGAAAGAAGTCAATTCCTGGATCATGGAGTACTTTCTGGTGACTTGCTGGCATCCACTTGAGACAGGCTGGCTCTATAGACCGATTATAAACCAATTGACAAACCCTATATGGTGAATTTCATCCATTTCATCTCAGCTGCCTCTATATATTCTGATGGGTGGAGCAGAAAGGCAAAATCCCTAAAAGCCAAAAATAGCCTCCAAAAGCTCTAGGGAGCAGAGGAGCCTGAGACAGAGGTATGCCCAGGTACCTTCTGGCATAGCAGAGAAGAAATGAGTGAATTTGAAACACAGTTGTTTAGTTTGTGCTGTATTGTAGCTTTTTAGGACCATCTTGGTCAAACAGGAAAATACTGAAACACAAATTATTTATTTGAAAGCACGTTTCCAGCTTTGTTCTGCAAAGCCTAGAGAATGAGGAGCAGAAGAATTCACGCACTCAAAATTCAAGTAAAGAGCATAGAAAATGTCCAAGAAGGAAAAAGCAGTGGCAGAAGAGAACAACAGCATCAAAAATAACTCTATGCATTGAACCTAATCCTGTACACCTGCTACTGCATCACTGAAGAGACTGAGTGTAGTCTGAAGGTGGGAGAGATGTTAGGAGTGAAGTAAGTCTGAGAATGAATTTTGACTTGGGAAGGGTTTGCTTCCATGTTTGTCAATACCCAAAGCAGTAATTCAATGTTTACTTTAATTGACAATAGAGCAAGTTTAATTCCCTGCATTAAGTCTGCTTTTCCTGCAACATTAATTGGTGAGCAATTTCACTTGTCTTGGCCCACGAGTTCCCTTGCTTCAGTTCTTTCCATTTTTTTCTCTGTCTCTCCAGAAGGGAGTGAGCAGATGTTTGAGAGCTTGGCTGCTAGTTAGGCCAAACTATAGAGAATCATACACACATAGCTTGGACTCACAGTGTAACTTCTTGATGGTTGAAGGCTGGGAAAGTTGCATCCAAGACATGATTTATGAAAGCTTCACCATAAGCCAGCATTAGCTATTGCTGCATTCATTTGCCCAAAGATATGGAAGCTAGTATGCAAGCTAAGTATATTAGGTAACTATGCCAACCATAAGCAGTTTAGAAGCATAGATGTGACTAAAATTAACTGGAAGTAATTTTCATCACCATTTTCTGTTAGTAATGCAAGGAAAAGAACTAATCAGACTGTGAGTATCTTCACAATAAAAGTAGATAACCTGAAAATGGAAATTGTAACCTTACAAACGTTGATGGTACAATTAAAGGAAAGACTGGCTCAGCCAGACTATTGATCATTAGTAGCTGAAAGAGGAAGAACACTTTTTGACTGCAGATGGATTTTCACTCTAAGAAAAAAAACGAAATCCAGGATAAGGTCAAACTTTTGAGATGATCATCAGAATATCAGGGACACACTGACACATTAGCACTGCAAAAATACTTCTAACAGACTTTTTCATAATTTAAAGAGCTGTTGTATAATACTTGCAGTTTTTCATCTTTCTCAAATAGAATTTCTTTTTCCAAGGGGAAAGAGGGAGAGCTAATAGTTGGGTTCTCGTCTGGCTTATTTCATGTATGATGGTTCATTAGATAACTTGGATTCCCCTTTCTTCTGGTAAAAATAGCACTGACAAACATTAATGGTTCCGCAGTACTCTGAGCATGTCTGTACTGCATAGAATGTGAATTAACAAACAAACAACAAACAAACAAACAAACAAACACACCAAAAAACAAAAGCCAAAATCCGACGAAAGAAACACAATCTGAATAAACAGCAACAAAAACATAGAATGTTAGCATAATTTTAATAGCATTCATAGAGATGTATAACAAATATACAAATGCCAAATAATGATTGTTATAACTTCAGAGATAAAGCAGAATTTCTCTAAACTAAAAAATATTTTCTGATCTAAGGACTGTCTTTTGAGGTCAGTACTACATCTGGACAGTACTTCTTTTTTATCTTTAGGGCAGTCTCATTTTGCAAAACTAGGACCATCTAATCTGAATTTCTGAATTTCTACTGATTTCTGGTTAGTCAGCAATTGTTGATGGAGAATCTGAGGCAAAAATGGTGAGGAAACAATAGATGGATTTAAGTCAAGCACCAAAAAGTGAATTGCTATAAATTCTCAAAATATTCTTCATAGTTGTGCTGTTCCCAAGAAAGTTTAAGATGGGGAACCTGTGACATCTTGTCTGAATCTTCACCAAGGTTTGAAACTAGAATGTTCTGCATCACAACTCATGTCTTCAGTACTAAGCTGAAAGTAAACTCACAGGAAAAGCTTTCCTGACTGAAAAAGTCACTGAACATGGACAAGCCTTAATCACTCTGTGAAAACATTATAATCCAATTAGACAGAGTTTATACTTAAAAGCATGAGTGAGCAGTCCCTTCAAAGACTTACGTCTTCGTGACAGACCATAATCATTAACTGTTGAGACGCACAGTTGAAAGTTGTCTTGCTACCTTCTGGATTTTGCAAATATTCAAAATGGGAAAATGCTTCCTTATTAAATACGTAAAAATACACACATATTTTATAAACATAATGGAAGATGAAATAGGGCCTCTTTGGGGAGGAGGTGTTTTTGTTTGGTTTAGTTTTGATTAATCTCAACCAAGCATACAAGCTGTTTATTTTTCTTTGAATCCCTTCTCATTCCATACAATTTCTTCCAGCTCCCATTTAAGATTCATAGGATCTCCATGGTACCGAAAAGGGTTCAGAGAATACAATATTCCTAAAGACTATTTTTATTCAAGTGGTTGTAAAATTACTACCTCTCCATGGATTTTCGCAAAGACTGTTTTCAATACAACTAATCTGCTCTATCTGACCTGAACAACCCAAGCGATACCAGGGAAAACTTCGCACTTTTCTTATCAAGCTTGAAAAGGTTTTAGAGCTGACAGAAAATATGCCACTGTATTCCCTCCATCCCTCTTAGAGATTTCAGGAAACAAATCAGTTCACTTTGTATTTGTATTGTATAAATACAAATCTGATCCAAACAAACCAGAATATGAATCAGCAGAATGTCCTCTGAGTACAGTTACAAGGAAATCTGCAGAACGACTTCTGGAAAGGGTCTGCTCTTTATTTCTGCTTTCTGAAAACCAGCCTTGAAACTTTATCAAAACGTTTTCATCTGTCACATTCCTAAAAGCAGTATATATGATAGAGAAAGCAAAGCATAGCGACAAAAATAAATACGAATGCAAGTATTACTTCCTAGAAAATAATGTATGAAGGTCATGTTTACTTATAAAAAGAATTAACTGTCCTTTCTTCTTGTTCCCAGGTCAAATTGTTTTCTTGTTCAGACTATGAGACTTGGATAAGGGAAAAACTGAAGGACTTAAACAAATCAAACATATACATATAGAGAAAAACAGAAAAACTTATCCTTCATTAAATTGAGAAGCATTGATTTAAAGTTAATTTGCTTAAGAATAGATTGTTTGATGGGTTGAGGGAAAAGGTTTTTATTTATTGGATATGGGGAAATTGTTTCAAACTAAAAGAGAGAAGATTGAGATTGGATATAAGGAAGAAGTCTTTTACAGAAAGGGTGGTAAGGCACTGGAATGGTGGCTGCCCAGAGAGCAAGTGAATGCCCCATCCCTGGAGATGTTCAAGATCAGCCTGGACCAGGGTCTGAGCACCTGATCTAACTGTGGATGTTGCTGTTCATTGCAAGGGAGTTGGTCTGGATGACCTTTAAGCGTCCCTTCCAACTCTAAGGATTCTATGATTCTATGATATTCACCATTATTTTCCAAATCAATTCAACATTCTAAGCTTGCTGTAGCATTTAGCATTGCACCCTTTCTCTGTAGCCCAACATCTTTTATCACCAGAAAACATTTTTTTTTAATTTTATTTTTTTTATGGTAACTAACATCAGATAAAAGCCCAAAAGTGAGAGGACAGTAGGGATCATTTGAATAACGACAGCATCTGAAACCTTCTCCTGTGTATTCTTTGCATGACCTTCCATTTCCTTTCCTATCCACAGGAAATCCTATCTGATTCTAAGAAAATAACAGGAAGTTACTTTATGTAGGCATGACTAAATAACTGATAACAGCTGTAGGTTTTTGGTGTAGAATTTGCAGAGAGGGGCATTGGCAAGATATAAATGAAAAACTGAAAACACCAAGTGAGATTCCATGCCTGGAAATTATTACTGTTACTGCAGTAGCAGGACACTAGGATCAAAGTTGTTCTGCCTGTTAGATCCTGCCTGCCTGGATGCTCAAATGGACATGGGCCACCATGAAGGATCCTGCAGCTCAAGCAGGCAAGGTTGTCCATGCTCCCAGGGCAGCCTGTTCCAGTGCTTAAACTACACTTTTAGAGAAGAAAATCTTCCTAATATTCAGTCTGAACCTTCCCTGATGCAACTTCAGACCACTGCTTGTCATCCTATCGCTATTACCGGGGAGAAGAGGCTGAATTCTGTCTTGCCACAACCTCCTTTCAGGTAGTTGTAGAGGGCAGTAAGTCTCCACTTTTACTGCAAGTGCATCATGCTAGAGCACTGCTGCATATAGAGGGGCAAAAGATAGTTTTTCTCAATAGGCATAGTTTGTCCTGATGGCATGATGTACAACTCTCTGCTGTTCCTCTCACGTTTTCCATTTTCACTAGAACACCCAAACGTTTTCAGTCTGCTTATTCAAAGTAAAATAGAGCAAAGAAGCACCCATGTAGGACATCTACCATGTACAGTATAGAGCACCATAAGCTTCAGCACTTGGCCTAACTTGCAGATGCTTCTTGCCCTGTAGGCTGGTACTGAAAGAAACAGAGGTGGCACTACAGTCCTTCCCAGTCTGTAGGAGTCTCAGGAACATACAGGAAATCACCATGTCTGAAGTTTCTCTCCTATCAGGCCTCCTGGGATGTAGTCTGATGAGGAATGAATCTAGACCATGTACTTTCAAAACACACCTGCTCATTTGTGCTTCAGGATGAATTATGCCTGGACGTTAACAACAGGGCAGTGGACTATGCTTTGTGTCTTCCAGCAATGCAAAGAATCAACATGCGAGATGTTTTTTTCACAAAGATGTGTTAAGAGGATCTAAGGTGACATCCTTAGATGATACTTCTTAAGCCTCTTATTTCTTTTGTCTCTTTCTACCTTTCCACATCTTTCTACCTCTTTTTGTCTCTTCAGTTTGTTACCACTCAGTAAAGTAAAATGCCAAAATCAGGCAGGCTACCACCATCTGCATCCTCATCATCAGCACCAATTAGAGCAGAATAATTACCTTCAATGTCTGTATATGACACTGATACAAATACTTCTCAGAATGTTCTTTTTTTTTTTGCAAATATACCTTGTCATTGACTCCTATTGGCTCTGACACTGACAAGTCATGATCAAGTAGCTTATCCAATCAAAGTGATTTCAATCAGCATCATCAAAAAATAGGAGTAGCTCCTCCTAGAAAAAGCTGACTCTAAATGGAAATAATGACTCAGTATTTTCCAAGTACTTTACTTGGAAATTTACTTGCCATTTTATTATTGACATCTGTCAACTTAGTTTAGGTAAGTTTTTGGATTTAATTTGGATTTAAGATTTGGATTTAAGATTAAGATTAAGATTTTGGAAATAATTTTCAATGTGTAAACCACCAAGATTTGGGAGCCATGGACTACTTCTAAGAGATTTTCAAATACTATCCAAAAAAAGAAAGTCTGTTGTCTACAAAGTTAACTTCACTATCTAAATGTGCAACTTCTCTGTTGATATGTATTAATTGATCTGTTAAAAAGTTAAAAATGGCTCAAATTCTTGGTTTGAATATCTTGCTGAATATATTTACTAGGTATATTCTGAGTACCTGCTGCAACTCAAATCTTTATCTTGTCATTTAAAGACAGTTACATACATGTCTTAGTTTTAACCTGGCAGGTGTCTCAGGTGAATAAATAAATGTCATAGAATGGTAGAGTGCAGAAAGCTGTCAGGAGAAATAGCATTTAATTAAAACCTTTATTATACATATAGTATAAGAGAAGCTTCTAATACACACTAGTGCACACATTAGTTGCACCAATGCAACTTAAGATGTAGAGTTAGCATAAACACTTCACCTAAAGAACTTAAGCTAAATTAAAAGTAAACAGTATAAAAATGAGGATAAAAAGCATATTAAAGTCAAAGGAAGTCTTTTACTTTCATCTCTAGAAAGAAAGTCAGTTGAATTACTCAAGAGAAATGAGAGTATACAGGGATAAATCTTGCAGGCAACATTTGGGTTTTCTTCTACATAAATTATACCTTCAAATTCTATGTTTTTTGCTGAGCAGATTAATTTACAGATTAATACTGAAAGGGCAGAAAGAAATAGATGTTTAATGAAGAAATGCTACTTCATCTGTAAAGATTTTCAAGATGTTGAGAAATCAGGTCTATGTGATTGGATAATGCTGTATTCTGGAGTGGATGGGTTTCCTTTGTCCTTGAAGCACTAGAAATCAGTGAGTTCACATTCCTTAGTTATAAGTATTGCTATAGTTTTATTATTGGAAAATATCTAGCTGTATAACCCCTGCAGGGTGATATATATCACCACCTGGAAAATGGAAAGGAAAATGCAGTTGTACATTATATGCTACCAGAGCAAATTGATACATACATTATGCTATCAAAGCTAATTGAAATTAATGGAAACATTGCTAATTGTTTCATTCGTCTGTGAAGAAATCACACATAAAATTATCTACAAAAAAAGAAAAAGAAAATGTAATTGGTTGCTCTCTTGCAACCACACATGAGGTCCCTTGCTCAAAATTTTCCTTTTATTTCTCACTGTGAAAAATTATATATTCATTTGTGATATTCTTTAACTGGGGTTCACCTCTGATTATGATGACAGAGCACTGGAACAGGCTGCCTGGAGAGGATGTGGAGTCTCCTGCTATGCAGATATTCAAGACCCATCTGGACACCTGTGTGACCTACTGTAGGCTACCTGCTTTAGCAGGGGAGTGGAACTTGATCATTTCTTGAGGTCTCTTCCAGCTCCCACAGTTCTATGATTCTGTGATTCTGTGAAGAACTCATGATGTGAAGCATACTACATGTATTTTACTGCTCTGCAAGTGTTGCAAACACACTGGCAATACACACTGATAAACAAAGCCAGTTTCTGCATAAGAACCTGGGAGGACTGAAAATAAATAAATAAATCAAGTGTTCGATTAGTAGCAGCTTATTATCCCACACTTTTGAAAGAAAATGCACTTTTTAGTACCTAGCATTACACTGCCCATTTGCAAATTATTAGTATTATTGTCATTATATAAATTGCCTTCGCTCAAAAAATTCCCTCTACTTAATAGCAAAGCTACAGGAAGATGCCAGTGTTGATTGATCAGAGATGTTTAAAGTAGAGTCCAGCAGGATCTGTTATTGCAATAGGCACAAATCGCAGCAGGCAATGCACTCAAGCAGTAAATACAGCCCCAAAAGCCTGCTGGGGAAATGAACCCCTACTCAGAAAAGCTCAGATTGTCCACTCTCAGTAGCTCCCTATTAGTTTTTATCATCTCTTTAATTGTCCCACTAGCAAAGTAGTAAGCATGTTGAAAAAAATATCAACATTTTTTTGGAATACATATGCTGTACCTTTCATTTTACTTTGATTATTTAATGGAAAAAGTTGGTTCAGCTCTGAAGAGTTTTGATATCCCTGAAGAACTCTATAAACCCATTTAAAGTTTGCTCATTTAAGCTATTGGCTGAACTTATGCTCCTTAGTATTACATGATATTTCATTGGATTACTTGCTTAAAAACACTGTTACTAGATCCCTCCAGCCCTAAGACTCAGGTATGTCGCACCACAGAACAGATCTGTAATACTAATAGAACAGATTAAATGCACTGGAGATTTCTTGAGTTCCATACAGCCTATATTCAGTGCTGCAGCATTAACATCTACTATCCCAGTGACACCTTGATAAAAATTTCCAGAGCATCACAGATTTAAATATCAGTTGTCTGAACAGATGAATATATGAAAGAATGTGATGTCCAACTTACTGTAATGTGGCACATATTTAAAAGCTTAAAATAATGCAGTGCCCATAGAGAAAATGCTTCATTATAAAGCTATTTTTAGGTGTTAGTTGATGTTTTTATTGAAAAATTTTAGTATGCTATCTGAAAGCAAAATCTTGGGCAAGCACATAAGATAGGAGGAAATTCCTTCTGAACAGTGCTACAATTGACTGGCCTTAGATTTTCCCGGGAATGTGAAGACAAACCTCCTTGATGTATACTATAGAAAGTCCTTGTTATCCACCCAAGCCCCCATGCCTTTGCAGGGGGTTGGTGCTGTGTGCCCTGATTTGGAGGACAAGAGCTGGTGCTGCCAATTCATGTGATTACAGTATCACAGAATCACAGAATCGTAGGGGTTGGAAGGGACCTCCAGAGATCATCGAGTCCAACCCCCCTGCCAAAGCAGGTTCCCTACACAAGGTCACACAGGTAGGCATCCAGGCAGGTCTTGAACATCTCCAGAGAAGGAGACTCCACAGCCTCCCTGGGCAGCCTGTTCCAGTGCTCAGTCACCCTCACTGTAAAGAAGTTCTTGTGCATATTTGTGCAGAACTTCCTATGCTGCAGCTTCTGGCCGTTTCCCTTCGTCCTGTCTCCACACACTGCTGAAAAGAGTCTGGCCTTGCCACTCTGCCCCCCACACCTTAGATATTTATAGACCTGGATCAGGTCCCCTCTCAGTTTTCTTTTCTCAAGGCTGAACAGACCCAGTTCTTCGTAAGGGAGATGCTCCAGGCCCTTCAACATCTTTGTGGCCCTCTGCTGGACTGTTTCCAAGAGATCCCTGTCTTTTTTGTGCTGGGGAACTCAGAACTGGACACAGTACTCCAGATGAGGCCTTACCAGGGCAGAGTAGAGGGGGATCTCACTTGACCTGCTGGCCACGCTCTTTTTAATTCACCCCAGAAGGGTGAACATGAAGGGTATCTCTTCTCACTGCTTTTTCTTGGAACCAGTGTAAGAATTAAGTAAATCATGTGGGCTAGACAAAAGGGTCTATTTTTAAGAAAGGGCCAATGAAGGAAGGATTGATCTATCAGCCCTATCAGTGAGGACTGAACTTGCTGCACTAGTTTATTCACTTTTTCTTATTATTGCCTATTTATACTTTCACTATATCATAAAAAATATTACGGTCTTCCTCTAAGATGAAGTGGGCTCATTGTTCTATAAAAATTATTTCATTTCTGATTAAATTGGGCCAAATCCAGCACTTTCTGTTATCACTTATGGACTATAGGAGCTATGAAATCTAGAGAAATGCAGCACCTGTAATCCAGGACAAGAAAGAATCTATCTCCTACAGGAAACAGATCATTTCATAAATCCTTACTTCTTGCACTTTAGCAGTGTCTGTGCTTAAATTAAGATTCAGTGAAAGGTAAGAAGGGCTCCACAAACGAAAGTAAAAAGGCAAGAGGGCTTCACAGTGACTGAGAATAAGGGGGGTGAAGGGGAATAGTTAGAGATAGTTTACAGAAGCAAGAATGTAGAGCTTGTTAGAAAATAAGAGATGGCAGACACTGGGTCTGGGATAGTGAGGGGGATGAAGGCCTTAAGAACAGCCCGAGGACATTTAGCAGGGAGGTGATTAGATGTCCACAGGGCAAGAAGAAACTGGTTGGGGGGACATCCTGCCCAAAAGGTCAGAAGTTTACAACGAGAAAGGTCAGAAGCCTTCGAGAGGAAAACAACAAATCTTCATCCCACGAACCACTATGCACGCGCAAGAGGGAATGGTTTGCATGCTAACGAACTCTCAGGGGTGTAATGAATATGTATCCGAATTCCGGGAAAACTATTGATTATGTATTAGTTTGGCCTATATCTGTAGCACGATTTTCCCAGACGGTGTGCAAGTCAGGCAGATCTACCCCCCTTGCATCCGGTGTCTGCGCAGCACTGAGTAAACCATACCTGCTTTACAACTACTTTGTGGTTATAGAGTTTGATTCCGCACGTCATTCAGAGCTTCTATTTTTCTCCAAAGCTAGTTTCTCTCTCATTCTCCAACTCCCTTTTTGCATCCAGCAGATGTACAGTGGCTACTCAGGAGATGTGTTTCCTCATCATCTTGCATTTCATTAAAACAAGTAGTGAGTTGATTTACCCCTTGAAAGATGAGAGCAAAAGTTGTTCTTTTTATTTTTAGATTTTACTTTCCCTGCTTGGGATTGTTTTGGCCTACATTGATTATTTATGATAGCAATAATGCTACTGCCCAGGTCTCGCAGAACTGCTTGGTTTCTCTAGGCAAGAGGCCCAGAATTTTTAATTTCTATTTGAAGGTTAGTATCATGTTCTAGAAAGAATACATACGATAGCACTTCATAAGTCCGCTCGTATAAACCTGTAAGGATGAGTGACAATTTTAAAAAGCATCATGTAGTCTATGAACTCTTTGAAAAGTTTTCTTTTTTCCAGAACTGGGGACTACAAATGTTTGAATTTTCATACTGAGTTGCCATTAGCATTCAGTGTCCTATAAAAGAACGTAATAGCCTTTTAAACACTGTGGAAATTTGAGTCCATTATTCTAACAGGCAGGGATTAAAAGTAGAAATAAAGAGATCATTAACTATGAAACTTAAACACATCTGTTCATATTCAGTCAATGAAACGACAAATATTTTATCACTGAGAATCACAGATCTTAGTACAGGAAGATTCCGTGTAAAATCAGCTCAATATAATGTCCTGCCACACTTGCATATTGCACAGAAGAGGAATTTTATTGCAACTTCTGACTTAGAGGTCAAGGAAAAGTCTTAGCACATATTCACATAGTGGATGCACCAAAAGAACCTCACAGGTCTGCAGTGGTCCCATCATTGTCCCATCATTCCCTTGGGAGTCGCTTCTCAAGGGTAAAGGGGCCCAGGAAGCCTGGACGCTCCTCAAGACAGAAATCTTAAAGGCACAAGAACAGGCTGTCCCTGAGTGCCGTAAGGCGAGCCGCAGGGGAAAATGACTGGTGTGGATGAGCCAGGAATTACTGTTGAGACTCAAGGAGAAAAAGAGAGTCTACATCCTCTGGAAGAAGGGACAGGCTACTTGGGGAGATTACAAAGAAGTAGCTAAGGTATGCAGGGAGGAAGTTAGGAAGGCGAAAGTCCAACTGGAGCTCAGGTTGGCCTCTGCGGTAAAAGACAATAAAAAATCCTTTTATAAATATATCAACAGGAAAAGAAAAACCAAGGATAATCCTCATCCTCTACTTGATGCATCAGGGAATGTGGTCACTGAAGACAAGGAGAGGGCTGAGGTCCTCAATGCCTTCTTTACATCTGCCTTTAACATCCAGATCAGTTATCCTCTGGGCTTTTTATGCCCCGATCTGGAAGTCTGGGACCACTGGGCTGAGGTGAATGGGATGAGGTTCAACAAGGCCAAGTGTCGGGTCCTGCACTTTGGCCACAACAACCCCATGCAGCGTTATAGGCTTGGGGATGAGTGGCTGGATGAGTGTGAAGAAGAGAAGGACCTGGGGGGTGTTGGTTGATGCTCGGCTGAACATGAGCCGACAGTGTGCCCAGGTGGCCAAGAGGGCCAAGGGCATCCTGGCCTGCATTAGAAATAATGTGGCCAGCAGGAGCAGGGAGGTGATCATCCCCCTCTACTCAGCGCTGGTGAGGCCACACCTCGAGTATTGTGTTCAGTTTTGGGTCCCTCACTACAGGAAAGATGTTGAGGTCCTGGAGCGTGTCCAGAGAAGGGCAACAAAACTGGTGAGGGTTCTGGAGCACAAGTCTTATGAGGAGCGGCTGAGGGAGCTGGGATTGTTCAGTCTGGAAAAGAGGAGGCTCAGGGGAGACCTCACTGCACTCTACAACCTCCTGAAGGGAGGTTGTGGTGAAGAGGGGTTTGGCCTCTTCTCCCAGGCAATGAGCAGGACATGGGGTAATGGCTGCAAGTTGTATCAGAGGAGGTTTAGGTTGGACATAAGGAGGAACTTTTTCTCTCAGAGAGTGGTCAGGCACTGGAATGGCTGCCCAGGGAGGTGGTGGAGTCGCCGTCCCTGGCAGTGTTCAAGAGGAGTGATGAGAATGATGAGATGGAGATCTCTTGTATGAGGAAAGGCTTAATAACCTGGGTCTATTCAGCCTGGGGAAAAGAAGACAGAGAGAATCTGATAAATGTTTATAAATACCTAAATGGAGGTGAGAGGCAAATGGGTGAGGCCAAGATCTTCTTGGTCGTGTGTAGAAATAGGACAAGGAGTCATGGCCTAAAACTTGAACATACACTCTACATGTAGAAGAACTTCTTTATGGTAAGGGTGATGGAGAACTGGAAGACATTGCCCAGAGAATTTGTGGAGTATCCTTCTATGGAGATATTCATGATCCGTCAGGACACCTACCTGTGTGACCTACCTGTGAAAGTAGGCAACTTTCTTTAGCAGGGAGGTTGGACTCACTGACATCTTGAGGCCCCTTCTAACCCCTGCGATTCTGTGATTCTGTGTGATAATGTTTGCACTTAATCACAAAACTGGAAAAAAAGTTACAACATAGAAAAAAAAAAATCAAATGCTCTATAACCTAGAGTCTTTCTTTCCCTAGTCCTTCTTTCATCCAAGCTTTTGTTCCAGGACATGTCAGAGCTACTTGTGCTGAGAATCCAAGCAACATCTGAGGATCAATTCAAAGAATTATTTCTTTTATAGTTTACTGTTTCTCTCTCATTAGCCAGTCAGTCCTGTGTCCTAGCTACTCATTTTTCCCTTCAGTCTGCTCCCTAGGGCTACATGTGGGAGTTTGTTTCTGCTCTTCCTCCATCCAAAGTGAGTTATCTTATTCTCTCTTAAATTCATGTTTCCTGGCTCTTATCCAGGAGTAATCTGCATTTAGAAAGAGAAAGCTTTTATTAATCACTGAACAAATAACACGTGCAAGAACAGTTATAAAATCCCAGCAATGGACATTTTTTTTGTTTTTCTTTTAACCTCTGGAGCTGAACTCCATGTATCTCCCATTGTGTAGAAGTTTTACTGAATTTTATCTTCTACTTTAGGAAAAAAAGACAACGAGGCTGGAAGAGATACATTAGTTAATGAATATAAGATTGTAAAGGCTCTTAAGATCCCATGAAAGTTTGAGAAGTCCTCAATGTTGTTATGGAGCAAGACCACATTAACAAGACACCAATTTTGACATGCAGCCATAATAAAAGATTCTGGAGCCTATAACTCTCTTGTATTTAATTTCTTCACATTTGTATGCCAGCAATTGCAAAAGACTTTATTAGAGAAGGAGAAAATCATGTTAATGATAATTAATCTGAAAAAATAGATTTATTTGTTCTAATTTAATTTCTGAAATTCTTTTCCTGTTGCATCAAGAGAGTTGAAAGTGTTGACGGGTGAAATAGAATTAAAAACTCTTTCTTGTGTTTTGATTAAAACAATTACTCCTGGATTCCTAACACCTGGTTAGCTGTGCCTCTGTGCCTCAAAGCTGGAGACCTTCTGTCCTCGTTCTCCTGAGTAGCCTTGACCATTCATTCCATGGGAGCTCATCTGTCTACATTGGAGAGAAATCTGTGCTTCCAAAATGCAGATATTATTAATATCTATCTTCATGAAGCGAGTACCTAAAAAAGTGTTTCTACTGAATGTAGAGCTCGCAGTTTCTTCCTGAGATCCATAGATTCAATCTGTGAATTCGATCCTGAAGCTATGTTACCAGGTTACTAGTGAGAATAATCCTGACATCTCTTCCTCAGACTTCAGCTCTTTAGAGAAAGGGAATTACCTGTGGTTGTTTGCCTATTGACAGCCACTAATAGAAGAGCATGATCCATGCGAAACAGCCTAGTCACTCTGCCAGCTGATGGAGTGAGATGTGAGGATCAGGAAGTGCTTTGAGAGGAGAAGACAGACCTCCATTTTAAAGCACTTACTTTGAGTGCAGCCACCAAAGAAGTTTGTCAGATAAATAGAGACATTCAATCTTTACAAAGTTCAATGTAAGTTCAGGAAGAGCAGTCTCCTATTTGTCTTTCTCATCGCTCTTCTGCCTACTTTTGGATATCCTTGTTCCCAGATGCACTTTTCTACATGGAATCTCTTGTTCCTGGAAACAAAGAGCATCAGAAATATAATTAGATTATGTTTACATGGATTTTCCAGTCCAGTAATGCATATCTGAGTAACCCAAATAAATCAGATAAGTGTCTGTACTATAATATAAATTAAAGCAATCCTAAAATTGTTTTGGAGCACTATCTGTCATTAGACAGATATGTAACAGAATAAGATAACAGAGGAAGTCATAGAAAATACAAACCTCTACGGTTTATGTATTATACTCCTGCTCTTTTTACCTTCAGGCAACTCTGTAGTAGTGTGCTTTGAGCTGAAAAGACCACATCTGAATTAATTTCACCTATCCATAGAGAATGTTGATAACTCAAAGTAAAAAAAAAGAAGGAAAAAAAGGCAATCATATGAAATCACAGAAGATAAACCACTTTGGAGAGCAGGTTTGCCTATTTCATTTTCTTTCCTTTAAAATGCAAATCCCACAGGTTCCCTTCCCAAAATGAGAACATCACTTTTTATTATTTGTAATTTTAAAAGACCCATCTCTTCATAAAACTTTACATTGATTCAGAGAATGGGACTGAAACAGATCTTGTAGTGCACAGTTCTCCCTGACACCTCTCAGAAAGTCCTTTCTCAGGCTAATCAAAAGCTAGCCTGCAAGCAACTCTTTGGCTGCTCCTTCTCTTTGAAGAGAATTTGAAGGTAGTTCCAGAATTTCAGTGCACTGATGACTAGAAATCTCCCCCTTGTTTCCATCCTGACCATATTTATGACCAGTTCTAGCAAGACTAGAAAGTCTTGTTCTTTAAATTAAGCAAACCTTTTCTTTTTTATGTGTACTTCCCAATGCTATTTCACCTAGTTTTGAAACAGATATAAAATTAAACAAGTGTCATTGTTTACAAAATTCATTATTTTGTAAATTACACTCCTATCTGTTTTAACTAAGTTTTCCCTCTTCCTTCCAAACACAGATTTCTCCCCAGCTCACTCATATAGAAGAACTGATTTTACAGTGCTAGTAGGAATGAGCTAATTCATGACATCACATGGTAATGAATGTTTGGAGTTTGAAAGAGAGCCTCTGCACTAGGGACTGACTTTGTGAAAACTTTTGTTATTTAAATATCTGAAAGACTATCAAATGGTCTAACAAGAGAATATACAAACCTCAGCTAAGACTCAGATGTACTTTGCATGTGAGCTTTGCCCTTTTATATCAGTTCTCCCATAAATGATTCTTATTCTAATGGGAGCGTGCAAGTTTTGGTCGAATATCTCAAATCTGCACTAAAGTCCTCCAATTTCTGATGAATGTGTTCAGCTACTTGAAATTCAGTGGTGATAAAAGAGTGCACCTTTTCCACTCAAGTACCCTTTTCCCTGTAACAAGATGTGAGAAAAACCTCTTGACCTATACAAAGAAAATTGGACCAATAAATGTTGAATAGAAGCGTACTGAAAGTTCATGAGGAGACAGGCATCCTTCAGTTCTTAGCAATGATTACTGTGAAACTTCTATGAAGTTTATAATGTATACATTGGACAAAAATGAGATAAATGATTGGCACATGCATTTATTATTTCTTTTTCTTACCTTCCTATTCCAGTGCTCTCCCTAAGCCTGTGCAAATTTAGGAGCATAGCACTGTTTTTGTACAGGTCATAAAAGAACATAGACATTATGTAAATAGTTTCAGTGGAGAAATGAAGTGGAAAAACTCATTTTACAATAGAAAGAATAAATGGAATTACTTACCATTTGATGGGGCTGAAAACCACTGAGCTTTAGAGAAGTCTGATCATTTCTGTAAGCACTTACATGTAATAAGGAATAATGAATTTTAGCTTGTGTCTTCCTTGACACAGCATCCCACCTCAAAGAAAGAGAAAGAGGGGAAAAGGTGGATCAAACTTCTAATACCTGTAGCACATATAAAACCAAAGAAAACAGTACACTACAATGGTACCTTTCTGCATTTGTGCCAGTATAATTGGGAACAGAGCCCTGATTCCAGTAGTAATGTGTTTGTGTGCTACTCACTGAACTCTTTATAAAGTTCTTGTGACTCAGGAAAAATCTGCTCTTCTCCCATTGAAGCTACAGGGACATTGGATGGCTGTAACTAAGCCATGGAGCTGGCTTGAGGGGTTGGCCAAGGCATCAACAGTAGCTGTAATGCCATTGCCTTGGGACGACTTCTAACTCAGCTCAAAGCAGTGTCAGTCAGCTTCAGATGAGCATTTCTAGTCTGTGATTTTGCAGCCTTGGAATCCATCACCCACACTGGTGACAACACAATTGATATGAAAGGCAACCTATTTTCCATTTTCTAAGGCAATCATTATGTCCTGGCCTTGATCCAGTTATATCTAACTTTGAGCACATCAGCTTAACCAGAATGTAAATAATACCAAGCCACTATTTAAGAAAGCATAATCTCATGAGAAGTTATCCACAAACCAAGGTGCAATTCAATGTATTTATGCATAAGTAAATGTTGGAACAATTTTATATTTTAAAAAAGTGAATTATAAGAAACAAGAAAAGACGAAAGAAGAGATACTGAAGGCAGCACAGTGAGATTGCAGAACAGCTTGATCTTCAGGGACTAATTCTGTCTCAGTTTCATGGCTCTGGCTATTTTAATATTAGTTATGAAATAATATCACAAAAACTTAGTTATGTTGTGTTTATTTAGTGTCCTATGGAATTAAGATAGTTATAATGAACACAAGAATATTAATGTGATCAATTGTCCATTTTTTACAAGTTTGCCACAGTGGTACTGATACTTAACAGGCTTTTTGTGTAATTTTAGAAAGGAAATATGTGTATTAAAAATGTAATATGAATGACTTCTTTATGCAGATAGTTCCATCAGATTTATCCTCTAGGATTCCAGTTGGTACGTTTCAATAATTTAGCATCTATTCATTTTAATCATTGTACTGGGATTTTGTCAACCTCTTTTAATTAGTATTAAAGAGGCTCAGTAGGAATATTCATTGCCCACAGGTAAAAATATTCTCATCATTCAGTAGAATGGTTATTTTTATAATGTTCCTACCTTTAAGGTGCATTCATATTACAAATCCTTTGGAATGCACAAAGATATTTAAAAGCAGGCACCTATAATTATTCCATAAACCAATCTGTTAGCTCACTAAAAAATTAGACATTACCAAAATGAAAGAAAAATGGAGGAAGGGAGAAAGAAGAAGGGAAGAAAGAAGGAAGGAAATAAGGTTGAAGTATAGCCATTTTTGCCACCTTCACTTGCAGTGAAGGATTGCAAACATTATTAAAAACCATGTCTGAAATCTCTACCATGTTCAATTGGAGAAACAAAATCAATCCTTGAATTAAGAACTATGGAAAATAAGTAGTAAAAGAAGAAAAGCCGCTTGGAGAGTAGCAGAATATGTTTCAGAACAGATCAGTCTATGTGATATCTTTTCACTGATAATTTTTCAAAATGCACTTAAATCTTATTTGCCTTCATTCTCTATTGTTCCTCACAAAAAAATAAAATAAAATAAAATAAAATCCTTGGGTGTTACATGGCTGGTTTCTAGCTGTAGAACTAGCAATGTGGGCAATTGCTGTTAGGAAGAATAAGTACCTACTTTGAATTTTATATTTAAAAAAAGAGATGAACATGAAAAATAGTTAGCATATAATAAAAATTAACGTCAGACAGACCTGCTCCGCTAACCTTGTATGGTCTTTTTAATTACTCTGGAATATTGTAATATGCTCCACTCACTGGAGAGGAAGGGAATTTGGGTATTAGTTGTCCTGACCTACATTTGCACTCATTTTGCTTAGCAGAAGGAAGTCAAGGAGGTGGGATACATAATAAGGAAGGGTTATCAGGAATATAAACTACTGAGTCAAATCCAAAATGTTCAGCTTCTCAAAAGTGATTGAGAAGTTTTATGATTTATCCAAGAAATCAGGAATCAATCACAGTAATCATATCAAAACTTGTAACACACCCTAGAGATTTTAGACGGTTTAGTTGTTGAAAACAGAATTTAGCAGCATGAAAGAGATGAGGGGGCAAGTCCATGTTTATGCTGGCTTCCCGCTTGATTAGTTGGCTTCAACAGAGTTATTTTGAGATGCACGTTCCTTCTGTCCTGTTAGGAAATTCAGCGGAAGCAGAATGTTCTTTTTTTAAATCCTGCTCTTAAAGAGTACAACCAGTGATTAAGCTCATGTTGTGAAAGTTTTCCTCACTCTAGAGATAGTGCCCGTGGACAGTCTGACTCATACCAGCTGTGCACAAACCTTCCCGTCCAAAATGGCTTATCATTGCCCAGCAGACCTATTGAAAATCCTAGAATTTCTGAAAACTAGTTCTGTATGTAAAATAAATACAATTAATTTTTAATTTAGTGAAAGATCACTACTGCATAGTGGAGGTCAGAAATCTTCTTTTGTTAAGCAAAAATTCACTCCTTTATCTATTGCCCCCCAAGATCCTTTGCCTCTTAGGGGGAATATAAATAGAACTGATGAAACACAACATAACTTGAATTATGCATCAGAGTTGCGACCTAGTGAAGAAAGCAAAGGATGTTCTTGATTTTAAGTCTCATGAGAGTTTTCGTGGTGTCATATCAACCAGTCACTTTTAGCAACCCATTGCCAATGCATATCTACATGGAAATGATGCACAAATTAGATTTGAATGTGAAGATTTGACATGAAGATTTCCTCATACTCCATTGGAAATGTAAAGAAGCTTAAGAATGGTTTGGCTGCAACATATATCCATGCTAAAACCCCTTAGTAATGCCAGTAATAGGAGAAAAGGTTCCAAGGCAAATAAGAGCTAGCACTTTGTGCTAGCACTCCCTGAAAGCAGTAGGAATTGGACATACCTCCTGTTTTACAGGATCAGATTTTACCTCAAGTAAAAACTATCAGGTTTACACAAATCCTATAGGTGATTCAGCTATGCCCACAGATAATCAGGTACTCTGAGATTAAAATACTGAGAGCTATCTTGTGTTCCCTGGGGATGGTGTCTAATATATGTTAAATCCAATCAGTGCCTCTTAGCTTTTCAGTGCCTCTTAGCTTTCTTCCCTGTCACAGAGTTTCAGTTTACTAATTAGAAATGTTCAGCTGTAATTCCTTTGCATCACTTTCTTGCCGGGTAGGATTCAGCACCCTCTGAGAATTTAAAAAGGTTACACCACCATTTGTCAAGGTCACAGCAAGAAAGGTTTTTCATTAATTTTAGATTGGCAAAGAATAAGAAATATTGTAATTGCCGCATTTAAGCCATTCACTGCACCATCTCTCTTTCTACTTCATAGACAACCAATTAGGGGCTTTATTTAAAATGTATGAATTGCATGACTGTCATTAAAGCTACAATTCTAAAGAGTTCATTTGCTTTCTTTAATGGAAATATTACAGAAACTCAGGTATTTTTCAGGACAATGACCCAATCACTCAACATTTGGTAAATAAAAATGGCTCTGTAGGCCTGACCACAGGTGGAGCTCCATTAACGTTGAGTGCTGAGAGGGCCTGGTTCTGTGAGGTGCTGACAGGCCTCTGTGCCAGTCCCAGCCATCTGCCTCCTCAGTTTGACAGTAAGGCCAGGAAAAAACAAAATGCAATGAAATGTTCAACATTTGTGAAAACTATACAGAACTGCCTCCAAGGTCTGTTGCTGGTTACTGAACCACAACTATGACTTGGTTTCAGCAAAGCGAGAGTCGTTAGTGGACCCATGGGCTCAGCCAAATGTGCTTTCAGCATTCTCCAACATCCTACTAACTTTCCTGAGTGATTATCTTTCTCATGGCCAACAGCTACACCTTTCATCTTCTTTCTTTTTTTTGCCACTTATTGGAACTGAGATATGGATTGGATTTATTCCCTTCTTTTTTCTCGTGTGTGTGAAAGGACACAGAAGCAAGCATCTCCTCTATTTTAAAAACAACATGTTTACAGCAAACTGTTAGACTTTGTGGTCTGAGATTATATTTTTTATCATGTTTTTTAACAGGTGGGCTTCATCATTAGGTGCATCTTTCAAGCAGGAGGATTCCTGCAGCTTGTAAGGGCATGAAATTTGTATGACTTCACATCAGGAATACAAATTCCTGTCTTGATTTGCTAGGAGGGATTTGCTTTTTCATGTGATATTGCACTACTCCAAAAGCTTTCACTGGGATGTAAAAAACTAACTATCATTTTATTTCCTTATCGAAAATATTTTGGCCCAAGTTTTTGTTTTCTTTTTGATAACAGCAAGAAAAAATCTTTGTCCCACCTGTACCATTATCTGTATGTATACCAAAACACATGCTTTTCTTTTGTTTTCATCCTGTAGTAAATGTAGTTTTTCCTTTTTTTTTTTTTTTCTGGTAAGTGTCCCTTCTCCCAAGCATGTGCATAACAGGGAAAGCTTATTGTGTCTGTCTTCTTCTTCAGTCATTGAGATTACAAAACATTCAGAACATAGATCAAAAAAGATCAGCAATTTCTTTCTCCTTCTAAAAATTCCAGATGACTATTTTCCAACTTAAGCAGTTTACACAATGTTCAAAAACTTTTTCCAGCAAAAGAAGTCACCACAAATGTATCAATTTTAATTTCATTTTAATGCACTATTTCTCCTCTTTCGTTATTCAGTATAAATACTCATAAATACTCATAGCACCTATGAGGTGCCATGTTCAAACTATGGAGTCGTATATATGGGTTCCCAGCTCCATGTTCATAAATCCACTTCCAAAATTCACACTGAGTACAATCTGATATACACCAACATGCAGCACTGACTGCACCACTTCTGGCCTCACAAAGGAAGTAAACCTGGATGCACAGAAAGGAAAGTAATATGTGCAAGCTTCACACTGATACCTGACAAAAGAGATGACAGAACAAACAGGTAACAGATTGCAAAGCTTCACTGGTAAATCCCTCCAGTCTGCTTTAACACAACTGATGTGTTACAGAAGCAGCCAGCAACAGACTTACATGAATAGAGGCAGAATTGTACCCAACCAATGTGGTAAGCTTCTACAATGAAATGTCAAGTTTGGCAGATGAAGGGAGCTGTGAATATTATCTTATTGACTTCAGAAAGGCTTTTTGCATTGTCTCCCACAAAGTCTTCATAGAGAAGCTGATAATTTAGTGGAGGGACAAGCAGACAGTGTGGTGATGTGAAAATTGGCTGAACTTCCAAGCCTAGAGGGTGGTGATCACTGGCAAAGAGTCCCAGCAGGGGGTATCCAATGATGAACCCAAAGGGTCAGTTCTGGGTCCTGTCCTGTTCAACATCGTGAAGACTGTAAGAAAAGATGACTTCCAGAAGTTCTTTCCAACCTCATTCATCAAGTTGAACAGCATGGAGATACCTACCAGTTGGTCTCAGAGTCCAGCAAGAAAGGGAATTCTACTTTTATTAATAGCTTTAAAGCTTAGTACATATATTCAGATTGGGATTGTTTTACCAGTATCAAAATTTACTGCAAGTAAAAAACAAGAAACTTTTAATTCACTAATACGTATTGTATCATGAATATCATTCACTCTTCAGATATTTTGTGATAATGGTGTTGAGTGTTTTACAATTAATTTGTAGCTGGAGACATACGAGTTCATGAGGCTTTTATGTACATACGTACTTTTACAGTCACTGTTGGTTGAAGAAAAGTATGAAATCTCTAAGTGTAATGAAACTAAATGGTCAGAATCATGTAATGAAAGAAATCCATGTACTTTTTTTCATCTCATATCTTTAGGCTGTGATGGAAGAATATACTCAGGGTTTTAAACATTTGAGTTTAACAAAACTGAAATGGTATGTCTTTTTCTGACAAGCTTCATCACACCTTAGCAAAATCTCCACTCATGGTCCCCTGTCTGAACCATAATACAATTAAACTGATAATCATAATTGTCAGATACCCTGAAACAAATGGAACCTAAAGTACTTCACTGAATGTGCAGCATGAAAATGAAGACAATTTTAATCATTTCCGTGTCTCAGAGCCTTGCCAACTAGAACAGCAACTTTACTATAGGATGGTAAGGGTACAGGAGAGTTCTCCTAGGTTTGACCTTGGTTGAAGACAATCCAAGTGCTCTCAACCCAAAACATCCTGACAATACTGCAGAGGTGTTAGAAAGATGAATTTGAAAGGAAGCAGCACTGAAGGAAAAAGCTGAGAGATCCTCCAGGAGAGAGGCTTTGAGGAAGTAACTGAACGCTGGGGTGGTCTTGGATGGAATGGTGGCAATACTGTCCTGGAAAGATGGTGGAAATAGAGCGAGCACTTACAGGAAAGGGAAGATATTTTTTGCCCAAGATTAAAACTAAGTATATGTGCTGCTAACTGCAGCTCTGCCTGACTTTTTTTTTCCAGGAGAATGCCTTTTCTGGAGTAATCAGGAGTGAAGAAGTTGGTCTCAGAGATGAGGTCCCTCTCAGCAGGGGAACTCTAATATTTGGCCAGTTCTTTTGGCCATAGAATCATAGAATCATAGAATCACTAAGGTTGGAAAAGACCTAAAAGATCATCCAGTCCAACCGTTCACCTATTTCCAGTAGCTCCCACTAAACCATGTCCCTCAACACAACATCCAGTCTTTCCTTGAACACCCCCAGGCTCGGTGACTCCACCACCTCCCTGGGCAGTCCATTCCAGTGCCTGACCACCCTTTCTGAAAAGTAATACTTCCTCATGTCCAGCCTGAATCTCCCCTGCCGTAGCTTGAAGCCATTCCCTCTGGTCCTATCTGGCCATGAAATCTTAACACGTGCTATTCAAACTACAATCTACTTGGAGCATTTTTTAGAAACATTCTAAGATTAACTCCACTGAAAAGTAAGTTGTTTTGATTTTCCTAAGCATAATTAATTACTTGATTAGGCTACACCTGTGAAAGCAATGATGAATACACTTATAACTTTTATCTCGGACATAACTGGCATCAGGGATCTGACTGACAGTGATTGCAAGTAAAACACCATAAATAAAACCCCTTTCTGGATGGCCATGTAGATTAAACTAACTGAGGTATATTTTCCCTTTCTCCAACATAAATCAACTTGCTTAACAAAGAGTATTTTAGGGATGAAAAGCAAGTTAGAAAAAGTGGGTAACCTTAATACTTGTTTTTGAAGCAGAGCTATGAGTAACGCACAACTATGCCCTCTGCCACAGGCAAGGTGAATACCCTGCAATCAGATCCAATGAACAGCTTGGTACTGCCACATTCAGACACACAGAGGCTCATTTCTCTGTGCTATGTTCCTATGAGCCTTTTTTGATACATTCCGCTCTATTAGCTGCTGTGTCTAGCCATTGCATCTGAGTGGACTGTTCCCATGAGTTCAGTGCTTAGCAAGTATGCATAAATCACTGAAGACTTGTCTAAGTCTCGCTTAAAATGACTCTTAAACAGCTTCACCTTCTTTAAGGGAGACAGATGAACCTTGGTTTCAGTTGCAGGCCATGGTTTTTGGGCTGAATTGCAAGTAGGCAATCACTCATGCGAGATGCATTTAGGCAAAGGTAACTGGTCTGAATTTCCATGTACTGTTGTAATGAGGAACTTTTCTGCACTTCTTTTATGCTTCCTTTAACAGAAACAACTTTCAGATGAAGTAATATATCAAACATGTTTTACGTCTAGCAGAAGTCCCTTTCATTTGTCCCTGATTCTCTTATCTTTTCTGGGTGGGCCAGCCATCCATGAACATCATTTTCAATTTAAACCCTAGCACCCACACTTAAAGCAAAAATCTGAGACAAAGAAAAAGAGCATTCCTATAAGGAATCAGAACGTATGATTTCTGAGTGCCCTGTTTCCTTCAGACTGCTAAATGTGATGTACATTTCAGGTTCTCTCAGTCGTTCAGCCAACAGAGACGCTATGAGAAAACAGTATTTCCTTAGCTGGCCAAGAGGACCTATTACTTGCAACTCCAAAAGAGCTGAGCAGGAAGGAGTAACTCTTGCTCAAATCAAAGTACTGATGAAAGTTTTATTTCCTACCTACTACCATTCCAGAAACAAATTTGACAAAGAAAGTTCACTGAATTTGTGGGAATAAAAAAACAGTAAACTTCATGTCTGGCTAAGATTCATTGCTGTGAATCATGAGTAACTCTACCTGAGTAAATGCTATCAGTTAAAAGTAAAGCCAATAAAGGCAAATCCAAATGATATTGACTCATGGCAGTATCAGCCCTCAGTTATTTCAGTACGCTATCAGTAATCTAACTTGGAAGCTCAGATAGGTTCAGAGAAATGCATAATATACTATTATTGTCATTGAGAAGGCAGATACTGCTTTTCCTAAAGGAAACATGTATTTGACTTTAGCGATTGTTGTTTATAAAAATTTGCATAATGAATTTGTGAGCCTTCCAAACCTACTACTGCTTGGTTAAAGGTTTTTGTGAAATATGTATGGCTCTGGGGGTAGCTAACAAATTTCTTACACTACCAACTATTATTAAGGTTACTACCTCCTACGTATAAATTACTATCTGAAAGTTTCCAAACTATCTCTATCTATAGAGCACTAGAAGTATTAAGAAGTAAAACATATATTTCATTCATGAGGACTTTGGTTTTGAGAGCTGCCTCTGCTGGTTTGTTCTTCAACATAAGTTACATTTAATTAAAATTATATGCTTAAACAGTTTACCTATTACACATAATATGTACATATAAGCAAAGACTAATTATGCAGGATACATTTAATTCTTACTCTCAGAACATGGAAGATATTTCACCCAAATTTCTTGTACACATTTCTTATTTCAGACTGTTCATTGCTTCGGTAGAGTTACAACACGGATGCACCATTCCTTAAATCCAAATACATTACTTTTATCTATCATTAGCTTCTCAGTAGTGCTGTGAAATTTGTAATAATCCATTTTTCCTGATGATCTTGTTATGGCATTTCATTCATTCTGCTAAAGCACTGAGACACTCAGCAAAATATTCTTAAATATTTTTAGTATGTTTCTTTTACATGACATTTCAAGTGCTTATAACCTAAACATTTGGCAAACATTTCCCATGGGCTCATTTTGAAAGATTTTTCACGTGGGAAGCTTAAAATATGTTTTATGTTTGCTGGGATTCTGTGGAACCTTAAAGCCAAGATTTATAAACGTGCTTGGTACTAAAAGATGTTTATGATGTCACTGCACTGGAATGCGTTTTCGTAAAAAATGTGTTCTATTTTCATTCTTTTCTATGAAGAAGGGAAAAAAAAAAAAAAAAAAAGAAGGTAATTTTACTTGTAATACCTCTTTTTCTTCTTTATAAGGAAGCAAGCAGAGAAAGATTGTAATGCTTTGCCCTGACTGGGTAGAGCCCATACCCTTAACAGTATACATCATATTGTTTTCAACAATTCTGTTATCATTTTTTCTAACTTATATGTGATTTAAGATCATTGTTGCCTATGCCCAGAGGAATATGCTATTTTAAAAGATAGTGGTTGATTCCTTGACAACTGGCAGGTGCCTTATACAGCTTTTCTTTGTTGAAAACTTGGAGATAAATTATTATAGTCGGTGCACAAGGAACCTGAAAATTAAAGTCAAATATTTTTATACCTTCCTGTAGAAACCACAAAATCCACTTGTAACAGCTGCAATGGAAATTCAAAGAAAACATGCTGTCCCAGATGCTGCTGTATAAATATAACCAGTGCAATTTTTTAGCCAAACTACTTTCTTCTTTTAGATATTGCTGACCACAGCAAAATCACAGGTTTGTGTGCCGTCCATTTCCCTTTGTTGACAAGTTAGGAGAGCTTTTTAGAAAAAATATAAGAAAACTAATTTACAAGTGCTTCCCTTGGTTTTCCACTTAGCTACTTCATTTGTTCTAAACCACTCATTTAATAAACAGTAGACTACCACTTCAGTACTATTAGAGATTTGAATTTATATGGTTTCTAATTTTCCAGTTAGCAAGAACTTAGAGAGCCTCTTCTGTTTGACTGCGAGGTTCACCATACAAATTAATTTCCATGTTGCCTTTATCCTTGCAGGAACAACAACAGCTACAACAAACAGAGGTAACAACTCAGTAACTGCTTCAGCATCTGCCACTCAGGATCTGTTTCCTCCTCAACAGCTAAAAAGTAATCCTGATTGAGACTGGTGCATAAAGTCTCACTTCTATGACCTTACATCCTCATTTTAGCTGAGACAGTGTTAATAGCACACCAGAGTTATGGCTGTTGCTGAGTGATAGGCCATAACGCTGTGGGGAGGTGGCTAGAGGGCAGTCACTGCTTGGGGATTGGCTGGGCATCAGGGGTTTGTGCTGAGACCTTGAGTTGCCAGAGGGGTGTTGGTTGGCAGGCAGTTGTGTTAACTGGAGCTGGGCATTTGTTGGTGGGTTGTGAGTAATTGCATTGCAGATATATACATATATGTCTTGCTATCATGACATTTTTGTTTCCATTTTCCCCTTCTGTCTTATAAAACAGTTTTTATCTTGTACGTAAGTTCTATTTTGTTTTCTATTTCTCTTCTCCATCGCATTGAGGGGGAGTGAACAAAAGGCTTCATGACGATGAACTGCCAGCCAGGCTAAACCACAACACTTTAATGAGCATTTATGATGTTTTACAACCTGAAGGACTTAAAGCTTGATCTGGTGCCCCCTAAAGTCAATGGAAAGACTCTGATTGTCTCAAGCTTACTTTGAATAAGGCCAGAAGCTCACGATCCAGCTCCACAAATCAAACCATAATGCTCCAGCTCCCTCCTTTGTTCCCTGTGAAGGTTCGGGACTGGAAAGTGAGAGAAGAAAGGCAGAGATTGTCAAAATAGTCAAAATTAGATAAAACTTAAGATATCGCTTCTATTAATCTCTCTTCAATTTTGCAGCACAGAAGATTATCACTGAAATGTTGATGTGTTTTCAAAAAGAATTCACCTGTCTGAAGTTGGAGAACAAACTCAGGTGAGTAGTTCAAAAGTTTTTTGACAAAAATCAGAAGAGTGGAAGAGCTGTATCTGTACTGTATGTCAGTAAGGTCGCATAAATTGGAGTGATTTCTTAGCTACTGCTCATATTTGTGAAGAGTTCTTGACTCATGGTAACAATAATCTGGCTTTTCATCAGCTGTATTAACACTTACTCTGAGTCAGTTTACTTTATTGTGGCTCTGCAAGAATGCCTCTGGAAATACAGATAATTCACATTGGAGATGTATCTATTATTGAGATTTCAAATCTTTCTGTTAGTGACATACATACATCCTACTGAGAAAGCTTCAGCCACCTGGCAAGCCTGCCTGAAGTCATTACCAGAGTCTCTGAGTAGAAAACCACACAGGTTTATCATGGTTAGAGATCTCTGCTTTGAACAAGTTGTCCATAATGTGTCCTCCTACATGAATGGGGAAAGCTATCAGCAGTTTGCTTAGTTTGTCTCATGAGACATCTGGACATGTTATGCCTTCTTGTAACAGCAAGAAGCCTTAGATTTAACTCAGACTGGGAGGGAAGGATTTTGCTTTGGCACCACTTCTTAGCCACTGCACTTTGTTTTCCAAGTAAAATCCTATCTCTGTTCATTTCCCAAACAACTTATCTCCCCAACAAACTCTGGTGAGTTCCTCTCAAACTTGCAAAAGTTGCCTGGTTCCCCAAACAATCTGCTTCTTACAAATGCCAAGGAAAAAAAAGCAGTTGAGGCAGTCTGTTTAGGGCCTCCACTGATGAAAAGGCTGCTGTGGAGGTTTAACCTTGATTAGACATCAGAGGATCCACATGGAGCAAACCATTATTAATATTGTCAAGAAGTGAAAAGCTTCGTTCATAGATCTCGGCTGCTTAGACATCAAAGTCAAACAACCTCAAAAGAAATCTGTGGGGAACCAGGTATCCTCAGTTCTCATATTGATCATACTACTTGTTCTGAAAGTTTCTCATCCAAGTTCTGTCAAGACCTGACCTTGCAGATGGTACATGATGTACAAGCAAGGCAAAGAGCTCTGCTTGCTTTCTTATTCCTAAATTTAACACTGGGTGAATAATAAACATGTTTTCTGAAAACAACTTCCTCTCACTAAAAAAAAAAAATGATTTCAGGAGAATATATTCATCTTTCTAAAGTAGTCTCAAAATATCTGAATAATCATTGTCCTATATTCTGTTTGTGAAACAGACACTATTAGCCATTTGTGAATAAGAACTAAATATTTTCAGTTGGGCACAATTTTACTCTTGACTCAACTGAAAATGAATATATGAGCATGGATCCACCCAAATAACATTTAGAAATTCAGATTAATCTTCTAGGTAACTTTTAGGCAAGAATTTTCCCAACATTATCACAGGTTAAACCCAGAAAATGTCTAGATGATTGCACCCTTTCTTTTCAAGCTATACTTCATTATACTTTGTTTAAGATGGTGTCTACTAGAGAACATATTTGTTTGTTGGACTTCTGTAACCATCAGTAGAAATTCTTGCAAAGAAAGTGAGAACAAAACATGCAAGTCATCCAGTGATGTTTTTAAACTATATCTGAGAATTTTAAAATGCCATTATACTTTTGTAAGATTTAAGGTAGGGTTTTCTGTCAACTTGTTTTAGGGAAAACAAGTCTGTAGATGGACAAAGGATAAAAGGCAGTTCAAAGAAGTACCATGCCAAATGTGTGTCTCTTGCATAAATTGTACCCAAAATTTTGATTCTAAATGCAAATCTCAGAGCTATTGATAACATGCAAAAAAATAAATAAATAAAACATACTGAGGGCATATTTATTTTTGTTACATTTGATGAATGATGTGTAGATAATCTTTACAGTGTTTTAAACTACTGATTTCAATAAAAGTTTAAATGAAATTATCTGTTGTCTTTATTTCTTCTCAATTATTTTCTCTGTTAAACTGAAGGAAAAGTATTTAATTTCTTTTCAGTTTATCTTGTGGTCTACCATACTTTGATAACCAAAACTTGATTTTCCAACACTGGTAGTGAACTGGTATGTGTTTCATTTTTTAATTCCATTTTCAAAATAGGCTTCTAAGTAGGTTAAGAAGCATTGCTTCCCTATGCATACTTCCCAACTGCTCTTATTTGAATTTTTCGCTTTTCTTGTTTTCTGATACTCCTTTCTCTGTGTCATCTCTGGAGGTCCCTTCCAACCCCTACAATTCTGTGATTCTGTGATTGATTCTGTGATTTTTCTGATGAATGCTTAATTATTCCCCCTCATTTGCTGATTTATATACTTCTTTCATCCACTGCCCTTTGAAAACATGCAGTTTTGTCCACTGTATTTCTTACACAGTGACAGATTTTTTTCCCTTTTGACTGAAATTCTTCCTATTGCTTAGAATTTACTTTCATTTTTTGTTACTTTCTAAGGACCTCGTATTTTCCACGACATCCTCCTCCTCTCTTTACCAGTCCTTCTTATGGTGTCAGCCAGAAGAGGACTCGTGACATGCCTTATAAGAAGTTGTTAGAGGCAGATGTGTACATGTAAGCACATAATAGAATCACAGAATCATTTGAGTTGGAAGGAACACTTAAAGGTCACCTAGTCCAACTCCCTGCAGTGAACAGGGACACCTACAGCTTGATTAGATTTCTCAGAGCTCTGTTCATCCTGACCTTGTGTTTCCAGGGATGGAACATCCATCAGCTCTCAGGGCAAATGCTTGGCTAAACACCACGTGGAGCCCCTCCCCTCAGCAAGCTAAGCCATTCCCTTGCATGATCCAGCTATAGCCAGGTAGGCTGTGCTGTGAGTGGGACATGAAGAGCCTCTATGAAGGGCATTTGTTGGGCAGCACCCTGGTCCTTCTCCCTTTGTCGTATTGGTGCAACACAGAAAGCAATGCCTACTCCATTATGGAGCTTTTTCATTGTTTTTCCTCTAATTTGGTGAATCAGTTACAGGCTGTTCCTTGCAGGCTGGCTGCTGCTCCAGCCAGGACCATTCAGTATTTAGCTGCTGAATAGTGACTCATCTTGTTTGTAAGACATCCAATGTTTTCACACTGAGGATTATACAAGGATCCCATAAAAAGGAGGTCATCATCCATTTGTACTTTTATGAGGTACCTACACTGGAATTTACAAGATGGTAATTATATTATTTTAATGTTGACGGCACATGTTTACAGGAACATAACTATTTGATTAAGTATAAAATGCTAGATTAATAGCGTGTTCTAACTAAATGCCTGATTAAATAGAAAGAGAGTACTAATTGGATTTATTAAAGTTTGACAAATATACAAGCATTATTCATTAATACTTTAAAACACAATGTTGATGTTTCTACCTCATTAGCTTAACAGTCCCTCTCTTAAAAGCACATTAAAAGTACTTACCCTATCAGCAGTCCTGATCTCTAATTTATATTACCTCTGTTGTGGTTTATTTTGCCATGTTTACAGCTCCCTAGGCATTCTCTCAAAAACCTAACAAAACATTACATACAGTTCCCAGCTGTCCAACTTCAGTGGAAATAAAATGCACAATCATTCATTTTATGATATTTTGAAGTTTTAGCCCAAGATACAAAAGCACACCTTGAAGACATCAGAACATTTCCTGTGAGAGTATCTATGAAATTCCAGCATTTAATTGAAGTACAATAAAAGGTCTTCTCTATGATTTTGCTACAACAAGCACAGCTTTACTAGTAGAGGTGCTGTAGCTGAAGGCATTGTTTTGTGAAAGGCATCTTTAAAAGATTTTTCTGTTGTTTCATAATACTACTGGACAGAGAGGAGGAGCATACTTGTTGCTTTCTTTATAATATAACATCTTGTCAAGATTTAGGCAGCTACTGCAGGTATATATATTCAATAGGTCAGGCTAATCTCATTGGGAAAATGAGTTATGGATGTATGTACCTACCACACTGCGTCATCACTATGTTAGATAATTGAGGATTCAAACAAACAAACAACAAACCTCTTGCCTTTCCTATTACTGTGGCTAATATATTGTACTAAATCTTCTGCTCTTGTTTTATCAAAGATACAATAAAAAGGAGAAATAGTTTTAAATGTGAATTATACCATATTTGAGTATTTTAATAGTATCTTTGTCTTCACTTTAATTGTAAGGATTTTTTATGAGGAAATAATTCTCTTTCTGCTATTCAGTCTGCTCTATGGGATGATGTTTCTGCTGTTCTTTCGCAACCAATATTAATTGAAAAACATCACATTGCAGAATTTCTTCTGCAGTGAGCAGAGAGGAGAGTAGAAGAGAGTGGTGGTGGTTTTGTACCAATGTATTTTTACACGATTTCTTGACTTTTTTTGCTTGATCATTTTCTGAAGAACTGTGGTACTAGTTTTCATGTCTTCTCATGTGCACCATACTCCTTGCATTAAGTTTACAATCAGAACATTTACTCCTGAGATTCATTTTCTAGTGATATGATGATGATAAATATTTATATATGGCCTAATGCTCACCTCTGCATATATACTGTACTGTAGTTCTTCTTTGGCCTCTGCTAAAGCTCAGATATTGAATATTCTTGAAAACATTGTCACTCTAAGACATTGGAGTCTTCCCTGCACTTGAAAGACTTCAAGCTTGTAAATCCTGGCATCAAAAGGGAAAATTCCACTTTCAACTTGTTTTTCATATTCCTCTTTTTTCTAATACGATGCTGAAGCACTTTATTCCTCTGCTGTTTTCCTCACTTGAGGCTTTAATTTCTTAGTATCAAAATTCCCTTCTGTTTTTTCTTATTTGCCTCAGCAGTCAAACTGTCTGAAATTTGCTGTCATATCTGCTACTTGCTATTTCTTCTATCAGTCTGGTATTGTCTACAAGGTAGAGATTGCAGACCTTCCCCTAATGCTGTGCTTTCCAGTTACTCAAGTGCTTCCAAAATACTGTATTTCAGATAACACAGAGTTGTTACCTCAACACCTGGTAATTGGTCTGGCATCTCTTTTATTTCCATCCCTTCATGAAACCAATCATCCAGTTAATTGCATTTTCTGTCTTCTCATGAATTTTCACTCTTCTTTCCCTGGAGGATGTTGTACCTGTTTTATGGGGCAGCCTGAAACTTTAGTCTTTTAGTCACTAATTTAATTTCTTCATGAGCAAAGAAACCAAACTTTGCTTGATGACTGACTAACCTAATGATATAGCTGTTTGGTTTTTTTTTTTTGTTTGTTTTAATTTTCTTGTCTTAGACCACAGTAACTTCTTCATATGCCATTCCCAGGCAATGGCTTATGTTCGTTGAATGTCACCAGTTGTGATCTCCTCAGCAGATTCGCATAATCCTGGGGGCTTGTTGACTATCCCTTGTAATTCATGACCTTCATAACTTTTTAAGAAATTCCTCCTATACTAGAAATAAAACATAATTATGATAATTCATTTACTCAGTACCTGCTCATTTTTTTCATCTAAAAAAAAAAAAGAAATCAGCCCCTTAGTAAGTCCAAGAATACCCAGCTGCTCAAAATTACTTCTTATCAGAGGAGGGCTCGCACATTAAGCAGTACAGCCATATGTTCAGCGAGCATTAGTCTTTATTAGCTTGGTGAGTGCTCCAGAAGGGTCTGCTGCCCTAGGCACACTGCCCAGCCCAACTGGCCTGTCACTGAATGTCCAGCCAACCCTGCCAGTTTGAAGTTACCTGCACAAACAGTTTTGTGGTTTTGCCTTGGAATTTGGCTGCCCCAGGCCACCACCTGTTCTTACTTTTATGAGAGTGCTTGCTCTGAGTTCAAAGATAATCCAGAAATATTGGAAAAGTCCCTATTCAGGGGCAAAAAAGCATCTTCTTGGGGCTCATCAACTATTTTGCAAACGTGAAATATAAAAACAAGATTAACAGACAATTGCACCATAGTTTGTCCAAGTGCAACTAGTTTGTCCAAAGATATGTTCCCAGATAAAATTATATACCACTTGCATCTTAAAATACCAGTGCAGATGTACACCAACACTAATTATGTGACAGACTGTGGAAAGGATTAGTTCTACAAAACACATCATGTTGGGGAACCAAAGAGCAGAAAGAACATTAATTTTCATCTAAACACAAAAATCTATGTGGACTAATTAGCCTTGTTTCAAAAGCACAAAACATCAACAGCCACAACAATGGTGAGAATTAGCTTTTATAATGTTAATCTGTAGAGGGACTTTTTGCACAGTCCACACTATATTTAATTAGTTCTTGTTTTCCTTCAGTTACATTAACTAGTTTCATCATCCTGATGTTGACATTTAAATTGCACTTCTTATTCATTTAATTTTTTTTCAGTGATACAATTGACAGTAGTTAATGCTACTTGCCAGACTTCTGAATCCAACCTAATTAGGTATGTTGTCCTACAAACTATTTTTAGATATGTTTCAAGCTCTCTGATTATGCTCAATTATGCTCAAGAAAACAATTGTTGCTTCAATTCTTAGAACACTGCCCACAGATAAAAAATCCAAAGTAAGACTTCCAAGTTGTAGGTACAGAAAGACAACTACACAACAAGTTCCTGTAAGCTATAGAGGCTGAAATGGAACAAAAGAATCATTTTTAAAAAATATGCTGTTACTGGTTATAAAACAGATGCAAACAGATGAGTAGCAAGTCTGAAGACAACTACCCAATTATTTAATTTTTAATTTTTGTCTTCTAAATTGACTAGTTAAATGAGCATTGGCATTTTCTTATGTGAAGCTGGTTCAAACTGTTTCCAAAAGAATGCCAAATGAAACCACTGCTGAGTTTATAAAGCTAATGGAGTTGTCATTTCTCACTGTTCCTCCTCTTCCTTTGGAAAGAAACAATATCTTTTTAAAATGAGAACTGTGCTGAAAACCAAGGTCATGCTCTGAGATGGATGAAAACAAACCCATCCAGTCCTCCCTGTATTGAAACTCGAAAGACTTCTCATACACATTTTGATTTCAGCGATGCTGGCAGAACAGAGGTTCTACCACTTTGATGTTCCTGCTCCTCTGTGGTATGCCCAGCAGGCTGCTCCAGAGCTGAGCAGGGGTGTCAGTGACTTTGTCCTTCTGGATCACTTTCTGACTGAGACCAGCATTTCTCCTTATTGTGGCTAAGAAATTTTTCCACCCCACATTCTGGACCCACATTGCCTCCTAAATATTACATTCAAACCTCTTTCTTGTTTATCCATTCATGAAAATGCTGCCCATAAACCAGTCCTTATCTCTGGTCTCATCTCCCCTTATATCTCCCAGACTTCTTTTTCTATCCTACTAGTAAGCAGTTGTATTTGCACCTCAGCTCCCATGCTGTCTATGATGAGTAGACAGTAACAGTATTTCATCCACTTCAGATGTCCCCACTTGGTGACAATGGAGGTGCCACCAGCTATTTTGATCCCCTCTAGTCTCCCCTCTAGTCTCTGTGGGTGGGATTCACCTCATCTCTGTGTCTAGATTCAGTCTTGTTACAACTAGTCAAATGAAACAGGTACTTTCAAGATAGACTTCTGCTGACCTATTTTGTCTATTTCAGGACAAAATGTCTCATGCCTTAGAAATGTCTATTTCTTGCCCCAATAAAACTCCCTTTCTGTATCTAATCAACCTCTTACTGCCACCAGTGACCTTGTTTTTCTAATGTTTCCAATCTTTATTTCCAAAGTAACAAGACTAGGAGTGCTAGAACAGTTTGTTCAAATTTGTTCAAAGAAAGTCTATGCAAAAGATCTTCAGAACTAGACTCAAGTCTACATGATTAAAATTTCCATCCTGTGAGAAGTTCTGAGGTTTTTAAAATCGTATCACTAACTAAATAGAACAAGAAGTTAAAATATTGACATCTTAGATGACATAACTGTATTGAAAGAGCGATAAATCTCTGAATAAAAGGAAGACTCTCATAGTATATCTGAAACCTTCTTTTTGTTTTCCCTTTACTAAAAAAAAACCTTCAAATCCTAAGGAAAACTGGAGATAAAATTTGGAAATTCAATTGATCTTTTTATTTTAAAAGTTGAATTATCTTTCAACCATTTCAGTACCACATCAGAAAACTTCAAATCCCAGTACTTTCTCCTATTGAATTTTTCTTTTGACAGATAATTATTTCCTCATCTCAGAGTCTCACGGAAGGATTCCTAGAGAGTTTTAGGTCAAATAAGTTTGGATTTAAAAGCAAACAAACAAAAACCATCTTAACATAAATCAAGGTAGGTCAGGCCTCCATTTTGTATTAGCTCTAGTCTATACTCATTTCATACTTCTTTCAGTTACTGTAGTAAAACTGAGTAACTCTGCACAGTTAGTAGCCATCACAGATGTTTCCAGACAAAGGTGTTATGAGCTTGGTTTAAAGCCAATGCTCACTCCAAAAACATTCTGGAGGAAAACCATCTTTCAAAGGCCAACACCTGTTTGAGGCAGCTTTTTTAACTCAGCAGAATTTCTCCAATAAACATGATTCTCGCAGGCACGTAATGGTACAAGGAAACAGCACAGGAAAAACATTTCCTTGTGGTGTCACAGTGGACACCCAAGATCACCACATATACGTGTATGTGTCATAGTGTGCATCTGTTAGAAGATGTGATAAGTAATACATGTTCATGTTGCCAGTGCACTGAGCAGTACTGAGACCAATTCTGATTTTATTCTGCATTGTGTAGATGACATTTTAGAAATATTAAGCTAATTATTTCCTTTGTCAGCTTGGCAAGAGTTGAATATTTAATATTTTCAACAGAACTACCCTAACCATCTGCATCTCTTTCAGCTCTCATTCTGGAGAAATATATAGCCCTGAGTTCAAACTCCACTAAATCTAATTCACATTAGACTACAAAAGATCAAGCTAAAGCACTAGAGGACCAACCCCTTCTGTTGTCCTAGAACCTACTGCTCTTAAATTAATATTAAAAGGATCTGCTACCAGAAAATTAGGCCATCTGCTTCTCTCTATGTTAGTGTTTTGTTCACTGAGAGTTTGAATGCAAGGCACATCTCTTCAGTGGTACAAGAAAAAGTCTCGTGGCCAATTTTGATAAATGCCTTTACTGTGTCAATCTGTGCTACAGCTTTTCATTGTTGAATTAATTGTTGAATTAATTTCCGAACATGAGGTTGAGGTTCTGTAAATGTCTTTCTTGCAGTACTGCTATTTCAAACCAAAATTTCTTCCTGAATAAAAATACTCTTGGTTTGAAGTTCCTTGTATGCTTTCTTGGCCAAAACAATGAGTTTGGAAATATTTGGTTGGATGAGACAGCAAAGTTTTTTTAAAAAGGCTCTTTCATGTTTTAGGAATGTTTTTTAATTTAACAGAAGCTCTGTTTATACTTGGGTGATTGAAAACCGGCAGCACATACATAACTCACTTTCTCCATGGATTAATCCTCTTGTTGCATTTACACTTCTTTTTTTTTTTTTTTTTTTAAGAGGAATACAAGTACAAATGCCAAAATCCTATAGCTTCAGTCTTCATACATAGCAACAGTGAGAAAATAAGACTAGTCAAAGGCATCTTATAAGAGTTGTTTCTTTACTCTTTAGAATTGTCTTATGCTGCTAATAGTGCCTAACACTGTTTTGTTTTGCACCAGGAGGTGCTAGCCTGTTCTGATCCCAGTAAGAAAGGCAGTTTGCAAGGTATCATTCTCAATGCTATTTTTTAGAGCTCGCACAATATTACAATAATAGCATAGATAATCCTACATCCCATCTGACACTGGGATCCCCAGGAGGGGTATCATCAAGCTGGATTCTGACCCACATGTGGCACACTGTGACAAGAAGGTCCAGAGCAGAGATAATTCTTTTTCAGTCATTTGAGCTATTATAGGATTTTAAAGGAATTTAAAAAAATAAACTCTATTTACCACTTCTACAGTCAGAAAATGTTCACATGAGAACTTCTTGCTACACTTCTAGATAAATGCAAGTCCACGCAAATGGCACTGAGTGGGGTTGTCTGCAGGCTGCCCTATTGCAATGAGCTGCCTGAGGTTATCTGTGCACTGCTAATCTCAACGTGCAGTGCACATTTGCTTAGGGCCACAGTGGTGGGACAATACAAAATCTTGCCTTTTTACAAATACAGTTTTCTCATGAGTTTCCATATTTCAAAGGACACAAAGATGGCAGAAAAAATTCACTCTCTTTTGAAGTAATACATAACACAGCTGGGATGTCTTTCTAAGGAGATATCTCTGGCAAACAGGACCTAGGCAACCAGCCTATATGAAACACTCAATGTCTAGACAGCTAAAGATAGCCACTGTGAGTGCCACATTATGAGTCAAACTGAAAATTAGGACAAGCTGTGGAGAAATCTTTGGGATTTATTATTATTTTTTTCTGTTTAATTGTGGTATCATTGTACTGTGATAACTGCTTTGTCTTTTCCCAAACTGCTATGGATATATTTGGGGGTTGAGTGACTGTCAAGCAGTACCCATTACACAGTAGCTGTGACTTTGTATGTCATCGCAGCTCCCTCAGACATGGGTAAAACAAGCCTCTGTATGTTAAAACACAGAAAAGTAAGGCTAAAAAGAAAGAACCAGTGTGCTCTGTGGGATGAGTTCAGAGAAAAGACAGTGGACAAAGTTCTCAGCATACCCTGACTGGGCAGCTGCAAAACCCAGAGGTGATTCATCCCCAGCACATGTACCATCACAGATGGCAAGTTGACCTCCTCTGGACTGCCAAACAAACAGCTCAGCCATCCAGGTGGATTGTCTGGAGAGTTACAGGTCAGCAGTGTGTAGCCATTTCAATCTTCTTTTCATTTCGTTTTCCTTCTTCCTTTCTGCTGCAAGAGAGGCAGGGACAAAGCTCACAGCAAAGCAGGCGTAGTCTGCATTTACATACAAAACAAAACAAAGATAAAAACAAAAAAAACCAACAAACAACAAAACTCTTTCTAATTAAGGATTCATCCTATCAAGAAATCCAAAGCACCACTACATTTTCAGGCTTTTTGATGAGTTAAATGTCAGTATCTCCTAAAGCAGCAGCTTCTAGCTAGAACCACTAACGGGAAGAAAACCCTGGAAAGATTACAAATATTTACTTAAATTATTTGACATTTTTTCAAAGGGTCTGAAAGATGGCTACTTTCCACAGATATTTTGTACTTGAATGAGTAAAAAGAAATTGCTGTTAAATTTATGGTTTTGAAAGCAAGTATCTGTTTAAGAATGTGAAAGAATAATTGGCTTTGCTAATAGGGACAGTTTTCAGTTACTTGTTGCAACAAATAAAATGCACACTCAATTACAAATAAACTCTCACTTTAGCTTCTTGGACTTTTTGCTGTGCCCTGGAAAAGAGAATTAGATTGGAAGGACTTCACTTGTATATCATCCTGTTATAAAAACAAAGAATGAAAAGAAAATAGATAATTAAATACTTAACCTTTTTTGTTAATTGTTTTCAGAGTTCAATCAGTAGTTGCTATTTGAGGAGTAAGACTGTGTCATTTATTCCTATTACAGCTTCAAAATTGTTAACAAAGTGGTAAAGATTCTTCTATTTTAGCACGACTGTACGATGTCCCAGTGGAAGTGAGATCACATGTTTATGACACTAAATCTTCCCCGGGACTGAGATCCACTGCAAAAATTGCAGGACACTGCTTTTGAATAAATCAGGGCAGTATACAGAAAGATCTTCTAAAAGATGCTGTACAATAGTCTTTGACAGTCAGCTGATAAATAGAGCTGAAGAAAAGTTAAAACTAGGACAAAAGATAAAATGCTGAAGTGGTTCAAGAGAATGCAGACGCAAAGCAGTAGATCGAGAAGTCATTAATACTAAAGGGAAGCAGTGTATGATGACAGAAACCATTAGAAAAACCCTTAGGCATACAAAATGTTTTCTGTAAAAGGAAATTCAAGTTGTAACTTATTGGCACTAAAGCTTAAAATGACTCAGGAACTGTTATTTTTCATACAAAGCCAATCAATAAGGGTTATTTACAATCTTTAGCACCAAATCTGCTACTTTAGAAGCTTTTTACAAAGTAAAACTCTTTACATCAATCCGCTAAGAAATAGGAAGAAAACTTTGGAAATAGCAAGCTTGTTAAAGAAGTGGGAAACTTATTAAGGAGTAACACAGAAGGAGCCCTTACATGTAAGACTCAATATTCCTCTAGCCCATTTTCTTCTTCCTGGCAATGACTAAGAGTGGCTGCTCAGGAAACAGCAAAAAAGAGGTCAAGCAAATAGTGATGCCTCCCATATATATTCTTTCCACATCCAAAAATTGTGGATCAGAGATTTCCTGGGGCAAAAGCTGAGCAGCTTTTATCTTTGTTCTTATTTAATAATCCAGTACGACTTCTGTGCATTTGTCCTGCATTTTATAGCTAGCATGAACCTTCACAACTGAGTTCCACTCTGTCTTTTACAGAGGCATTTCACAGCTTTACTCTATGAACAGCTACTCTTATCTGCTGTAGAATATTCACCTTCTGATTTCATTTCACTTTTCTTCCAAAAGACAGCAAATATTTTTTTCCTTCCTTCTTCACCTCCTCTTTGCTCTTTCTGATCTAATAAACCTGTATTATAGTTTCCTTGGCACCCCATTTTTCCACGCTACAGAGTCACAGCCTATCTAGTAGTCTGTAGAAGTTACTCCATAACTGAGCGTCCTTGTTTCTTCCCCTGTGCCTTCACTACTAAGAATTAACATCTTACCGCTTCCTATTTTCACTACATATGAATGCTGGGCTCACCATAAAAACACATAAAAACATTTTTAAAAAATTTTAAAAAAACAACAACAACTCTAGAAACTCTAGAATATTTGTTTTCCAAATGCATTTCAAGGTATTCTGAGCAAAATTTAGTCTTTTCATGGATTTTTTGTGGTGTTGTACTTAGGAAAACAAACAGCAGTTTTGAGAGCACCTAGTGTTTTAGACTCTTGACTATTATGCTAACTACCTGATAAAGCCTGAAAGGCATCTTGAAAAGGTTGTCTCATTAATCTCTCCATCACACAGTAAACTTAAAACAACAGTAAACGTGTGAATAGCCTTAAATAGAGATATCTCACTGGACCATGTTGCTGTTGGAAAACAATAGAAAGGTTTTGTGCAAACCAACTGGCTAAGCTGGAATTTCCCCAGCACGACTTAAATCACATTCTCTGATTAAAGAAACCATGATTAAACTAGATTCATTGAGAATAAGTAAATATAAAATCACATTCAGTGATGATTAGTAACATTTAAGCTACAAGACTGAAAAGAAATATTTTTACTAATATTTCAAATCCTTATGAAGAAGCAATAGAATGTGTCTGCTTAAACACTTGTTCAATGCAGGCACCATTCTTTTTCTCTTTAAATAGGTATTCTTCATAAATGCTCAGAATCGGTTTTCTGCCAATTTTGTAAATACATATGAAAAAATTATATATGTAGATATTATTACATCTATGTTATCAAGAATGCCACAGTTTGGATGTAAAGATCATATATCTATCTAAATTTATGTTCATCTTAAAATACCAGTTGTTTAATTCATCTGACTTCAAACTGTCATCTCTATCCAAAGAATTCCACAACCCTACTGACTCTACTTAAACTTATGAAAACATGTGGAAAAGTTTTATGATTTTAATTGTTCATTTGCCCCATCAAAAATAATAGCAGATTTCAGAAGAAGAAGATTTCATTTAGAGGAAAAAGTGATGACAGTGGGAAAAAAATAAAAATAAAAATAAAAATAAAAATAAAAAATTTATCAAGGGTAATTTTCCCATTTATAGTTCCTCAATGATCATTCCAGATAAAGCAGAGGATGCTGCTGGGTTTCCTGAAATTTCAAACAGACCAACAGTTAGTGGTTAGACAACAGAATTTAAATACCATCTGGCATTATTGAGCACCTTAAAGAAAGAGTTGAAGGAATTTAATTCACCACGTAAATTGAGAAGAAAATAGTGGTTATATAAGCTTGTAATATCAAATACTTTTTTTTTAATGATTCTTTAAATATATCAACATTTATCTTAAAAATGCTGTCTTTTCAGTGTTAGAAGGTAGAGACTCAACAATGCTAAAGAGCAGGCATTTTGCTTTTATTAGATATCCATAGCTAATCCCTGTCTTCATTCAAGTTTCTGAGATCCGTCTTGCTGGTCAAATTTCCCTTGGCATAGCCAAACTGTTCCCGAAGGGGAAGAGAAATATCTTGTCTTGCAGCGCTGACAGAAGGGGTCCAGGACCTGTAGATATATCCCTTCCAGCTCACCCATTAAGAGTAGGCATCTACTCACAAATTAATATTTTTGTTAGTGTGTGCAACTAGTTGTGGTTACAAGGAAACTTACACGTTGGAATCTCAAGAAAGCAAAATGCACATATGTAAGGCTCAATTTCACCTTAACTTGCCCTTTACTTTACTTTAGCGTTAGCTAGTACAGCAAACTGAGATCTCTAGGCATAATGCAAGAGCACTTGCCAGGGCTGTGGGGAGCTCTGGACTGTGGGGACCTCTGGCCTTTCATTTCATACGTACTCTTGTTAGTGTGATGCTGCCACTGTAGTTGAGGATGAGGGCTCCCCAGTCTGTGCCACGTCTGTATCTAGATGCTGGATGTGTCCCACCTCTTACCAAGGTCACCTTTTCACCTTCCCTACTTGCTCCTTCAGACTGTCTCCTCCTCCTTTCCAGCTCAGAGAGAACAGTCACAAAAATAACACAAGTATTTTTCAGTTCCCTGTTGAAATTTTTGGGGACAAAATAATAAGGCTTATTCATACTGCAAAGTCACTATTATTCTGGGAGCTGGGATCAATGAAATGCTGGTGCAGATAAGCACAGCATCAGTGAAAGCAGATGTACCCATCTGCGTCAGCAAAGAGTTTTGCTTGCACTGTTGACAGGGAAAAATGGATTCGGCAAATAACTGATAAGGAATGAAAAGAAAAAGCTTTCTATTACCAAAACAACAAAGAATTTAATATAGAGGAATTACATTATACTGTGCCCTCTATATGGCCTGATCTCCTATTGTGTTGAGAGTTTTTAACTGCCATTCATATTAATAGAAATCTTGTAGGGTGTTCACAACACACAAATTAGGATTGTGCTACTCTGACTAGTATTCAAATCAGTAACATGTGGGTACATTGAGTATAAATTAAAATGTAAGGGGTTTGTCTTTGTTTTGAAAAATGCAATATGTAGGAAAGTTACTGATGGGTACAATTCTTACCTGATAGATAGATGTATGCAAATACCTTTTTGAGTGTGTATGTCTGGCCTCAAACAATGCTAAGATGAAAAAGCCCATTGACCATTTAATTTTCCCAGAAGAGAGCTAGAGGAACAATTCTGACTTAAAAACCTTTCATCATCAAATTTCCAAAGTATTTCAATAGGATTATAGGCAGGACAGTGGGTAGTGCTACTCCTGTAACAGAGTGGTGCCAGTGTTCTCCACATGCATTGTGAGGCTGCAGTGTCCAGCCTGCTCAGACAAGGTTATTGTAACATTTCCAGACAAAAGGAAAATCTGATGAATAATACATTGGAATCAAGCTAGATTTCTGTAAGATCTTGTATGATTCATGTGATGCAGAACATAAAGCATTCACATAATTAAAATCTTTTACTTTTGTGAGTTTTACTGTGCCTGACATTTCCAGGTCCATGGATGAAGCAGCAGAACTTCTTGCTAATTTTCAGTTCGTTGAGGGCAATGTGGTATAACCATCTTGGTAGAAACTCACACTGAGTGCATGAGAACAAATCCTGAAATTATTGAGATAACTTTTGAATTTCACTGAGTTCATACTGAATGTTACAGTGAATTCAGTTATAGTGCAACACAGTATTTCTTATCCTTAAGGTTTTCTTTTTAGCGTGGCTGAAGGTGAAGTTAGCTAGTCTGGTGAGCACTCTGGACTTCCATCTATTAGAGAAAGTCCTGCAGAAGACTTGCCTGAAGGCCTGGCTGCTTTCCTGCTCTCAGCCACCAGCGGAGTTGCAGTGCTGCTCAGAGGCAAAATGATCCACAGTGCGTAATCAAAAAATCATAGAACGGCTTAGGCTGGAGGTGACCTCAAAGATCATCCAGTTCCAAGCCCCTGCCTTGGACAGGGCTGTCACCCACCAAATCAAGCTGCTCAGAGGCCCATCCAACCTGGCTTTGAACATCTCCAGAGATGGGGCACCCATAGCCTCTCTGGGCAGCCAATGCCAATGCCTCACCACCCTCTAAGAATTTACACTAATATCTAATTTGAATGTCCCCTTATAGTTTAAAACCATTCCTTCTTGTACTGTCACCATCAGACCACATAAAAATTCAGTCACCTACTTAGAAACTTAAGAAACTTAGAAACCTAAACTCCTTTCAAGTACTGGAGACCACAGTGAGATCTCCATAATGGGTCTTTAACCATCCTCAGTTTTTCATCTTTTAGTGTACAACAGCTGACAATGTTGGCTGGTCATTTATCTCAGTGTAAATGTGAAATTTACATTATCACAACTGTGCATATAGAAATATACACATCATCTGGAGCCTGATATTTTCTAGACCATGAGCCGTTAGGCAGCCAGATTGTTACTTAGATTTACTGGGAAATTATGTGGTAGTAATACTAGCCTGTTCTGCTGAGAAAGGAGAAAGCTGGAAGCAGTTTTTCACTGAGTATACTTAGCTTTGTTTATGGTTCACAAGAAATAAATTCAGCATTTGATTTTTACTGTGGTGTGTTGTCTCTATATTACAAAGCAAATATTTGAGGAATGATGTTTAAATGGCCTATGAATCTATACATAGAAGGAGGTAATCTTAAGTTAATACTCTTAAGTTAATATCATGATTCTGATAGGCAAAGTGCAATTCCTCCCCATCTGTAGGATCACAGCGTAATCAGCAAAATCCAGCTGGAAGGAACAGGTTTTGTAAATGCCTCAGGGCCCAGGATGAACCATTTCTGTGGACCTCCCCTTTCATGGCGAGGTTTCTCTATATGAATGAACATTCTAAATCTCTCTCTGTTTCGTTTTGTTTTGTTTTTTTTTTTTTTTTTTTTTTTTCCAGAAGAAAAATAGATTGTTAAGCAAAGAGGAATCATTGGATTGTCCATGGATGCACCCCAGCCTGCCCAATTGACACTTTAGGGAGAATCCATCACCCCAAAAATGTTTAAAAATACCATTAGATGTACTCTGTACAGTGAAACGACTCCTCCATGATTCTTTTGGTGTATGGCATGAGGTGATACCTACTCTGCAAATTTGGACATGGCAGTAAAATCCCTTGTGAGGCCATGTGTCTGCCAATGAACAGTAAATGCAGTGCTCATAACCCCACCAAATAGAGATATCAGTGGAAACTTGTTACATATTGTAATTTGTAACAGGAGAGACAGAAGACTGAAAGAAAAACAAAAGACAAATTGCAGAGTTCCAAAATCCTTCACAAGGCAATGGACATTTTCTCTGTTCTTTCAAGTCACTCCAATTAACTACTCTTATTTAGTTGTTATGAGAAAAACAATTTAATGGTGAAAATAAGTGGAGCAGCACCTTTACATTTCTGCTCCATACTCCCTGTCCTTTGGATTTTAGCCCCTGGCACCAGAGCCCAGGCTGACATGTGATTTAGCTGCGAACTTTAGTGACCCACCTACCTTCCTGCCACCTCTCATTAGCTGGTCATGGCAGTGCTGAATGTACACAACTGTGCAGAAGTGCTCAGCAGTGACACTAGAAAAAAATTCACAGAAGAACCATTCTTACAGATAAAATTATGTATATATTGTATATAATATGTATATATATATATTATATATATTAAGTAGGTACTGGTCTAGCAGTACTGTGCTGGAATAAGAGAAAAACGGAAAATGTGGAAAATAAAGGCAAAATGTATGATTTAAAACACTCACTGTTTCTTGAAAAATCTAATGCTGTACACTAAGCCTTTTAATAAACTATTTCTACAATATTCTACAGTTCTACAATAAAGGAGAGTATATTTGAGAGGCAAATTATTGTCCATGATCCCTCCTAAGTCATGAACAATTCCAAGAGAGTAGATGGGAGAGTTTTACTGAGCAAGAGGAAAATATAAGACAAAAGCAGGACATCTCCTGCACTGCATAATTTGCCAGCCTAGCTGTAGCACTCATGTCTTCTGAGGTGACCCTAATAAGAAGAGACAATCTCAGAGGAACCAATTCCAGTTAGGATGATTTTCCAATGAAGAGTTGGAGAAATGGTAAACAAGAGAAAAAAATATGCAGGTGACTCTACTGTAAATTATTTTTAAAACCCTAGGAAATGGCTTAGCTTTATCTAAAATAAAAGTGGAGGCTGTAAACTGTACACTGACTGGAAAAGTACTCTGAATAAATATACTGTTTCTCCCACGCTTGCATGCTGAGAGTGACAAATCTCTTGACATAACCCCTACCCAATTTAATACAGCTTGAAAAAACTAATAATGTCTTCTAAGCAAAGGAGATGTTATGAAATCCTTGCTGAAGTTAGAGGGGAGATGCCCCTGTTATGCTAAGAAATGAGCTGAACAAATTCAATTCCAGTTTATGATTAAGAAAAATATGTGGCTGAGCTGCTGCATTCAGAGAGTTGCAGACTACCATGCATTCACGCTGGTGCGTTTATGAGCCACAGGATGTGATGCTATCATTCAGTCACTAAGAGAATGGCACGAGTCAATGGCATTCCCAGATCTCAGGGGAATCATACTCCAGCTTCCATTTTGCCAAAATTGATAACAAGTGCAGCAAAATTTAAATGAATGCATAATAAATACATAGTAATAATAACCTAGGAAGGAGTGATGGCTTTCCTCCACCAATAACTTCAAGTATAGCAGAACTTAGTGAAGCATTCAGAATTGAACTATGATAAATCATAAATTTCCTTGAAAGATGAACACCAAGGAGTTAAATCCACAGCTAACAATTTAAAGCAAAATATGTGGTCCAGGTAGTGGTGTTTAATTTAGTTATTTATACAATTGTATTCATGCAGCCAGTTTGTCAGTATTTTAGGTAGGGGTACTTTTGATATCTGGGCTTCTTGGTGTCATTATATGCAGCACTGTGTTCCCACAGGATTCACTTGGTCCTACAGGATTTCCTTAAACACGTCCTTTCCTTAAATACTAGCCTTCCTGGACTGTGCATCCTATGCTCTCCCTCTCACAAGAAGTAGCAGAGAATTTGACCCAGTGCTTCTTTAATCTTTCATGCTGGTGAAAAGTGATTATAAGACCAGGATTTTCTACACTTTTCAAAAAATACCAATAACTCTATGAGTTACATAACCAATGAAAGTCAGAACAGGCAACATTTTCATCCTACAGCCCATCACAACATCAGAGACATTCAGCTGCTTAATTTCTGTGCTACAGTTGTGTTCCTGTCCTCTGACTTGTCCTTAGCTCTAAATTGGAAAGAGATTGGGCAGCTGGACTACTTAGTGGGAAAGGAATTGGTTGGATTGTCATAGCCAGGGGGTGGTGGTGGTCAACCACTCTGTGTTCAGGTGGAGGCCAGTAACAAGTAGTGTCCCCCAGGGTTCTGCCTTGGAACCAGTGTTCTTTAGCATCAGACAATGGGATCGAGTGTGCTCGGAAAGTTTGCTGATGACACCAAGCTGAGTGGTATTGTTCACATGATAGAAGGAAGAGATGCCATCCTGACAGTGCTGGACAGGCTTGAGAAGTGGGCCCGCATGAACCAAATGAAGTTGAACAAGGCCAACTGCAAGGTGTTTGCACTTGAGTGCGTGTGATCCCAGTTGACTGATCAACCTAGTGGCTTTCAACAGTAGTATGTCAGTGGACGCCATCAAACATGGGAAATAGAACAAAGCAGAACTCTTGAAAGAGCTGTGAACTTCTGAAACATCTTACTTTCTCTTTAGAAAAATATATTACAGAAGGCCATTGATTTTCAAAACTCATTTTAAACTTCTGTATCCTTGAAAAACTTTCAAAATATTTACTTGATTAAAAACTGACCACTCAACCTTGTCAAATGCTTTTCCTCCATGTAAAGAAAAAGGATTGCATTAAACTAGCAATTACATAATCCCCTAATCCTAAAGACATGTTTACAGAATTTTCATATTACTAATTTCCAGGGGAGTTGGCATTTAATTACTTTCCATGATCTCCACAAAATATTTCTCATTTATCTTACCTTTGTACCATACACTTATTTTTTTTTTTCACTCAGATAGCTATAAGAACCTAAATTAAAAGAGAATTGTGTTTGTCCAGTATGATGAAAGATTCCATTAATCCATCATCTCTGAAATGAAAGTATTTTTAAAATTTATGTTTAATGTTGAGATTCGGTAATTGTTCTCTGATCATCCTGTTGTTTATTTTGCATTTATTCTGTTTTATTTTGAAGTTGTTCAAGATAATAAATACATCTCTTAGAGCCTTGGCAGCTTTCCATATGATCTTATTAGTTTTCATTGTTATAGTTCGTAATAGCAGAAGGTTCAACCTCTCTTTCCTTCTCCTTGGACACTTGCCCAATTTCATATTAAAGCCTAACTCATTAAAGCTGAGAAAGAATTACCAGAAAAAAGATGTTAGATTACAAACTCTGCATGGCATAAATAAACTGTTTGCACTGATACTGTTTCTCTGCTTATGCATATACTTCATAATTAATGCTATGTAATACATTTCCACTGAAACTAAGCAAAAGGACAAAATAGTTGAAAAACAGTTCAAATGGTGGCAAAGGAAAATTAATTCACAGCTACATGATGAAAAAAGAACCTATACCATTTTGAGACAGTTTGAGATATTAAATTTGGAAAAGCTGTAATTTAGAAGAAAGAAAAGTATTTTTTCTGGTGAAAAAGGATAGGGTTTTTTGTTGTTGGGTTGTTTTGTGTTTATTTGTTTTTTTGTTTTCCAAATTAAAGCATAACCAATGGTACTACTGGAACAAATAGTATTTTTCTAATAATATTCAGGTATGAAAATAACACTTTAAAACACTTAAAAATGTTAAGTATTTTGTATAATCTTTAAGTCTTTTAGATTGAAGTCAACCTGACTTCACATTGTTTTTTAGGTTAACAGTTTTCCCCAGAAATCAAATTTTAGTTCAGAGAGTTTTACTGAAACTCATTATCTCAAAATATTTTTTTCCTTTCTTTTCTATTTCATTGGTCGGTGGATTGGTTGGTTGGTAGTTCAGTCTGCTCTAGAGCTCCAAATTCTATTATTTGCACAGCAAGATTGGCCATGTTTTGCCTGAAGCAGTAAAGAAAGCTTCCAATAAACCAAACAGCAGTTTCTCCTGTTCAGAATATCTTTGGTTTGATCCATAACATCTCAGAGGCATGTTTGTTTAAATACTTGCTCAGCATCAGTCAGTCAAGCCTAGACACTAGGAAATATATCTTATTCTTTCCAAAGTGCCTTTGGAAATAAGTAAAGGAGAAAAAATCAAAATTTTCTTTCTACCCTTAGTACCTAATATTTAACCCAAGTACATTCAGCAATCCTTAGTATGTTCATGATTTAGGGGTAAATGTTGTTTATAGTTAATGCTCTAATTCTGTGGTATATGTATATGTATAAGCAACAGTTAATCCCAGATTCCTGATAGACTTTCTAATTAATATGTATCCCTAATTTACCTTTCAAGTACGTTTGCCAAATGCCATTGAACAATTTTTTTTTTTTTTTCAGTTGGACAAAATCTTTAATTTATTATTCCTTCCTGCTATAGAACTATTTGGGAAAAATATCAGTGCAACTGCTTTATCACTGAATGCTGAGTGAAAAATTACCATACGCATCTGTGTTCACATTCCCATTCTTTTAAATTTTCTTTGCTTTCTTTAGGAACCTCCTCAACATTTTGATTTTCAAGTGGCCTTTTCTTTTGTTCTTTGCACTTTCCAATGTTTCACCTTGAATCAAAGAAGAATTGTTGGGTGCAGTGGTACCTATAGCATGGACATGACTCTGCGGCTCCAGACAGTGGGGATCTGGACCATGTCTATGAGCTAATAATTCTTACAGGTGGCATACTGTTTTCATAGAGGGCAGTGCTCAAGGGCTGCTTCTCTTGTGCATCTCTGCAGGGAGAAGCTGCTGCTGGGGCAGCTCCTGTTTCTGCTGCAAGGATGGAACAGTGAGAGATGATGCCATCACCTTCCCATATTTCCTTAGGAGCATGATTTATTGATCAGTAATGATTTTCTGCTTCACAGGAATACAGGCCTGACAGCAGTAACAGCTGTTATTGTAGTAGATCACCAGAGATTTAAAGAGTTTCTTATTCCCAAGGAGTACTGCTGCAGTGTGGAGGTCAGGGTCCTGACAAAGAGCCACAGTGCAACGTTACAATGTCTTCCATTGCTGTAAAACTTTGAATCTAAACAAATAAATGTGTCCGATGCAATAGAGTTCTCTTTTATGTCCTGGGCAAACCTGCAGTTTCCATGGTTTCCAAAGGGCAGCCTAGCAGAGAAACAGCTCACATTCTCCTTCAATAGGTATTTTTAGGAATATCCTTTTGTGAAGTTAGTACAGAATCAATCTGTTGTAACACACATCCATGCTATATTCTGCTGTTAGGTAGCAATTTATACAGAAGCAATAAACCAATTTTTAACAACACAGGGCAATTTTGGATTAATTCTCATTTATTCTTCATTCAAAAATTACATTTCTAGTCGTACCTCTACACTTGCTTTACTTTAGTATGTAATTCCTTCCAGATTTCTTTTTAAAAAGCAAAATCACAGCACTACATTTTATTTCCCTCTCAAAAATATTTTAAACAAAATAAAACTACGGCATTATAATTATTTCTGTCCTCCAGAACATTTGATGCATTTTGTTTATACTTTTCCTGACCAGAAAATGTAATTGCTTGCATTATTTATCCTCTCAAGTCCAAGGCAGGCATTTTCTTCCTGAATCATTAGAACAACTGAGAACTTGAACAAATGTCCTTTGATCATAGTGAAACTCCTTTTTCAAAGTGTTAATGCACAAGTTCCAGTCTTGGTTTTCCCTGAAGACACTTGGTCTTTTAAGTGCTTAAGTCACTTTAAGAATTTGACTGTAAGGACTATCTGAGCTTGATCTGAATATTTCAGCTTTGGTCTATTTTTTGGGTTTTGTCTGAAGAAAACTGAGATACATATTGTCTTTATTTAAGTGGGAAGATCCCAGTCAATAAACAATATTGAATGTAGATGGCATGTTATGTAGGAAACAGATCTTCTTTGTTTCTGAAATTAGCTTTGGGCATCTTACCATCACTGCAATTATCACTTCTAGCTAAGCCAAGAGTGTCTTCACTCATATGTCACTATAGCTGCTTTTAAAACATCACTCAGATCGAAAAATCAGAAACAGCAGTACAAAGTTTGATTTCTAAGCTATTCAACTATTCATTGAATATTTTGCTGGGAGGATGTCACTATTTACCTCAGAGTAACAGATTTCAAAATTATGGTGAAGAAGACAGTTGAAAGAAAACTTACTTTTATTTCAGTTGTTATGATTATAGCTTTAAAGCCATGATTCCAGTACCTCATTTTGAATAGCCAGCTATGTGAATTTGTTCCAGTTGTTTTTCAGCCACTTTGAAAAATCACCAGCTTTTTTCTTACTTGCAGCAAAACAGCTGAATAAACTACCAGGTAACCACTCCAGTGAAAAGATATTTCCAGCATATTTGGCAACGTAATACATGCTACTTCCTATTTCATCAGGATTTTCACATTTTTTTCTTTCTTCTGAGAAAAGAGAAAACACAGTATGCATCTAGCAACAAGATTTGCACAATATTATTTTTTTTCCAATGACTAAACAAGGCTAGTATATCTCATTCTTTTCTGTGCTTTTCAATCAGCAAATCAAGACTAATTTCAAGGGGCAGAGAAATATTTTTTACTAAAAAATGGGTGTCTTCTATTGGCACAGAAGGCCCCCCAACATTACAGAAGTTCTCAAAGGCATTTTGTCACCATTTTCAGACACAAATCCTTGCAAAACATTTTGCAGCATGAGACCCTTGCCTACCTATCTTCTCAATGAGCTGCGTCAAAGAAAAGGGGACCCTGGGGACACGGGATCCTCCAGAGTGGGTCTGGACACTTGCAGCAGTGTTCTGTCTATCAGCTATCTGTGAACAATGATCCGGTTCAGCTCAGGGCTACACCAGGGAAATGGCCACATGGAAACAAGACATCCACATTTTTCAAGCACAAATATCTGGGGACAGAAATACTGGAATTTAGAAATTGTATGATACCTGATCTGTGATCAACAGAACAAAAGGTAAATTGTGCCTTCCAATTGTAAAGGCCAGTATCTTTTTTTAACACTCACTACTGGAAGTTTTTGTGAGGGTGTAACTAAAGGCCAAGATATGGCCCTTCTGAGAACAACAGAGCTCTCCACTCCATTCTTCATTGCAGTACAAGAAATGAGGCAGAAGAGGCAGGAAACCGCATGGTTGAGCAAAGACTGCTGGTCAAGTTGAGGGAAAATAATGAAATGTACAGGCAGTGGAAGCAGGGAAATTTGATCTGGGAAGAATAAAGGGCAGCCATATGGACAAGCAGAGAATGGATCAGGAAAGCCAAGGCATAGGTGGAACTGAACTTGCCAAAGGATGTGAAAAATAACATGAAGATGTTCTACAGCTACACTGGATGGAAGAGACAGACAAAGAGGATGCACCTTTGCTGATAAATGAGAAGGGTGAGCTGGCTTCAATAGACATGAAGAAGGCTGAGGTATTCAGTGTTTTTTTGCTTCAATCTTCACAGCCATTCAGGCTTCCCACACCTCTCAAGATCTTGAATCCTTAGACTGGGGTTGGAGAAGCAAAATTCTTTTGAGTGTAAGAGTGGAGCAAATCAGAGAGTACCTCATGAGATTGAATGTGTACAAATCTATGATCTGGACAGCATCCAGGGTCCTGAAGGAACTGGCTTCTGTGATTGTTGAGCTGCTCTCCATCATAATTGAAAAGTTATGGCTGTCAGGCGAAGTTCTTAGGAACTGGAAAAATGGAAACATCACTCCCACTTTTAAGATAGGGAGAAAGGAAGATTCAGTGAAGTAGAGGCTGATAAGCCTCATGTCTGTGACTGGGATGGCACATGGATCAAATCTTTCTGGAAGCTGAATTAAGGCACATGTGAGATGAGGTGGTGATCTGAGACAGTCAGCACAGCTTCACCAAGGGCAGATCATGTCTGACCAAAGTGTTGCCTTTTTATGACAGAGTAAAGGCACTGGTGGACAAAGGAAAAGTAACTGATGTCATCTACCTGGAATTGTGCAAGGCTTTTGACATGGCTCCACATCACCTCTTTATCTCCTCTGTCTAGGAGAGAGATTGATTTGAAGGTTAGACTATTCAGTGGATAAATAATTGGTTGGATGGCCACAGCCAAAGGGTGATCAACAGCTCTGTGTCCAGGTGGAGGCCAGGCAGGGGTCTGTCTTGGGACAGGTGCTCTTCAAAATCTTTATCAACAACATAGGCAATGAGACTGAGTATACCCTCAGAAAGTTTGCTGATGACACCAAGCTGAGGTCTGCCACTGGTGCAGTAGAAGAGAGGCACACTATTCTGATAGTGATAGGACAAGGGGGAATATCTTTAACTAAAATAGATGACATTTATGTCAGATATTAAGTGGAAATTCTTTACTCAGAGGGCAGTGAGGCACTGGCATGGACTGCCTGGAGAAGCTGTGAATGCCATACTTGGGTGTGGTATGGGGGCATGGACTTCCACGGGCAGCCTCATCAGGTGGGTTGTATTCCTGCCCACAGTAATGGGTTGGAACTGGATAATCTTTAAGGTCTCTTCCAATCTAAGCCATTCAGTGATTTGGTCTGCGATTCTATGCGTCCCCCATCCCTAGTAAATAGGCTTATAAACTCATCTATTTATAGCTTTATATATTCAGATCTGTGTAAGAAAGTCAGGATAAATCTTTATGTGCCAACAGACTCAGCACTACAAAGAGACACAATTTAGGATCCTTTCCTCACCAAAGAAAAAGAAATCTTTTGAAGTTAACTATGCTCGCTTTCCATTTGCAACAACTCACAATTAAATAGCCAAGAGCAGAAGTATATCCTGAGATTTCTCAAAATGCCCTATAAAAACTAGGATGGAACAAACTCTGGAAATTTCTTTTGAATTAAAAAGCTGTAGGGGTGGGGAAGAAGTTAAATCAAGATTTTTTTTTTTTTTGTAACATTTACCCAATTTCCTGCTGAATTATGAAAAAATATTTTTTTTCTACTGAGATGAAAAGAAGGCCTGGAGAAGAAAAGACTCAGTAGGGAGTCTTATCAGTGTGTATTAAAACCTGATGGGAAGGAATTAAGAGAAGAGAGCCAGAATCTACTCAGTGGTGCCCAGTGACTACACAAGAAGAAACAATTTAAAACATATCAAACTCCATTTGAACACAAGGAAAACATTTATTTTATTGTGAGAAACATTTTTATGGCGTGAGGGCGAACCAGTCACCTAAGGACGTTGTGGAGTTGTTGTGTTTTAACACCAATGGGCAGCCAAACACCACACAGATGCACCTCACTCCTCCTCCTCAACAAGATGGGGACAAAGCACAGTGCAGAAAATGCTCATGGATTGAGATAAGCACAGTGAGATTGCTCACGAATTACCATCACAGGCAGGACAGGCTGAGTATAGGGAGATCAATATAATTTATTGCCTATTATTAACAGACTAGAACAGTGAGGACTAAAAGCAAATTACAAACACCTTCCCATTCATGCTCTGCTACCTTTTCCCCTCAAGTGGCACAGGAGAACTGGAAATGTAGAACAGGCAGTGGCGGCTGCAATGAGGCCATAACACTTCATCTGTGCTGCTCCTCCAGAGCTACCCCTGCTCCACACAGGCTCCCTCCCATGGATGCTGTCCTTCTCTAACTGATCCCACATGGGCTTCCTACAGACTGCAGCTCTCCAAGCACTGCTCCAACATGGCTTCATACCGTGGGGCCCACCCCACAGGCACTGCTTCAGCATGGCGCCATGGGCGGCAGATCCCCCAGCCCTCCTGCCCCACCACAGGCTCCTCTCCATGGGCTGCAGCTCCAGCCTGGAGCTGCTCCGTCAGGTCTCATCCACTGCTGCTTCTCTCCCATTGCTCACTCCTTTCTCCCAGCTGACATTTGGACTAGATAATCTCAGAGGACCCTTTCAGTCTCAACCGTCCTTCCATTCTGTGATCAAAAGCACCTTCTTCCATGCAACTTCCCCTTATACTGTGCTGGTTTTGAAGTACACTTCAATACCTTAGAAGGAAAGAGTGACTTAAGTCATTTAGAGAGTTGCTTTATCAGCCTTTTAAATCTTAATTTTTGCTAGCTTATGATAGCAATTTTAAATCTAAAAGACTTTTTATTCTAGTGAACATTTTAATTAGCCCAGTACTAATTTCAATATCTGTATCAGATTGTCAAATATAACTATGCTTTAATGCTTCTTTTATTCAAGGCTTTTAATGATAAGTTTGCTTGAACTGCAAGATCACATTTCATTATACTCATGATGAAACTGTGAATTATGAATTTTCAGGCTGATTCCACTGCTTTACATGAAGGTAGATTCCATAAATCTTACTCATTTCATGCTTAGGTCTTTACTCAAGTAGAATTCTTTGTAACTTCTTGTCATGAACATATTGTGTACATACCTTTCCTCCAAAATAACAAATCTATGCAGTGTTACAAACCATATTTCTTTATCCTTAAGCCTTAAAATTAAAGTTATTCATAAGACATAAGGAAGTTCCCTAGCTGTCCAATTTCATTGTCCAGTTCTGCTGAACGATGTATTGCCCCATGTTGGGCTGCTGTCTCTGTTGCAATGACTTCTCCCTGTATTTTCTACTGTCAGGTGTAAAATTCATCTATACTATTGCTTATTATGCTGCTAATGCAATTACAAATTGCAATTTTAGTGCTCCAATATTGAGACTTCACATCTCCATGTTCCATTATCTTTGCCACTATTTACATGACAAAATAACAGATATTTATAAAGACACCTATTTATTTACATGATATTTAAGTATAATTTTTTTGCCAGAGTAGCTGGAAGTAATGGAATAAACATATACCAGTGCCAGCCTTAGCCTGGCTGAAGTGTCACCATTCATCATGTCTACATAAAATAACTGTTTTGTAAAGACCAGTGATCTGAAGCTGCTTACAGCCTTGACGCAGTCCCTCAAGGTTTGATTCTTGTATTGTTGCTACCTGAGTTCATATATTAGTGATGCTGAATTGATCTGTTTAACTCACCAAATGTCACCTATCTGTACTAGAAACATTATTTATGGGTTTGGGAATACCTTTAAATGACTGCCATCTTTTCCTCTAGTTATTGCTTTCAGGACTTGCAAGATTAGTTTAAAATGAAATCTAGTAGCTATATTATTGTTGATGCAGTTGTTCGAAGTCAATGAACTACAGGTAAACTGCAGGTTTACTTGTAGACTCCTCTGTGAAGTAATTCATTCAAGGCCTAATTCAGATAGTACAGAGTTCATCAGTATTCCTTTTACTGACTATGATTGTAGGGCTTTGATTGAACCCTTAACTTCTGCCCTCATATGAGTAGCTATAATGCCACAGAAGCATAGGTGATTGGTTTATCTCCCAAAGAGCAATGCTTGGTTGGATTCAGCAGCAGACAGCACTTGCTCTGAGGTGCTCTGCCCACCAACTGTTCTGTATTCTTAGCACTTTGAGGATGGGTCTACATGAAATCAGTCTTTGACACCTGAACTTGCACTCCTCACCTTTTAGATTCCCTTCTGTGTCTGTCTCTGTCTCTTCAGCCCACTATCTATCATGTAGTCCTGCAACCCAGTGGGCATGTTTTATTAACCAAAAGAAGAGAGGGCACACAGGAGGACAAGACCCCAGCAGTAATGCTGTACCTGTGTGGAGTACTCCATCCTCATTGGCATGGAGGTCTTAAGGTATTTCTAAACACTTCTGTGCATATGAAACAGAGATATTCTGACACTTCAAGTTATTTTCCACATTTGAATGCTACTTGCTGATGCTTCATGCAAGAAAAATTGTTTCTTTTAATAAATCAGGTAGGCCAAATGCTCACTGCACTCATATAAGGGCAGAAGTTAAGGGTTCAATCAAAACCCTACAATCACAGTCAGTAAAAGGAATACTGACAAACTCTGTACTATTTGGATAAGGCCTTGAATGAATTGCTTCACAGAGGAGTCTACAAGTAAACCTGCAGTTTACCTGTAGTTCATTGACTTCAAACAACTGCATCAACAATAATATCCCAATGTCAGGTGAAGGTTATACTTTATTATTTTAAAATGTTTTGTATATATTCATTTTGTATCTTCCAAAGAGAATCCAGGTGTGGTGGAACAGGGATGAGCAGCTCAACTGTCTGCACCTTGCTGTAATGAGAATGTTAGCCAATGCCAATATCCATCGGGATCATTTACTAAACTCTACTCAAATACACCCTGTTAAAATAATGGGTGCTGTGTATGCTGTGGACACTGAAGGGTCAGAAGCTATCTAGCTTGATCTCAGTCCTCCTCATGATGATGATTCAGATGATCTTGGAGAAGGAAAACAATGTGGAAGTGGTTCCTTCATGATAATAATCAAGCAGACATGAGATGCACCACCTCAGAAATCTGCAAGAGGCTTTGCATCCATGGGGTTAACTGATTTCATCCTACAGTGAAAGGCTGAGAGAGTTGGGATTGTTCAGAATGGAAAAGGGAAATGTCAGTGTGTCTCTCATTAGTGTATATCAATACCTGAAGGGAAGCCACAAAGAGGACAGAGCCAGGCTCTTTTCAGTGGTTCATAGGGACAGGACAAGAGGCAGAGGGTACAAACTGAAACACAGGAAGTTCGACCTGAAGAACAGAAGCACTGCTGTGCTATGCAGGTGAGGGAGCACTGACACAGGCTGCCCAGAAGCTGTAAGGTCTCCTCCTAAGGGATCTCTCAAAGGTGCCAGGACATGGTTGTGGACACCCTGCTTTGGGGACCCCTGCTGGAACTGGGGGTAGGACCCAGAGATCCCTGCCAGCTTCAGCCATCCTGAGGTTCTGTGGTTCTGCAAGCATGTAGCCTGGGATGATTCACCTGTAGGTAAGTCTAGGTAGAGACAAAAACTCATTAAATTTTGATAGTAGTGTCGATTTCTGGAAGCAAATGAGCTCTGTTGATTTCAACAGACTACCAGAAAGCTAAAGTGTTGTTCAGTACTTTGAAACCACTGAGTTTCAAATAGCTTTATCTTTCATTGCACAATCATATCATTTTTCATTATATTTTTGTGTATTCCATTCATGAGAATTATTACATTATCAAGTAGAGCAGAAAAAAATGAGACATAGGAGTTACAGCTTCCCGCAAAAGAAGTGCCAGATATAATAGTTTTCTCTTTATCAGCCTCTTTCTTAGGCAGCCTGCCAGCTATTGTCTTTGGACGAACAAAGCTCTGAAAGGATTTCAGAATCTGAAAATGTCTTTTCACACAAGCAGGTTCGTTTGAAATCTTTTTTGAACATTATCTACTGTGTTAACAATAATGCACTTTCAGCTGAGATTTTGAGCATCCCATTAGGCTGTACCTAATAACCAGGCGATTTACCCTGGTTTAACCAAAATGATTTGGCTCCAGATTTATAAGGCTACTGGTCTTTTAACCATGTTGCAAGACAGGTGCCAGAGCTCTCTAGTTAAAAAGGTAACTTCAAGTGGAAATTCTGCCTGTAGTTGGCAGTTTTGAACTGCTTGTTCTGGGGGTTATTACACCCACCACCTGAACACATGACAGGTTACCTTTTTTTTCTTTTTTTCTCCTCTCCTGAAATATTTTTAGGGGATTAGTTGCTCATTAATAGCTGTTTACATGGATTTATTCCTATTTATTGGGCTATGTTAATGAATAAATTATCTGCATTTTCTTGATAGGATTAGTTTTTAGTTTGTCTATTTACATGAGAGGAAAATAAATGGTCCAGTAAACACCATAAAACACTCTTTTGTAGATTATATCCCCCATTGCAGCAAAGCATACAGTGTACTAGACAGGCTATTTTTTATATTGCTCAGATTGCAGATAACTGAAGGACTATTCCCAGACAGCATCTAAAATTCTTGGGCTGCTCTCTTTTGCTTTTCTTTCGGGCATCTGAATCTACTTTATATCCACCAAAACGATTCTGAATGCTGTAACATGGCAAATGAGTCGAAATGACCCCAGACTGTGATCAGCCTAGCTAGCTGATAAACATTTACTCCTGATAGGATCATCCCTCTAACAGTTAATTAATTGTAGCTGAAACTGATAGAGCTGCACACAACCATAGCTGCTTAGGATCACTTCACTGTAATCTTTGAAGGTTCCTCTGCAGAAGGTTAAACCCAAATTTAAGCAGGTGGGTATTTTTTGTTTGTTTTCTGCATAGCTCAGATTACCCTATTCGTCTTAATTTTGATTGATTTACAGCAGGATTTCTGAAGAGATAATGCCACTTACAAAGTGTGCCTTGAATTCTGAAAACTGTTCTGCTTGTAATCCCTCCTGTTTTATGATTTTGGCCACGACATTGGAGGCAGATGTTGGTGGTATGGCAGTAGGGGTTGAATCTTCCCATCAGTATTCTGTCTGTGTGACAGATGGCAGCAGAGGAGCAGTGTGATAGAAGGGCTTCTGGCATGGAAGGGTGTATGAAGCTATTACCTTCCATTTCCTCATAGAATGCCTCCATGAGGAAAAATTTGCTTCCATTGATGTTCATCACTGAACATTTAAGAGACAAAATATGGATGCAAGCACAGGTGAGGTGGTGGGTGTTGTGTTTCAGTAATGGTGACAGTCATGTTAAAAGATAAGCCTCATTCCAGAAGGCCATGTAGAGTTTTAGGAGCTTGGCATGCCGGCTCTTGTTCATCACTGGTGAAAATGCATAGGTAATGGTGGTAACTATGTTGATAAGTGGTGTTTTGTAGCTGAGAATTTTCTCTATCAAATAGTGTTATTGTGCTCTTTACAGCTGCTGCAATTAAAAAATAAGATAAAAAATAAGAGGCATTACTTTTGGAGCAGCCTACTTATACTGATTTAAACTAATCTTTTTGGATCATACAGGTAAAAATAATATGGGTATGTAAATACTTATAGTGACTGTTTTCTTTATTCTGTGAGTCAATCAAGCTTCTATCACAAGGAGAAAGTTTTCCACTTCCACAAAGCAGTTCTTAAGGTAAATGTCATTTAGATGGACAAGTGCACCAATTAAAGTGACTATAAAGGTATGTTTTATCTTCAAACATTCCATTCAGTAGTTGTTTTTGTTGTTGTTGTTTTTGGTTTTTTTTTTTGAGGGTAACAGGCTGCTTTCATGGAAAGGACCAGTCCTTCCATCATCTGCCTTGCAGGCAGCAGGATCCTCGCACAGCTCAGAGCAGAGGCTCCTCAGCAGTGGCACAGCTGGGAGACAGAGCCATCCATGTCTCTGGTGAGGCTGGGGGACACCCTGCCCTGAACCACACTGCTGCCCTTGCTGCGTGAAGTGTGAGCACAGTGACATGAAAAGGCTCAGGGCAAAGAGCACTGGGCTTCCTGTCACTGGTTCTAATCACAGCTTTTGGGGTGCACTTCTTTGACATCTTTTCCATGCAATGTGGGAGGGCGGTGGTTGGGCATATAAAGGTGTTTCTGTGCACTGTACAGATTGAGTCAGTGGAAGAGTTTTCTAAGTCTGTCTCTGCTTTTTCGTGACTGCAAATCTGGCAATTTTTTTATTTTTAATTTTTTTTTATACCTAAACATTTCGCAATTATAACTTGTGTCAGGATCATTTTGTTTTCAGGTGATTCCCTTCCTTTTGGTAGAGATCATTGCATTTTCTCTGTATTATCCGTCATTTCAGTACCTTAGGCTGCTATGTACCTTCAAAGTATGCTTGCACTGCCACTGAGTGACATAATCAAGCATTTCATATTTTAATTATTTTCTCTTAACAAGTTTATGGGCTTCATTACCCTTTTCTTATTCATTTAGTTGATGATTCTGAGCACATGGAAGAATCGAGCAGCATGAAGTATTTCTAGTAATTCAGACTAAAAAGCATGACACTTCACTTACTCTGGCCTGAATGATAAAAGTATAGTTTTTTTCACATTTATACTCCATATGGAACAAAGCAGTGTAGCTGGGCAACAGGACGTGAGGTGTCACTAAGAATCCCAGAAATAATTCCATCAGTCAGATGGAATAATTCCACACACACTGATTATAATCTATGAGGGGCACTTAAAACATTCATCTTTACCAAAAACATGTTATGAGAGGAGCACAGGGCTCTGTTTGTAATATTACACATTTCTTAATCATACATACATATATAAAGCTTTAAGAATGTTCTCTTTCCAAGTTGGGCATAATAAACAGGACAACAAAATAGTGATCACAATCACTGCAGAAGAAAACCCTGTTCCATAATCCAACCATCAGAATTACTTGCTGCCTTTGTTGGGTACTAACCTAAGTGCTGGCTCCATTAACATGGGGACCATTAAACACTGTTCCATTTTTCTTCAGCAGTCGGTAGTTACATGGCCATTTCCATTAATGTCTTACAGGTAGAGGCTGCCTTTAGCCTGTATAAAGCAGGACTCAGCAGGATGCTGGATTGCAGTTTTAGGGAAAGCAGTGACTCCTTGTGTGACCTTGGCAGGTTATTTGATTGCCTCCCACTCAGTATCAATCAGTCCTGCTGGAAAATTGAATGAATAACAGAATCTTACTAAAAATCATAACCTGTAAGCACTAAATTTCCAAAGATAGCATTTTTAGAAAGTAGAAAAAAGATTCTAAAGTTAGTTTTGTTGTGCTTTACATTCAGTATTAATTAATAAATAAACACACACACGCAAACAAACGTAAGTCGTCTTGTGTTCATATCTTATCAGAAGATGGGAATCTATCTAGCTGTGAGATTGAGGGTATGTCTGTGTAAGCAAATAAATTGCTATTACAGGAGTGAACTGGTAGACCAAAAGGGTTGGTATTGAGATCCCAAATTCCACACACCATGTGGCTCCAGGATGTTATTGGCCTTGATGTAGTTCAGCCCTCTGGGTCACACATCATGACAAAGCACGCAGGTTGAAGGTGTTTGAAGGGCCAATTGCCACAAAATGTTGTATTTGTAGTTGCGGTGCCTGACGTGCACCCTGGAGAGTGGCCTCAGGTTGAAATTCCTCCAAAAGAAATCCAGTTGCACCCTTCTGAACTGCACTACAAACTCTGAGACCTAGGAAATTCGTACCACTGGGGATGAGGAAAATCAGGGATTCCCCTCAAGCCCGCACCTTTGTTACCATCCAAAACCCTAATGGAAATGGAGATCAGAGCTCTGGATGGGGGGGGGGGGGGGGGAGGTGGGTTGGATGTAGGAAGGGGGGAAGGAAATACCTGACTGGGTTTTAAAAGACCAGAGAGACATGAAAGTATTGAGTTACCGTTCAGCATGAAAATATGGCATTTCACTTTGCAAGTCTTGCAATTCTGTGATCTTAAAATTCAGAGAGGCCCCATAGTCATGACACACACTGGAGCTAATAATGGGTAGAAGTCAAATGAGGAAATGAATCTGATCACCAAGAAGATTTTCACTGACTCCAATACTTTTTCTTAAGCACTTACCAGATCCTTTCATAAAGCCAGCTATTGACAAGGAATGCCAGACTCCAAGGGAAAGAGGCTGGTAGAAAAACTCACAGCTAACTCCCGCAGCCACATTCCTTTCACGTGATCCCTGGAAGTAGACCCATGGGCCCCATGATGTTCCCTCTGGCCCTTCTTCCTTTAAAAACATAAAAAGAGCCTTGAGCTGCCACTCTGCTGTGACAGACACTGTGACCTCCAATTACAAATGTGTCTACTCCTCAGAACACCTCAAAATGTGAGAGCTGATACGAGACTATTCCTTTTGATCTGAGACATAAAGGAGGTTTGTTAAAAGGAAGTAATTACTTTCTGCTTCTTGAGATTGTATTATTTGCTAATATTTACCATTATTTGAAGTCTCCACATAGACTGTCAGGGCTGTCATTAAGAACAAACAATAATATATAATATTGAAGTAAATCAAGCTCTTAAACGAAAAGGAGATTGGAATAGCATTTTCGGGACAGTTTCTCACTGTAAAGAGAGGGCAAGACTGAAGATGCTGAGGGAAAACTATATGTGTTTTCATTGCATTACATAAGAGGACAAAAATCTTTATGCATATTGCTCAAAAAATGAGTAAAGTTGGAAGATTTTTGCATCTTTGACTAGTTTTGAAATAAAAACAGAAGCGTATTGGAAGACGCTTTCTTCATACTGGAAAATAAAGGCAGTAAAGATTATTTCAATTACATGTACTTCTCTAGAATTTCAGATCAGTTATTAAGAATCAGCACAGTAGTTATACAGATACAAAGCATTCCAGGTCCTGAGTAGTTTGCAGGAAAGAGAGGCAGAGTCCTGAATTTTGTGGTGTTGATAAGGCTGCTTGTAGATACCAGGATTTCAACTTTCAGCTAGGAGAAATCACCAGAACTGTGATGTTTTCTTTCCATTTGAGATCTGCTCAGCAGTGCTCACTAATGGCTAAAACTATGGTATGCTATCAACATCATTCTCATCTGAATCCAAAACATTGGCTCATACCCATACCATAGGAAGAAAATTAATAACTGGCTGAGGTGTCAGTGTATGAACACATGCAAACATGACTTGGGGCTGAGGAGGCACCTTCCAAAGGCACTACAAGGCAGCTCTCTTATACGTTCATGTAACACCAAATAAGAAAAGGCCTGCAACCTGCAAATTCTTTTCTCTGTATATGTTGAAACCACTAACTTTTACCAAAATAACCATTCCAGTCTTAAATTTGGGTCCCAGACAACATAGAAGATCTTGAGCTACTTCCATTCTGTTCAGAATCACTCTTCCATCCATTGAATTAAGGAAGAATGACACAAACTGTAGTGATTTCTTCCTGCTATGAGAGCAAAACTTTTATTGGGAGAACAGCCCTTTCTGCCCCCCTTTCCCAGTAGCACTTGCAGGTTGTACCTGAAGTGTAGAGGCAGGCAGTCCTTCTTTCATGTGCACGTTCTTTTTATTTAATTGTTTTGTCTTTATATAACCTTCAGAGTGTGTCAGATTTTTACTATCTAATTTCTATAAAGTTATTGTCTTTTAGGAAAAAAATCTATCTACTGTTTATTCAGCTGTCAGAATCATCACAGCGTATGTACTCAAGGAGAAATACAAAGAGACCTCATTTTAAAAAGCATTTTAAATCTCCAATTTACTGCCAGTGGTTATATATGAATCAGAAGTTAAAAAATACCATCTGTATTAAAGGTGACAGGACATTTGCAGCTGGTTCCTCTGTAATAAACCAGAATGTAAAATCACGAAAAAATATCTCGTTGTAAAAAAATGCCTCAAACTGGTTTGAGGGAACTGTCTTATAATTCTTACTGCAAACCCCACAACGATTTATTGGGTGACTTTGATCTTTTCAGGATTCTTACCTGATTGTAAAATATAATGATTTTTGCTAATTTGTAATAAAACAAATGGTGACATTTTTCAGATAAACCAGCAGGTCAAAATGTTACAGGCTGATATGCTGTGCTTTTGTACCAACTCAAAACAAGAGTGGAATGGCAAATAAGGAGCACGTGCAGTAAAATGATACTTATTGTATGCACGTATCGATAGCTATTTCTGAGAAATGTTATTCTTTTTATACCTGTAATAAGGAAGGTATAAATGAGTTGTTAGTTATTCACTGTATACAAAGTGGGCTAACTACAAAACGTTCAGATTACATGGCTGACACTTTTTCAACCCTGGATAAGAAAATTAAAAAAAAAAATCTAAATGACTTACATGAAAGTCCCTGGTAATTAACCTTTTTCGTTTCTCATATGCTTTTGAAAACACTTAACGATTCAGGCTAGAATCTTTATGAGCATAGAAGTGGAGTTTGATTTTCAGAAGAGATTAACTTTCTCCTCCCACTTAAATGCTAGTATAAGCAGTCATATTCAGGAGTTCAAGAGGACAGCAAGTCAAGATTTACCAGAGTTTTAAAAGGTTATTTGAAATGATAATACATATTTCTTAACAATTTTAATTAAAATAGAGCAAGGAGAAAAGAAAACTTTTTGAGATGGTCAAGATTATAGGTAATTTCAGAAGATCCTCAAAATTAAATGAGTGCTTTCTTCAGTTGCAAGTACAGATAATGATGTTGAATTCTGGGGTAAAATCAGGATAGGTAATGGAAATGGAAATTATCTCAGCTGAAATTGAAGAAAAGCCCCAAGATATTAGTGAATTTTGTCCAAAATATCTAAAAAATAGATGCTATCTTCCAAATAGATTCCAAATAAATTCCAAATCTGCCATATCAACCTGCCTTATCAACCTGCACATTCTGCAGGAACATTTCTCTTACACTTTGTTTGATAAACATTATCATGTTCAGCTGGAAGGAAAACCCAAGACGTTGGTAGTTTGTTTCCCCTGATCTGTTGTTGTGGTACATAAGGAATTATGACTTCTTATCTCTCCCTGCAGAACTTAACTTTGTTATAAGGAATCATCCTACGGATGATTTGCACAGTAGGTGTGGTGGCACATGGAATGACTCTTTGTGCAAATCCTTCTGAAATCAGCATCTCATAAACTGCTGCCCAAATTTATGGGTACTGGACTGAACTATCCAGGTAGGGACGTTCCCATCATCTGCAGAGTGATGTCAGAGATGTCTGGAGAATACTAACAAGAATGCCTACATTTAAGAATACAGATAAATGCCATCTGACCACTGCAGGACAAAGGTTGAGGGCCGCCGGAGGTAAGTGTTGAAAGGGAATACACAGAAAAATTTCTTTAAGATTTTGTTGTGGATAAGTTCTCAGCCTTTGTAATGTTTCCATGAGCTGAACTGGCACATCTTGTGCCAACAAAGTTGCTGGGGACGTAAAGTGAAGCAGCATAGTTGGTACCAAGGAAGATCTTCTCTTACGATTAGGTCTTGAAGAGCCTAAGGATAAGGACGGAAGAGTTTAGATTGCCATGTTCTCAGATCAGAGTTGCTCACTATAACTTAGACATCTTAATTTAGCTACTGAAGAGGTCTGTTGTCCTGAAGCCAATGAAATGAGACAGAAAGGGACATCTTCAGAGAGGAGCTCTGCTCTAAATCCTAACTGGGAGTGCTTAGATCATTTCATGGCATTCACAAGAAGTACACAGCCCTAACACAGCCATGCTCTCCCGTGATGAATCCAAGTTTTGGAAATGGTTAAAATGAACTTGTGCTGCAGTTTAGAAGTTAATGAGTGGATATGATGATGAAGAGAGGCAACAACAGGCTGTCAGCGACAAACACACTTTTATCAATTCAGCTAATTACCACTATTAGGTGGTATTAGCAGTATGAATTTCAGTACTGGTGAGGAAGGTGCTCGTGTCACATCATCCTAGGCATGGCCTTTGTTGCCAGTGCTCAAGGAGTGCGACTGTTGACTTGGAAAACGTGCAGAAAAACTCAGCTGTGATGATAACCTAGGAGTCGCTGCAGAAGACTTTGATTGTTTGGCAAAACACAGCCTGAAAAAATGGCAGCTTATTATAAATACATTCTAGGATAAACAGGATAAACTAGGATTAAACAGAACTGTTCAGGATAAGGATCAATGTTTGCGGAAGGAAAAGTGGGAGTAACTACAAATGAGCATCATTTAACGATGAAACAAATCTGTTCTCTGACACGTCTGGAACAGCTTTCCAGTAAGATTGACAGCAACAGAAGAAATTTATTTTTGAATGGAACTGAGCAAGTTTATGAGGGAGATTTTTGTGCTCTGTTTGCTACAAGGGCAGTGAACTCACTGCAATGACCAAGATCTCATGTTCAGTGCTGAGCAATTCTGACTGCCTGTCAGTGAATGTGGGAATGAGAGCTGCTGGTTGCTGGCAAATCTGGAGAACACATTCCAGATGGGTTGCTGCACAGATTTTTAAATTAAAGTGGTCTTTAATTTAAAAACAAAAGCCTGTATCTATTTGGACAGCAAATAAAGATCAGACAAAACTGACAGTAAGAAGTATAAAACCTCCAATGTATAAGGCTTTTTTCTGTCTGGATTTGCATTTCTGAGGGATGTCTCTCGTTCATACTGGGAACAGAAGCAGTTTTTTATGCCACTGCAGTAATCTTACTATCAAATGGCCAGGGTCTGAAGTGATTTTGTCAAAGTGCGTAGCAGAAAACTTCAGATCCTTCTGTCTTTGAGAAATTAACTATATCAGGACTAAGAACGATTTCCATTATTATGGATAACTTCTCTCTATTCCTCATATGTTTTTTTTTCCCAAACAAGTCAATTTCTTGTGCTCTTTGTGACATAAGGATATCATGCAAAGAAAAGAGAATCCTTTGAACTGTTAGGAAAAAAAAAACAACAAACTGTTTTCCATGTTCAGAGCCAAGTTGTGGGTTCTCTGATTGTATTTTTTGTTGGTATTTTCTTTTACTCAAAACAAAGGATAAAGCAAGGAAAATGGACATTAAGGGAGTCGGAAAGCTGGGAATAAGTTGTGGAGAGTAAGTCTGTATTAGGAGTAGAGAACAAACAGGTGAATGAAAGATGCAGCCATTAAAAAAAAAAAAGAAAAAAAAAGTGGAAAAAATAATGTCTAGGTAGGAATTTACAGAAGACACGGCCATTTAAAAAGATGTGAACTATAAGCACATTTTTTTGTGTTTTTAAACATGTTTGCAGTCTCTGCCTGAAAGTCTCCAGGGTGGGACTGCATCTTTGTAGTGCTGTGGTCAGATTTTTTCAATCAGAGTGACTCCAGGTTTGCAAAACTGGAAAAACAGCAGTGAACTTCATGCTTGCTAGATAAATAGCAAAGACAACAATGTTTAATTGACTTAATGACTGGTGAAATCTTTCATTATTCTGAAAGCAAACACCTTAATTCTACAGAGCTTCTACTGTATTATTGTTCACTATCAGTTCAATGACAATTTTTAATTCAAATATTGATTTTATCTTGTAGCCAATTTATATTACTTTGGGGAGCTTTTGTTGCATGTGTGAACTCTTAAAAAAAATTCACTTGGAGTTCATTTGAAAAACAAGGAAAAAAGTTACTCATAAATTTGAGGAATTTGTAGCCAGTGTTTCGGCACTGCAGAATTTACATGCTGATGCTCATTTGTTTTAAAGGTCAAAATAGAAAAAACCATCTGGCCTTGGAAAAAAAAGTTATGGTATGCATGGTCAAATTTCTTCTGTATGAAATCCTGGCTAGATCCTGTAACTGAAGTGCTGCATTAATCTCCCTTTTTTTGCAGAGATAATAACATGCTAATAAAAACATGTGATGAGAGACTTGTATTATTTAGCAATTAGCAGCTGGCACTGTAACAGAATTGAAACATCAACAAGGATGAAGTGTGAAAAATTATCATCTTCTCACTAGAACGGCTCTACTGGAATGTTATGCTTCTGAGAAGCAAAAGTTTTGCAGAGTCAATTTGATGAAGACGTTATGAAACATTTAAATGTATTTATTTTATCTTTCCTCATCAGTTACTTCAGGCAATCCAGGAACGTCAATCAATTAATCTGATTTCTGTGTTACTTAGAGAATATGATAGACGAGACCATAAACACTGCAGATTTAGAAGCACTGTTTAGTTGCAAACTGCTGCTGAAGATTTACCCTCTGCCTAAGACTGTCTTTGCTTTGCTGGCCACAGATATTCAGCAGCTTTCTCCCTTTTCAAGGTTCACCATACACACCATACACTAAATTAACTTTCACAAACAAAACAAGCCATGAGCTGTAGGATAACCCAGCCAGCATTAGCTTTTTTTTTTTTTTTTTTTTTTTTTTTTCATTTAAATTTTTATGCAGTTTTTGGTTTCATTTACTGTAAGTTTTTATCTAGTTAACAATTAGACCGCTTGTGATACAAAATAATTTTCAGGTATTCTTATTCTGTACTGTACTCTGTACTCCGTATGAAAGAAGGGTTTTAGTGATGGTCGCTGTTAACAGTCAACCTAAGAAGCTATATCTAGACACACATTCTGTAATGAATATGCAAAGATTACATCATCAGGGCTTCTTGATACATCATTCCTGCAGCACGCTGTTAAACTGAATCCTAAAAGGCGGAACTAGTGCCCAGCCTTTCATTTAGTTTGATAATGTGGTCTGTGTGTTTGACTCTAATTGCTGAAATGGAGCTGAAAGGGATGATGTACTTCTTAATATATTAAATTTCAAAATATTTTAATTTTTTTACAAGTCAGTAACACAAAGTGCATTAGAAACCTGAAAATTGCTGAGGTTGTGTCAATTGCTGTGTTTCATTTCCTGTTTTGAAGGGATGGTATACCAGTTTTGATTTTCATTTATTTTTCCCTTCAAATTTCAGACAAAAAAGAAAGAAAAAGATGCTATGAATAATACTTTAAACATGAAAAAAGACTGAACAACGAACACTGAATATTGAATATTTATACATTTAAAGGAGTTTTCTGAATATGGAGAAACCAGAGTATCACAGTTTCTGCAAGAGGTAAGATTAACACACCACTGAATGTTATCAAAACTCCCAGCTTCCTGCAGTGGTGGTAAAAGCTACAGCAAATGAAAAAGAAACAGATTTTACAGTTTTAGTGCAAGCTTATTAGTCATTATTGGATTTGAAATCAGAAGCTAATTAACTTTTCTTAGCAAAATGGAATTCGCTGCTTTAACATGTGTGCATGCTGCAGATACAAAGAACTTTATTTATGTAAGGAATTTTTAGAACTTAGGTTTTTTCTTTGTTTACTTAAAGCAGTATGTTTGGACCCATTTCTGTTACAAGAGTTAGGACAGAAAATGACATATTTTGGTAAGCAAAGGAAAGGAAATCTGTGATTAAAGATACAGGAAGAAAAGGGAGATAGGGCTAGCAGTTTGCATTACTGTGTCTTTTACAATTAATTAGTCCTATTTTGTTTACAAATACTTGGATATTTCTGACACTATTTTACTTGTCCAGATAGCAGTATTCTGATATGGGGTTTTTTTGCTTTATTTTGTTTTTCTGAGTAGCGCATCAGCTTTTAATTTCCTCCTTTTACATGAAACTTTAATCTCTGAGATGTAACTGTAAATTCCTATTCTGTCTGGCTGTGTGTTAAGATACTACAAACAGACAGTATTCTTTAAAGACTGCATTTTGAAATCTAGTACACATTTTAACATCTGAAGTCTTACACAAAGTAGAAATTTAAAGAAAAGGAGAAAGACTGTCATCATTACTTATTTTGAGCACTTCAGTTACTTTTTCATACCTTACCAAAGCATCAAGTATTGGGTGCTGACTTTTGTTTCATATGTCAATGTTATCAAAGCTAAAGATAACAATGGAATTTGGAAAGGTCTACTGAGATGCTCCAGGGATTCTCTGAAACTTGAATTTTGGGAACCAAGTCTGACAGTTATTCTGAAAGGACAAAATTCCCTTGAGAAATTAGTGGTTTGGAGTAGGACTGATAGTATAGCTGCAGAACTGCGTGATCTGGATTGGGCAGTGAGATCAGTGATCAAACATTTCATTTGTCATCCACATCTGAAATGGGGTGACATTACATCAGCAACATCAACAAAGATGTCAGTGTTCAGAGATTCATAATATGTAGTTACCTTACTAAGGCAGACAACTGAAAGTATTCGAAAATTATTCATAAAAATACTGTGAGTTATTTTTACACATCCCTTAATGTTGAACAAGGTGCTATGCTTTAAAGTACGTGATGCTATCAGTACTAGAAAGTTTCGTTTGAATGACAAGCTTAACCACATTCTGCTTAGATTTCTGATTGTACTGAATTATCTTCACAACTGACTATATGGAACTCAGCACTGATTCAGATTACATATTCCATATGATATCAAGCTCTCTGCTTTCTGGAGAATGAATGATCACCTTCTCCTTGAGAACAAGGACACATAGTGTTTTATTTACCTACCTAAAGCCATGTTCTGCTTTCCTTAAAGAATATCAAAAGATATGTATCCTTTTAATGCCCACGTAAACAGCAAAATGTCTAATGCATGGCTTCAACTCAACAAACCAGGGACAAAGAAAGGTGACAGATCAGTTCCAGGAATATTCCAACAGAATACGCTGTTCTCTTTGCTTGATTTCTCTTGATCCCTTAACAGACAGAAATGACTCATAGCTCTGTGTGGACTTGGGGCAATGTAGCTTGTATCAATGGAGATTACATCACAAATAGGAGGTACGTGTAAGTGAAAAAATGTGCTCCTGCTGAAGAAATATAACCACTCTTTGGAGATCATAGAGTCATAGAATCATAGAATTGTTTGAGTTGGAAGGGACACTAACAGGTCATCTAGCCCAACTCCCCTGCAATGAAAGGGACACCTACAGCTCCATCAGGTTGCTCAGAGCTCCAATCAGCCTGACCTTGAATGCCTTCAGCAATGGGGCATCTACCACCTCTCTGGACAAACTGTTCCAGTGTCTCACCACTCTTACATTATAAAATTTCTCTCATATCCATTCTAAATTTCCTCTCTTTTAATTTGAAATCATTTCCCCATCTCCTATGACAGAAGAACTTGCTCAAGAGTTTCTCTTTCTTATGCCCTCCTTTGGATACTGAAAGGCTTCTCTCAGATCTTTCAAAAGCTTTCTCTTCTCCAGGTTGGATGGCCCCAGCTCTCTCAGCCTGTACTCATGGGAGAGGTGTTGCATTCTGTGGATCGTTTTTGTGGTGTTTCTCTGGATTTGCTCCAACAGATCCATGTCTCTCCTATACTGAGGACTCTGCATCTGGACATAGTACTCCAGGTAAGGCTTCACCAGCGCAGAGCAGAGAGGCAAAATCACCTCCCTCACCCTGCTGGCCATGCTGCTTTGGATGCAGCCCAGGATATGGTTGGCTTTCTGAGCTGTGAGGGCACACCGCTGCCTCATGCCCAACTTGCTATCCACCAGGTCCTTTTCAGTAGTGCTGTGCTCCGTGCTTACATCCCCCAGCTCATATTACTAGTGAGGGTTGCCATAACCTCGCTCTTGAATATGTTGAACCTCAAGGTTCTCCTGGTCCCACTGCTTGAGCCTGACTAGATCTCTTTGGATGGCAGTCTATCCATTAGGCATGCCAACTGCACCCCACAACTTGGTATCATCTGCAAAGTTGTTGAGAATGCACTCAGTCCCACTGTTGATGTCATTGATGAATATGTTAAAGACCACTGATCCCAGTACTGACCCCTGAAGGACACCACTTGACATGATCCGCATCTGGACCAGACATTGACCACCACTTTCTGGGTACAATCTCATATCCAGTTCCTATCCACTGAACAGTTCACTTGTCAAATCTGTATCTTTCCAATTAGAAGAGAAGGATGCTGTGGGGACCATGCCAAAGGCCTCACTAAAGTCTAGATGGCTCTTCCCCTGTTCCCTGTCACAGTTACATCATCATAAAAAGTGACAAGGTGAAGCCATATTGTTTATCCCATATCACCTTCCTGTCTACCATGTGCCTTAGCAGAGCTTCCAGGAAGATCTGCTGCGTGATCTCTTCTGGTATCTAGATGGGCCTGACTGGTCCATGGTCATAATTTCTACCCTTTTTTAAAAATGGGTGTGACATTGCCTTTTTTCTAGTCACCAGGGACTTTATCTGACCACCATGACTTTTCAAATATCAAGAGTGGCTTGGCAACTAAGTCAGCCAATTTCCACAGGACTCAGGTGCATTTCATCAGGACCCATAGACTTATGGATGTTCAGGTTCCTTAGGTGGTTACAAACCTGATCTTTGCTTACAGCTGGAGCAGCATCACTCCCCAGGTTCCCGCCTTCTGAATCATCCACTTAAGGGCTGTGCGTAGAGCAGCAACTAGTGAAGACTGAGGCAAAAAAATGTGCTGAGCACCTTAGCCTTCTCCTTGTTCATTGTTACAAGCCTTCCTATGTTGATTACTATGGCAAGTATGCTTTCCTGATCTTTCCTTGTTGATGTACCAACAGAAGTCTTTGTTATTCTTCTTAGCACCCCTTGCCACAGGGTTTCAGATGGGCCTTGGCCTTCCTGACTCCATCCCTAAACAGTCTAGCAGCATCTCTGTACTCATCACAGATTACCTGTCCCTGTTTCCACTGCCTGTGCATTTTCTTCTTGCTCTCCAGTACTGCATGCCCCAGTAAGTTGTGCAGTATTTCAGATGTAAGAATTAGTGTCTCTTGCTAACCCTCTAATACCTGCATGGCCTATCTAAGCAAGCTTCCTTTGGGTCAGTAGAAAGGCACTATGTGAGGTAATCCCTTCATTCCACCCACAACAGCTGCCTAAAATAGGTGGAATGAATTCCCAGTACTAGTTTGCCATTCCACAAAAAGAGGCTAAGCAACTATTTCAGGGAAGAATCAGATGTTTAAAGAACTACCCCTCACAACTCCATGCTCTTAACCATGGTTACATCTTGAAAATTCAGCCTCCTGCTATGATTAATGTAAATCTCACAGATGAGATGATAAAGAATCAGTAAAAACTGCAGCGGGAATAATTTAGCTATTTGAAAGCTTTGAAACAGTTTCTCTTCATCTTTGATGTCTAAGGAAGCAAAACTATGTGAAGTCCTACTTTTTCATTTAATTTTCCTTTTCTTAAATGAGTCATCTTTTCCTAAGCTTAACTGTCATTCTGTGAAAAAAAAAGTACCAGGCAGCAAAGCATAAGGTCAAAGATGGGTTTTAACGACATTAGAAATGTGATGGAAGTAGCAACCAGCTTTTAGTAATTAGTTTGCAATTAAATTAATACTTTATTATAGAATAATTTTTATTCCAGGAAAAAAAAAATCACTAGGTAATTTACATATAGCCACAATGTATTTCATAGATGTCTCAGTAAAATTTCAAAGCTTATTTGTAACTTACAGGTCTGAATCTTGTAGAAAGTATACTGCTAAATTATATGTACTTACTTCTAATTTATCATGTTTATCCTAACTGAAAGTGAGGAAAACAGAAATGATTTTAGGTGACCCCACATTTCACACTGATTTCAATGATGCATTCATTGATATTTTGATAATTTCCTAGCGTTTAATTCCTAATTATTTCTTAGTGTTTTCTAAATAGAAAGGTCTTTTCTGTCAAAGACCATCTAGGATCCACACATCATATCACTGCTACTAGTTTCCTCAAAATCCAATTGCTTTGGTAAGTCTTCTGCATAGAAATCACCCTGATCTGAGTGCCTTTGCTAGAACACGTGACCTCCAGATGTTTCTTCTGGTTTCACCTATAAAATCTCATTCTGTGACACTGTAGAACTCCTAAGGGCTAGCCAGTGTTACATTAAGCAATTTTGTAAAAGTCAAAATAATATGGACATGGCTCATCCCTGCAATGTAATCATGCTTTTTTAGCCTGCAGACGTCTCGAGTAGTTCATGTTTGAGTTAACTATTAACTGTTAATAAATATTAACTATTGTGTAGTTAATATAATCATTATTATCAATTACTGTCGATAGCTATTACCAATAAACATATAGGATTACTTAACAGGACAATGTAGAAAGCAGAGTACTGTGCTTAATAGTAGACAAAATAGCTTTTCAAATGACCAGTCATGTTTTAAATAGCATCATTCTCTCCTCTTACTGTTCTTCTTTCTTTTGAATACTTTCTGAAGAAAGTTAGTAGTGAAAACACCAATCAGAAGGCAAAAATATTTAAAATGATCAATGTTAACGGGAACAACTTAATCCTGCTCTGGAACTAAATACTGTTTTGAAGTGGTTACTTAATCCAGAAAGTCCTTCAGCCTGCTGAAAGGGCAAGTCAAGTTCTTGAGGTTGGATTGCCTTCAAATACTGGGCAACAGTTTACAGCCAGAGTACTTATGTTACAGACAGCATACTGATGTTACACCCAGAGAACTGACACCAGAGGTTCGCACTATAGTGTGAATACAGGGAAGATAATGATATTCAGTCCTAAAAGAGAGCATCTACTGCAAAAGCAAATCATTTTTGAAAAAATAAGCGTATGTTTTTGGTCAACAATATTTTTTTTTTCTGGATTCTATTCATTTTAAATCTTCTTATGAATAGAAAAATCTGTTTTTCATGTGAAATGTTGTCTGTTTAATAGTGGTGACATTATTTTTAAACAAGATTCTCCATCTTCATCTCTTTATATGTTATAGTCATATTTAATCTCTTTTTACAAGCTGTTACAACTGATCATAAACTAAGCAGTTTGTAATTTCCTGCTATATCCCTAAGACACTTAATAATTTGCTTGCATTGGGTTTCTTCCAAATTTTAGGAATTATTTTCTCTAAAATGAACATTCAAGATGTCCTTATTTTAACCCCTCACTCTGTTTGCCCCTTTCCAGAACTGTATCTGCTGTTACTCCTCAAAACTGCAATAAACTAACCTGGAGCCTATAGAAAGCCTTGTGATTTTTCCATGTATAGAAAGAAAATAATTCTTAGCAATAGGGTTAAATCTAAATTATCCAATAAATAAGCTTCTGCACCACGATACATAGATAGCTAATTTAATCCTGTTTAGACAAATGCTAATAAAGTACACTTACTTGAAAATGAAAAATAAAATGTTTTAAACATTTTGTGTGTGTGCATACATATGTATCTCAAAAGGCCATAAATGAAGTCTTTTGCTGAGTTTTCTGAGTTTCGAATGAAAATAACTTTGTAAGTATGCACTTTGGAATGTGAGGCATTCTCTTTATGTCCCACTGAAAAGCATTCAGATTTGAAATATCGATTCAACAAAACAGCAACACAGCACGGTTGTGAGCCATCAGTATAGGAAGGCAAGCCTTGGGAAGGAACTGCTAAGTTAATTTTCTGTATAACTGAGTTTAGAATCTGAATTCTTGCAATAGTAATTATCATTTATTTACTGCGTTCTTGTAATTATTTATTTATTTATTTCTGTCTAAAAGTGGTCAGTCAGATTCAAACTTGGTTGAGATTTGGATATCATTATGTTTTCTGTCTCTACAGAGTACTACCTACCAGTCCACTAACATCACACAATTCAGCAGCATAAATAGATCAGAGCCAGCAAGTGTCATTCCACTCTCAAAATCACAGGCCAGATATCTGGAGGTAGATATATGGACATCAGACAGATATGTGGATCACAGGCAGATATGTGGAATCTACATGGAATGGTATCACAAGCTACATGGAATGCATCGTGTGTGCACTTATCTCATTTCTTAAAAAGACCTTATCATGTTCCTGTATTCTGTTGTTATCTTTTGTTGCCTTTCTTTAACTGGGTAGTTAATGAGGAAAAGATGTTGCTTTGATTCTTGCAGACTAAAGCAAAAGCCAGGGAAAGAAGCTTTCCTATTTGTTCTCATTAATTAACCACGTTATTTTAGAAGGCATGACCCAAAATAAATGATTTTTCTGAACACCAATGTTAATTATCTCACAACACCAGATACAATGTAGCACTAAATCAAATTAATTGGACGCCTTTATTCTGAATGTTAGATTTGAAGAAAATATCTTTCACCTTCTCTGAACAAAAACAAAAGACAATGCTATATTTTACATATGGTTTAAGAAAAACCAAAAAACAGATAAATTTTCCTTTCTCGCCTGTACCACTGATCTCATCTAGAATCCTTCTTCCTTGCCCTCCTAGGAGGAATCTGCATCAGCAGAAAATGTTCACGTAGACAACAGTTGGAGCACTCAAGCAGCCCTCAAAGAAAGGAGGCAGAAGCCAGGTTCAGCATCCATGTTGACTGCAGTACCTGAAGTGTTTTACTGTGAGCTGAATGGCTCAGCTGCCAAAGACAAGGATGGAGGAGGTGGATGGAGCAGGGCAGGTATAAGATATCTCTATCAGGTGCACAGAGACCACATAAGCATCACTGTAAGACATGAGTGAGGACCAGAGCAAATGGGATAGCATGAACATAGAGACTCATTTCAAAACTATGTCCTATTTTATACCAGTGTAATTTTTACCACTTGCAGCCCTTACAGATTTGTTCCAGTCCTTTTACAAGACTGGGACAATTGGTGCCTAGTGGTTAGAAGAACAGGATCATTTGCTACAGCTAAGCACAGGCTTTCAGAATGCTGAGTTCCTTACATCATGACGGTGCAAGGTGGATGGCTGACAAGTTGCAGAATGCATGTCAGCACAGATGTGAGCAAAACTGACTATGGTTGTACCCAAGAGGTATTACATACATTAATAAACATCACAAGAGCTGCTTTTTATATTTGCTGCAAATTTCACACTGACAGCAGTCAAACTTTGTCTTTTACTACAATATTAATAAAACCACTAGCATGTAGCAAATTTGGAGATTTGTTTTCATTGTGTAATAGAATGAAATGAAATCTGCTTCTATTGAATTGAACAAAGCAGATAAGGAAATTCTGAGACCTTGAACAACTCTGTTAGGTGAGTTTTATAAGGCAGGTAGTTAACAACGTAAAACTTTGGCCTACAGTGAGGATTTAGGGATGGTTATTATTTCATTGTCCTGATTTGTAAACCTTTAGCATCTTAGTCTAGAACAAGATAATGGAACTGAAAATGTTATTGAAAGGCAAAAAACTATTTTTATCAATTACTTGTTCCCCTTTGAGGATGTAATCCTCATTAAGAAAGAAACTTGTAAGTGGAAAATAAATCCTTCAAAACAATTTTCAAAGCTGCTCTCACTGGAATAATTTATACTAAACATCTCATTATATTAATGCAAATTAGTTTTTATTATATTATGAATATTCTTAAATTAAACCTTGTACTTTCAATTAATTCAGGAACTACCATAAGGCTTCAGGAATATATGAGTCACCTATTCCTATGCACAAGAAATGAAAAGTGGGATTCACAAGTCATTTGGGTCAGGCAAAAGGACACAAACAAATTTAGTGTACATACTGAAGGTACATATTGTAGGTATCTATGTGTACCATAGGAAAAAGGATATCTTTATGGAGTTTTCAAGATTTTCTCAAGCACATGCTTGAACACTGATATTTAATTATCATTATTTTTAGTCTCTATTTTGCCATTAAAATACGCAGTCTTGTATCACATTAAATAAGTATACAGTTCTGTTTCGAACAGCTAGCAAACATAGAGCTCTTGCCATTTACTATACATACTTAACCCTATTTACCACAAAGTCAAATGCATTTAAAATGTTGAATTTTGTTTTGTACCCAGTGATTTTCATTTGTTTTCTATTGAAAACTGACATCCATGAAGAACCAAAATAACCTTTTATGTCTCCTTTGAAGCCTCAGACATTTCCTTCTAGTATTGCACATGGGGATAATATTAATTATTACAAGCTTAAAAGTCACTGCCAACAATAATGTTTAACACAGCATCTATTCTGCTGGTTTATTACTTCTCTCTTTTTTCTTTTTTTTTTCCCACTATTGATGTTGTATGATTTTTATCATAATTTTTCCAAGAATCCACAATACTAAGTACCAAGCATCTTTTATTTTCTGTATTCAGATACAGATAATTGCTGTTACATACTTAACACTTCACCAATACTGTGTTAGAATTAACTGAAGGTGTAACTGAGCTTTAGGACCTATTTAATATGGTTCTTTACAGAAAAAAGAAAAGGAAAAAAAAAAAAAAAAAAAAGATGATTTTTCAGAAACTTCTGAAAGAGTAAGAAATGCAAAATAAAACCCAGAATCATGCTGCTGGACTTTTGCCTGACCAATCTGGTATCTTCCATGGAGAGTGCACTTCTTTTCTACTCATGCAGGCACTTCTATGGAGGAGTGCCTGCATGAGTAGAAAAAGAGCTACTGGTGTCATTTAACTGGACTTCTGCAAGGCCTTTCATATGGTCCCCCACAACGTTCTTCTCCCCAAATGGGAGAAATATGAATTTGATGCATAAATTGTTTGATGGACAAGGAACAGGTTGTGAGATTGCACCCAGAGAGTGGTGCAATTGGCTTTTTGTCTGGGTGGAGATCAGTGACAAGCGGTGTCCCTCAGCGGTCAGTACTGGGACCAGCACTCTTTAACAACTTCATAACATGATCCCATTCCTGGAGTCATTCAAGGTCAGGCTGGATGGGGCTTTGAGTAACCTGATCTAGCTGTTGGGGTCCCACTTCATTGCAGGGATGTTGGACGAGATGTGACTGGGAGTAGTAAACATGGATTTACAAAGGGATATCATGCCTGAACAATGTGACAGCTTTGACTGATGAAATGAATATCTTTGTAGATGAGGAATTATGTATTATTTTTCTTGACTTGAGCAAGCATTTCGGTACTGTATTCCTTAACCTTCTCATGAAAAACTAATGAAGCACAGGCTAGATAAGTAGACAGTAAGGTGAACTGAAAACTTGATAAACTGACAGTCTCAGTGTCTTGTGATCAGTGACAGGAAATCTAGCTGGAGGCCAGACACTAGTGGAGTAATTCAGGAGTAAGTACCAAGTCAATACTGTTTAGTAACTTCATTAATGAGCAGAACAATGGGGCAGCTTGCACCGTTTGATAAAAAATTAAGAGGAAGGGCTGATGCATAGATAGTGTGCTACCATTCAGTGGGACCACAACAGGCTGGGGAAATGGGCCAGCGATGCATCCTCACAGCAAAGAAGATCAGGAGCATCCTGTTCACTATTAAAGGTAATACTGTCAGAAAGTCCAGGTTGGTGATCCTCCCTGCTGTTTGGCACTATGGAGGCCACACCTGGAGGGCAGTGTCAGCGCTGGGCTACCTGGTACAAAAACGTTGTGGAAATAATAGAGTGAGTTTAATGAAGAGCTGCAAATATGAGTAAGGGACTGAAGCATGTGACATGCAAGGGCAAATGTTTAGCCTCAAGAGGAGGACATTGGTGAGGAATCTTGATACAATGACACAATGGAGGAAGAGAATAAGAGAGCTATGCACTCAGTGGTCCACTGTGACAGGAAATACAAGCAATTCCGTTAAAACATTTGAATGTTACTATTTATCGCAAAGGTGATCAAGTACAGGAACACATTGCCAAGAAAAAAGGTTATGGAGTCTCTGTCCTTGGAGATATTCAAAACCTGACTGGAAATGGCCCTGAGTAACCTGCTGCAGCTGGCTCTGCTAAGCATCTGTTGGACTAGATGATCTCCAGAGGTATGTTTCAACCTCAGCTGTTCTGTGATTCAGTGGATAGAAACACCAGACCTCCTTTCAAAAGCTCTCACAAGGTTGAAAGAAAGCTGAACTATATGTTCGGATTTTTCATGGGCTAAAACAAAGGGTTTTTTTTTTTCCCCCATTTTGGACAGAAGTCAAGTTCCTCAAAAAAATCTTACTGAAAAAAGTTTACTCAAACATTTTCTTCTTCTCAGACATATTCATCATTAAAAGGTAACAAAGCTGTCTTTTCACTTTTAAAATGTATTGTTCTTTTTCAAAGCTATTCAAGAGCAACAGCTGGCAAAGGGGTTTAGGGTTCACTGAGTTTTGGACATTATATATCACAGCTGTAAACCCTGAAAGACTGTTTATCCAATAGCCCCTTCTAATTTCTAACTGAGGCAAGAGCATGCAAGCTGTCATGACACTTAAACTAATAGTTCCAGGCATCCACAGAAGTCTTACAGCTTTCAGCTACTTCAACAATAGACTCTAAAGTTTTATTTTAAAAAAGGAAGGAAGAAAATAAAATCTGTTGTAAAAGAACTTACAGAATGAAAGTAGTATCTGGATTAATCAACAGATTTGTGGGACTCTTCCTCAGCAGCACTTCAGAATGCATTTTATGATCATAAATGATATAATATGAGAATATTTATGGGTTAAAGAAAAATCAGCTATAAACTAGGACCTCATTTTTGTGCATTTTTCTCCAAAGGTCTTTGTGTTACAGTGGTTACAGGAAAGATTAAAGATCAAGATTTCAAAACTAATTTATGCACTTTGTGATGTTTGATTGATGAAAAATGTTAAAATGTGCTGAAATAATATATTGATTTAGCACTCTAATGAACATAGGTTACCTTGAATTTTAAGACACAGTCTTTCGAAAAGTGATTTAAGGCCAGATTTACAAAGACATTGAGATGTAGACAGATGTAGCCTTGGGCAATTTATATGCCAAATAACATTAAATTCTCATTAATCACTCCTATATATTTTAAGCATTTACACAACTATCAAAATACATTCCTTAGAAATTTTGGAACACTGAGGTTTGTACACAATCTTCAGAGATATGCAAAGGATTCAAGAGTCTTAGCTCTAATGGCATTCACTGCCATTGGATTCTAAATAACTAAGTCAGTTTGTGACAATGAGACAGGCTTCAAAGTTATCTATTTGCTTTTGAAAAGATCACTCTTTTTGAAAGAGAGTTAGTATTTCCCCAACTGATCATTGTAACCTGAATAACATTAGATTTCAAAATCTCGAATCACATTAAAAATCTATTCACATATATAAAATTATGTTTATATGTATGGTTCAGTATAAATACTAACTTACATAACTTAAAAGCAGTGCTAAAAAAAAGGAAAAAGAACAGCAATAACAAAAACATTAAGGCTGCAAAATCCAGCACATAGAGATTACAATATGCTAGAATTAAGTTGCCATTTTAAATTTGTTTTGAGATGCTTATGCACCTTATCTTATGCTTATAAGCTATTTTTACCTGAAGTTTTATTTCTTTCAGAGGATGACTGTGCCCACATAATTAATCAAGGTTCCATACTTAATGAGCCTATAATGTGACTGCATGCAAATTTATATGCAAATGGACAGTTGTGCATCTAAGTGGCTACTTGTATGTGTCATCATCTGATTTACATACATCATTGTTGTGATTATACACAGTTTTGGAATGTGAGAACACATTTCAAAATTGTGAGTTTTCAAGTGAAAAATGTGCATTAAGTAACAAGCCATTCTTGTTAATCGATCATTTACTGAGAACGCATTTACATTAATCAGTTGCTCTTTGCACGATTTAGTATTGCCTACTTTACTACAAGATTCATCCTATTCCTTTTTTCTTTTAGTTAATCATTATGTTTGTCATTTGGGAGACAGAGACTATATGCACCTCTGCCAAATAGCAAGCTTCCTGTTTTATGGATGCAATCAGCGACCCGCGCACTCTGTTCTCAGACAACCTACATAAATCCAAATCAATTTTATAAACTAGGACAGATCTGTGCATCAGAATTGTTAATATTCTCTTTTCCAAGCAATATTTTCTTTTACTTTCACATTTCAAGAAATTTGTCAAGAACACCAAAGAAATTCTGAATTTGTTCTATCTGGCTCATCCACACCGTAAACCAAGATTCAACACAGAAGTGTCATAGTCTAGAGGATGAAGCATACAGGAAAAGTATGAAGACATACAACTTCTCTCCAAGTAGACACGTTGTATTCAAATTGTGTGACCTGTGAGTTTCTTCTACATTTTTAATTATTTGCCAAAGACTTGACATAAGCTAATCTATTTTTTTGATTACTTCAAGTACAAATGGGAAGACCAGATAACCTGCATATTCTCCAGGGAATAGGCTGCTATTCTTTTGTGATTCGTATGTCAGTCTATTCTGCTTCACTATGCATCATTACCTCTATAAATTCCAAATGATAAAGGACAAGATATCAGCTGAATGTACCTTGCACATGATTTTGATTAAGTCTAGGGAAACAAACAAAGTCTGCTATGAGGAGACCTTTGTCATCAGTTAATTATTAAATGTGCATCACAGAAAATTTGAAATGGGATCAAGATGTCAGCTATAATCAGCATCATTACAACATCTTGAAAGGCACTGTGATGCAGAGTACTGCTCTATGTTCCATCACAAACCCTGTGACAGAAGAGTTACTCATAAAAAGGGACCTCTAAGGCCATGAAGTTCAGTAATTAGCCAGATAATACTTTTTATAATGAATTAAAATTCATCTTAAAATTAATCTGGTCTCATTATAAAAGACAGGTGGCAGCATGCTTCTGTGATGACCTTTGATGAGGCGTCAATGGTATATCCAGATTGAAACTAAGAGAAAGAAAACACCTGGGAAAACAGGATGAGGATGCAACTGTACTGCATTGTGCATCTTCACTCCCCAGCTCTCATAAATTAACTTGGAGCCAACTCCAAAGAGAGACTACAGATGTGAGAGATACTATGTGACCATTTAACTGTGAGTCTGCTTTTACTGCATGTATTTAATGAGATTTTTACAATTAATGAGACAGAGCATCTGCCAGGATAATCCTCATGATATACCTTCTTCAGCATAACCGAACCAAGTTGAAGCAATCCTCTCTGTCAGTTCTCAACCATTTCTCAGTGTGGCTAAACTACGTGTAAAACCATATGTGGAACAACTTTTTTCTGCTCTAGAGATATCCTGTTCCATCCTGGGAATATAAAACTGGCAAAGCTGCAGTGTGTCCCTAGAGTACTAACTCTGCAATGCATTAGTAATGCCGTTTATACCACTAACATTATAATGACAGAAGTGCTAACCCACTCAGGCCTTGTCTTGGTGGGAATGGGCATGAGACAAGAGCACAAACCGGCTAAGTGAACTGGGTCTGTTTAGCCTTAAGAAAAAAGACTGAGAGGGGACCTGATCCAGGTCTATAAATATCTAAGGTGTGGGAGGCAGACTGGCGAGACCAGACTCTTTTCAGTGGTGAGTGGAGACAGGACAAGGGGAAACAGCCAGAAACTGCAGCATAGGAAGTTCCACACAAATGTGTGCAAGAACTTCTTTACAGTGAGGTGACGGAGCACTGGAACAGGCTGCCCAGGGAGGTGGTGGAGTCTCCTTCTCTGGAGATGTTCAAGACCTGCCTGGATGCCTACCTGTGCGACCTGCTGTAGGGAACCTGCTTTGGCAGGGGGGTTGGACTCGATGATCTCTGGAGGTCCCTTCCAACCCCTACAATTCTGTGATTCTGTGATTCTGTGGTAGTGCTGCTACCCTGAAAGGCAATGGGAGAACGCAAGTTTTCATTGGTGTCATTCTGTCTACTCAATCTAGAATCACTTATACTTGGCTAAAGGTTTTATCAAATAAATAAATGAAATAATAATGAAAGAGTAAATAAATCCTACTAACTAGCATACTTTTTTTGCCATCATCTGAAAGGTGAGACGGGCCCCACAAGTGAAAGTAAAAAGGCAAGAAGGCTTCACAGTGACTAAGAATAAGGGGGGTGAAGGGGAATAGTTAGAGATAGTTTATAGAAGCAAGAATGTAGAGCTTGTTAGAAAATAAGAGATGGCAGACACAGGGTCTGGGATAGTGAGGGGGATAAAGGCCATAAGAACAGCCCAAGAACATTTGGCAGGGAGGTGATTAGATGTCCACAGGGCAAGAAGAAACTGGTTTGGGGGGCCAAAAGGCCAGGAGTTTACAGTGAAAACGGACAGAAGCCTTCACGAGGAAAAGAACAAATCTTTACCCCATGACTCACTACACACGTGCAAGAGGGGAAGGTCTGCATGCTAACAAACTTCCAGGGGGTGTAATGAATATGTATCTGAATTCAGGGAAAACTATTGATTACATATTAATTTGGCCTATATCTGTAGCATGATTTTCCCAGATGGTGTGCAAGTCAGGCAGATCTATCCCTCTTGCACCTGGTGTCCACGCAGCACTGAATAAACCATACCTGCATTGTAATCTTACTTGGGTTACAGAGTTTGATTTCGCACGTCACATCTTTTTCCTTTAATACTCCAATTAAAAGGCTTTTTTTTTTTTCTTCCAGTGGCATTTATCTCCTTAAAAATTATCAAACTCCACTATATTCCACGTTTGATTCTCCCATACTCTTTTTTTTTTTTTTTTTTAAATTCAAGGAGTGATCCATGAATATGCAAGTACCAGCCATTTTACTGCTACACAGATATTTTCTGAAACCGGTGGAAGTTGGATTCATAAATCTGCAGAGTGAGGTATGGTAGCTTCCATTCCTTGCTAAAATGAAGAAATAAACCTGTGAGAGTTATCCAGAGGCAATGAAGCTACAGTCAGTCATCTAATGATCACTTTTCCTGTGAGCCTATTAAGTGCATCCCTGCATGAAAGAGTATGAAATAATGTCACTTACTGTATTTGAGGCAGACGACAGTTGAAGCAAAGGGAAAAAGTGAAGGTAATCTCCCAGAAAAGTATTTTCAGCTTCACAGTGTGCACTTCAAAAATAAACCAAGTGTGGTAGACAAACCTTGGAAAATTAAAATGCAAGAATCTCCACTGTTCCAGAAACAACACAACTATGATGAGAATTTTACTTAGAGATTCTATGGTGTGTTATATCAGCCGAATTTTTTATTTTAAATGAAATATCACAAGAGTGCTTGATGAATGTGCATGAAAGTAAAGTTTTTCTTTCTTATTTAACTCTCTGTATCGAGAATTTACGGTCCAGATCCTCATCAACATCACACCCAGTAAGAGGCAAGGATCCATGCCAGTTTACACCATGTTATGATTTACCTCCTCCTCCTGCCAAAATGACATTGGATATTTAGAACCACTTATTCTACTTGGTTCTTCAAATACAAAACATCATACAACTTTTTTTTTTTGGTAACCATGATTACTTTAACATCTCAACAGCCATTTAAAAAGACTGGGGGGAAACACAAATGATCTATCTTGGATTACTGCCTTTCATATTAATAGCGTAAAATAGACTACTGCTGTAGTTCCTAAAGATTTAGTTCACTGTCCTTTAAGTATTAACATGAACTATATTCTAGAACTCCACATTCAGTTTGTTGAAATTCATTTTTTTCTGTTGTCATGTTTTGGTGAAATTGTCATCAAGTAATGTTCTGCTTGTATTCGTAGTCCTTGGTATCACTCTCAGAGAGAGGTATGCACTGACCTTGCATGCATCCTTCCTTGGAGACTCATGAAAGCTCAATTCTGAATTTATAAATTTTTGCCAGTTGGAAACTACAGACTCAGGTTACTTGCTTAACACTTAGAGAAGAAAGGAGTAGTCAAAAAAAAAAAAAAAAGGTCTGCTTGCATGACAAGCAAGAGAGCAACTAAGTTAGGTGACACAAACTACCAGTGGGAAGGGAATCCAAGGTCAGTGTTTCAAAAGAATTACATGTCTGATTTTCAGCTGAAGGAAACTGAATAGAAAACAGACTTTCAAGTTAGCTTCTATCAGATTTGAATCGGGTATTTGGACCTGACAACCCCAATAAAAGATGTTACCTGGAAGTAAATTATAGGGTAGCATCAACTGCCATCGGTATCTTTACTAAAAATATTTTTATGTCTTCCTGGTATCAGAATTTCCTTTAATCACAGCATAGCAATAAATGCTATTGGTCTCAAGTTTCCTTGTACATTTAGGTTTTGTGCTTTTTAAATGGAAATGCAGGTTCAGAAGTTGCTGCATTCTGTTATTTACAATGTTTAGTGGATCTTTTGAAATCACTGGATGCCAGGCTAAGTATGGAGTACTTGAAGCGGGCAAGCTTACTGCCACTTTTGCCAACAGTTCTGAAAATACTCTGAATTATGGCTATTATACATTAGATATAAATAAGTATTGCTTCAAGTGGGTGGTTATTTTTCATTGCCTGTTGCTACGCTTTTATTTCTCATAATTGTAAAAATGATGGCTTTACTGCTTTGTAATTGTCTTGCTAATTCAAAGCACTGCCTAATCGTCATTTTATAGCTGAAATAATTATATAAAATCTTCAAGAATGCATGAAATTTCATTGCTGTAAAGATCTTACTCATATAAAAGAAAAAAAAAAGACAATTGTTATTCAAAACTGAATGTAAATTTCATCTATCTGGCACCTGCATTGTTTTTACTCCCTGAACATATGGATGAAACTTATTTTAATACACTGTTTCTCATACAAATTTTATAAATTGGAAAGCAGCTATGATTAATAAAAACAATTTTGAGTGAAATTACAATGCCTGCCGAATGCATTCTTGGGCATGTAGGCAATGGCAATTCAATTTCTAGTATGCTTCATGACAGCTGAAAGTAGCTGTGCAATACTTAAGCTGAAGCAGTTTAATTAAACCTTGGCATTTTAGCAGAATAAAAGAAAATTAACTATCCTATTTCATTTCCCTATAGCATAAACAGAGTGCATGACAGGCATCTGTGAGATATATAATTAATCCCACTAGTCAAGAAAGACAGACAAAGATAGTTATGAAGACTTCAGCTCCTATATACAATAATGCTTACATTCCAATGATGCTCATTATGTTCTCCTCAAATCACTTAATGAGATGATATATTGTTGTACACATTGCAGAAGAGAAATGTATTGTTATATTCAAGTAGATGCATTACATATGTGTATTTGTAAAAAGATGGCCAAAGAAAGATAGGAAAGCAAGAAGTGATTAAATGTAACGTAAAAGAGGAGAAAAATTCTGCAGTGTGCACTTTACACACTACAAAAAGAGGGTGTTAGGAAGGACTTTCATTTTTCATTAAATTTTGATAAAATATTTAATGAAATAGTTTCTCATTAGTTTGAAATAAGCATCGGTGAAGTACAGAAAAAGCACCTTTGCTAGTTACACTGAATGACATCAGTGTACATTACTGAACTGCTATTTATGTTTAAATTAATTTTAATAAAGTTTGCAATTCATAATCAAGCACATTTCCAATTAGGTGATAATTATTTGAATCGTGACAGCAGGCTGACATATTACTGCACATAGAAGTAAGTAGCAGAAAGGGGAGAAGGTTTCCATAGTTTTCCCCTCAAGTGAAAAAGGAAATAAGCATGTAACGAGTTTTCAGGTAGCCAGGAAATGGTTACCACAATGTAAGATGCTGTGGGGTGTTTTAACTAGTGTCCTGAATTGATCTGCAGATACAGAAAAGACAGAGACTCTATTTGGAGGTATGCAGTCGTACGGTGAGAGGCAACAGACACAGACTGGAACACCTGAAATTTTGATTAAATATCAGAATATTTTTTTTTACCATGGGAGCTGTCGAAGCCCAGATCAGGTAACCCAGAGAGGCTGTGAAATCCACAGACTTGGCGGCATTCGGTGCTCAGAACAAAATGCAGGAACCTGCATAAGGTATCTAAGTCATACAAAATGTATGAGAGATAGGTTTTCTGTAATGAAATCCAAAAAAAAAAAAAAAAAAGCTTAGGTTAAGCAGAGAAACACTGCCTGCAGAAGGGTAGCTAACCTTTCTTTCCTTCACTGTTCATCAGTTCTAAAGAGTGAAACTAATGTGCTCAGAAACTCAACGCTGGAATTATGGACACCAGAAATAATGAGTTAAACAGGAATTACACTTCTGATTGCCCTTCGTAATGCCGAAGGTTGAAATGATAAAGAAGAATCAGGAATAGTGTGCTTTATAGGAGATTCTGAAATATTTCCCACAGTTTATGTCTGCATAGGCAACACTTATCTTTTTTACTATATTCATCGTAAATGAATTTATATTTTGGAAGGAATCCTTATGTTCTGCACTGGCTACACAGAAGCAAAACATATATGGTTGTCCTTTATAATGACATTGGTTTCTGTTTAAGAAAAAAATACCATATAATCATAGAATCACCGGATCATGGAGTATCCCAAGAGGAAGGGGTCCACGAAGATCACTGAGTCCACCTGCTGACTCCACACAGGAGCACCCAAAACCAAACCCTGTATCTGAGAGCACTGTACAAACACCCCCTAAACTCTGACAGCTCGGGGCTGTGACCACTGCCCTGGACAGCGTGTTCCATATTCACTGCCTTCTGGTAAAGAATCTTTTCCTAACCTGGGAAGAACGTATGCCTAATATTAAGGGCTGAGATACTACCTTTTTTAAAGAAAAAAAAAAAAGGAGAAAAGTTATGTTAAAAAAGAATCCTGTGAGACAATAATGGCTTTCTTCGTGACTATTTCATTTCAATTCTTGTATTCATTCTTGTGGAACTAGGCTTTAATGTTACAAACTCAGTTATTTTATTCTGGCTGTCATTTGCTGCAATTCATTCTTTTTCAGTGGGAACATGAATCTATCTTAATTGTATTTCAGAACTGTAGAAACACAAGACTGAGGTCTCTCACAAGCTGTTATTTTTGCTTGCAAGTTATAAGTGATGTGTCACTAGAATACACAAGGGCTGCTCCAAAAAAAGTCTTCTCTTTTATTATACTATTATTTATTATGTTGGTTCATGAAATCACTGGTGAATGTTGGTAGTATGGTGGTAGAGCTGAACCTTCCCAGCAATTTTCCGCTGTTGCTGTGTGACAGATGGCAGCAGTGGGACAGTCTGACAGAATGGCATCTGACATAGAAATGTAGATGAAGCAAAGGTGTGAAACTAAATTCCTCCATGCAAAATAAAAAAAAAATGATAATAATAATTCACCCACTGATATTCACTGACACTTACTGAACGTTTATGGAGACCAAGCAGTGGATGTGAGCAGAGTGAGGTGGTGGGTGGTGCGTTTCAGCAGTGGCGAAAGTGACAGTGGTCCACTTCCACTTCTGCCTACTTTTTAAGTGTGGCATGCAGACTTTCGTTCCCTGTTAGCAAAAGTGCATAGTTAATGGTGATGACTGTGTTGAAAAACTGTTTTGTAGCTGAGAATTTGCTTTATCAAACCGTGTTATTTTGCTCTTTGTATCCATTGTCGTTTCCATGGAAATAAATAGGAGGCACCACTTTCAAAGCAACCTAAATACATTCAGATCCTTTCTATATTTCTGTAAGAAAACAGTAGAAATAATTCTATAGGCATAACATTAAAAATTAAGAGTGTATTGCAATACTCACCTCTCTTGGAGAAACACTCCTCCAAATACCACTGTAGCCTCTACTTCACAGGATGAAATCAGATTTAATTAGGTTTAAACTTTTCTAAAAGATTTAAAACTGTATAATGATTTCATAGCAGTCCTATTTTTTCTTCTTCTTCTCAGGCCAGAAACAGACACATCATTGTTCCACTTGTGGCATGGGAGTCCAGAATCCAAGACTTGATGATCCTATACTGTGTCTCATAAATTATTCTAAATGACTTTATCTTTAGATACTATCAAAGAACTCCCCCATGTATTACTTTACACAAATTAATTGTCTGTGTAAATGTCTAACAATATATATAAACAAGCATATTCACCACAGCAGCAGAAGTGAACTGTACAATGGACAACAAATATGGTATAACTCATGACATGTTCATGCTAGTACTATTATGCATTAATTTGTATTAATTGTTGTGAGAAACAATGTTTTGTTTATTTTTATTTATACTGATTTCCCTTGTGGTCCTTATAAACAAAATATTGTTTGTCACAACAAAATATTGTTTGTCACAACAATGCTGCCTGCATTCTCAAAAGTAAAGAATTGGTGAACAAAGACGCTCACAACAATACAAATTGAATTTCAAATTTTATGTCAGATATAGCACAAGACATCAAGAGTAATTAAAAAAAACTAGTGCACAATAGAAGAATGATGTAAAATAACGTTTTAATGTAGTAACATAGCTGAAGCAATAGGTTTTATTACTACCATTATTTTACCCATTACTAAGTGCATTAAAAAAAATGATTCGCTGGGCACGCTTTCAAATGGATGACACAGGAATTAGTGAGTTAACAAAACAGGATGACTCCTCTCCAGGACTACGTGACATTCTTCCTGAAGTCTGAATAATAGCATAAAGGAAATTTCAAAAGTATTAAAGGGCTGTTAAAGACCTTGAGAAAACCACATTTCCCTGTACAGTATCCTGGAAAGCTAAATTCTTGTTATGCTAATGATAAAAAGTTGAAAATAAAACTGTTACGCAACATGCGTGCCTGGTGCAATTTGTCAGGATACACAGCACACACACAGAGAAAAATTTAAAAAAGAAAATTAAAAAACTCATTAACACTGCTGTAAATTCAGCTTTTAGAAGAACATAAAGGGCTTGTTTGCAAGCACAGCCTGAATAGCTGCAGCAAAGAACTATTTTCTTATATTTTCTTAGCACAACCATGGAAATATATATATATATTAATTTTTATATATATTTTAAGTGGACATTATTTAATAAGTTTATTAAGCATTATATACTACATAACATATAGCACTATGAAACAATTACTTTTTCAAGCAATTGTCATTCTACTACAGTTGCTTTACAGTGATACTTTTGTGCTTCATTTATCCTCCTATACTCCATAACAGACTAATTTTTCTTAAGCAGACAGAATTTAAATGTATAAATTAGCTTACAGTCAATGTGTACCCTATTATATCAAGAATTGTCATAATAAAAGGTTAATTTTTAATGAATAATCCCTAATTTAGAACTACACTATGGCATTTAAAATCTAATTAGTCTACCCTTTTTGCCATGGATAGAGAAAAAAAGATGAAATTAGCAACTGAGAAGAAAGCAATAGAGTATTAACTGGTAGAGAACTGGTAGAAATGACTACTTTGTATGCTCCAATAGTATGGTCAGATCAAAAAGGTATAAAAAGAACAAAAAAAATACGTAGTCTGAATGAGTTATAGTAAAATTCAATTGAGGCAAGAAGACATTGAAAATGTATTTCCAAAAATAAAATAAAAAACAAAAAGCAAAAGAAATGAGGACACAAGAGAGTAAGAAAGGGAGTAATGAATACGAGCAAAATCTGAAGGGATTTTAAACAGAGGGCATATAATTTGGAATAGTCTTCATGCATACTGTCTTCCAGGAGCAAACATGTGGGAAACTCTCCCATTTGGGCTTCCTCTAGTGAAATCCAGTAGGCTTGCACTGAAAGGAACCTTGGACCAAGGTAGCATGTATGTATTGTGTCCCTCAATGTAGTAGGTACCAGAATAAACTGAAAATTTCAATTACTTACAAACGCTTCCTGGAACTATCGCTTAAGCTCCTGTGATATCAGCAAGGGTAGACAGGGATCTCCAAAAACATTCCCCATAGGACTGTAGAAATGTGCTTAATTCTTTGTAGACTGTGCAAGATGCTTGAACGACCTGGAGAGACAATGACAGATCCCACACACTGAGCAAGACATGCAATAGGCAACAGAAAAACTGAAGAGGAGTCTGTCTGAATTTCTACATGCCTCGGGAGCTTAGGTGTCTGTTTCAGAGCTGAGTCTTAGGCATCTGTATCCACTGGGGAATTAAAATACTGAGACTACTTCTGAGCTAATACGAGGGTTTTTTGCAGCTTTCACAGTTGCTGTTTGAATGTAAAATATGAAACGAATAAGAAAATGCTGCTCCTTGCTGCTGTTCTAAGATGAAGAACTGATTTCTTTAGACAAAAAGGGTGATCAAGGTGGATGAATCTATTATTTTAATGTTACAGCTTAAAATTTCTTGTGGAGGACACTAATAACTTATATATTTGACATTAAGTACAATAAAGAGTGAAAGTTGACAGACATTTCAAGTCAGAAACCAAACAGATGCTTGGATAAAGAATGGATGTTTTCATTATAAACTCAGATGCTCATCCTGTAAATTGTTAGCATATACAAATGTTTGTGTGACAAGTAGCAAGTATGAGCAAAAACTACTGATTTTTGTCATGGAACTTCAAAGGATAGGAATTCTTTCTCTCCTAGCTTCCCATATAAATTTTTACATAGTAGCGCAGATACTGCTATCACTGTTACTATTATCAGTATTATCATCATATTTCCATAGTTACTATCAATCCTACACAGAGACTCGAACCACTTTGTAGAAGGTGCTGTAAAAAGAGCAAAAGTTTTCCATGAGAGTTTATGATCTGAGTACAACAGCAGAAGCGAGAGACAGAACTAAACATCCTGCAGATTAATACGATCATATAGATACAATTTTGTGGACTTCAATACTTCAAATGGTGATTACTTCAAAATGTTCAAGTAAACAACCAAGCTGTTGAGACATGTTTCAACACAGCATCTTCTACCAGATTCAGAAAATAACCAGTATCTTAACTCTAAATTGAGCCTGCTTATCTTTGCACCTTCCTAGCATCAAGGGACAAAGGTAGTTTTCAAACAAATGTATTCACTAGTACAGGGTAAAAGGCAATAAATATACTTCTAAAAATCCTCCAAGGGCTTCAGTCCTTCATACTTAGGCAGGGTTGCAGGGAAGGGCACCAGTTCTGAACACACAGAAGCACCTTACTCTCTTATCCTCTGATCTCAAGAGGAGAGCTATTACTCATACCTAATCACAGCACTCAGATAAATCTGTGTCTTTCTTGAAAGAGACAATATGCTGTCAGGGGCTAGGTAAGAGGCACCTCCTTTAAATTTTGTATAGATCCTCGTGTATGAAGGAGGTGATAACAGTCCCAGAGCAGTTGTTGAATCCACTAGTCTTGAGGTAGACCAACTAGAATTTTTTGCACCTTAAACTTACGCAGCTTGAAGATTTCCAGAAAAACTGCAGCTCTTTCACAGTCTACCTCTACTGCTGAGCTAGGTACTCAGAACAGGTTAGTACATCACAGTACAGTGAAAAGTCCTGAAATAACCATAACTGTATCTTTGGAAGAATAAGCTACTATGAGCTCGCTATGTTCAGGTGAACCCATGCTGTCTGTATAACCTATTCCCATATTCCCAACCTTCTTTCTTGGGAAGCTTCTGTTACAGCTAAGCATGAAGCCAAATAAATACATAAAGAAATAAAAGACATAAGCAGTGTAGCAAGTGAGGGGTGAAGAGGACAGGTGTGGAAGGAGGTGATGAGCTCAGCGATTTTCATGATGGCACAAATGCCACAAAACCTAACTGATCTACCTGTAAGCCTGCTTATAACAAAACCAAGTGACTAAATTTATGCCTCACTCATTGCTTATCCTATGGTACAAACAGTCTGCCTTCAAAACCACATGAATGCATAGTCACTCACTAAAAAATAGATGAGATTTCTTCCAAAATGTTATAGCTGCCATCTATAATATGGTAATTCATTTTCTGTAGAAAAGATTCTTATGCTCAGGTTATTACTGCTTTTAAGTCTAGATGATCAACATATCAGATTCACTGTCCCAGTGATTCAAGCATATTGTGAATATTTTGCTTGCACCAATAACTAAAAATCACATTGTGGTTGGACAAACCCATGTATATTACTGTAAGCAAGTAGGCACATATTTCATTTGTTCTAGGTTGTTTCAAAAAACTATTCTTTTACTCTCGTAGCAAAATATATATGAATATAACTAAGGAAAACTACAGTTTATAAAGGTATACTTGCCTGAAAATACACAGTAAAGATATACAGGGAAGACTTGTAGTGTTCTAGCAAGTTGAATGTTCTTAAAGTAGTTCCACTTTCCAGCGTGTCATTCCTGCTCTGTATAATCTTTTCTGCAACAATTTAATATGATCAATTGCAACATTTTGATGAATTAAAGCAGGATTTGTATTTTTAAAAGAATGACTTATTTTTCCACTAGTTTTCGTCTAACTCAGAAGTGTACTCATGATTTGCAGAACATTATTTCAAGTTCAGATAAATATGGTTCTAGGAAGAAAAAAAAACAACATTAAAAAAACATGTTTCATGACATACAAAATGGTGCGGTCTGCACATCTTTCACGAAATATTTCACAATTTGCTTCCCATTTTGATTGCTTCATAATGATCAAAAATCAAAGACAGATAAAACTCAGAATCAACCTGAAAATGCTGATCTTTTAAATGCTCAGGATATTCAGCAGTTATAACTGACTTGAGAAGCAGCTCCTCAAGTAACTCCAAGGATCAATACGTTCAGCTCCTGCAAAGAACACACTAAACAACTACCATTAAGCACTATTAGTTTTGCCAGTACTCCAACAGCACCTGGAAGTCCAGAGTGGCACATGATTTTTATCCAGGAAAGGGCTGCTGAAGAATCATGCTTCAGAACTCCAGCAACAATGTTTGAAAAATAAGTATAACTAAGTATCTGTACTCATGTTCAGCATTTCCTCCTCTCATTTCTGCAGTGAATACTTCCAGGACATCCTTCAGCATAAAATAATAATCTTTACTCCAATCTCACATATCCCATCTCATATCTCAGACATTTTCCATTTAAGGAAACGTAGCCAGGGTTGGTTTTTGTCTTCCTAATTTGTAAACCATAGCTTTTTCTCATTATCAATTTCACTCCATAGTTCTCAAATCCTGTTTCCTTCAAACAAACTTTCCGATCTCCAACTCCCCCAGCCTCCTATGGATGGATCTGCCCGTGCTCCTTCGCTGTCCCTCACAACCTGTCGTGCCCAGACATGTGAGGAGCGACAGAAACCCCTGGTGTGTTCAGTCCAGAGCAGAGGAGCTGAGGGGAGGCCTGATGGCGGCTGCAGCTCCTCACAGGGAGCAGAAGGGCAGCGCCGAACTCTGCTCTGTGTGACAGCGACAGGGCCCGAGGGAACGGCATGGAGCTGCGTCAGGGGAGGGCAGCTGGGGGTGAGGGAAAGAGGGGAAGGGTCTGCACCAGAGGGCGGTGGGCACGGAACAGCCTGCCCAGGGCTGTGGGCAAGGAGCTCAAGAGAGCGTTTGGACAGCGCTCAGACTTCGGAACTGGATTTTCGGTGGAGCCAGGGGTTGAACTCCATGTTCCTTGACGGTCCCTTCCAACTCGGGGCAGTCTATGATCCTATAGTTGAGTCTTCCAGGAAACAGCTCCCAAATTCCCAAATTTCACTCTGCCCCGCCCTTGCCCTTCCACCGAGATGCGCGACCTCACGCTCCCAGCCTCGCACCTTCGTTCCCGGCGGGACAGGAGCGCCCTCCAGGGGCGCCGGCTGCTCCGTGCCCTCCCCGCTGGCATTGTGCCGGGCTGCGCCGACCTGCTGCCGCCGCGCAGGACTGGGCTACGTGCAGAGCGAGCGCTGTCGGAGCTCGGAACTGTCGGCGGGAAGGGCGGCAGCTCTGGCGACGCCTCTCCCCGCTGCCGCCCGTCCCCCGGCGGCGTGGGGAGGCGGGCGGGGACAGCCGGCTCCCGCCCCCTGCTCGGCCTCCTCTCCTCCCGCCTCCGCGCCTCCTTCCCTCCCCGCGGCACCGCCGAGGCTGCGAGCGCGGCGCCCGTTCAGCGCCCGCCGGGACGAGGAGGCTGGATGAGGACTTGCGTCCCGGGGCGTTCGGCGGCCTCTCGGGCATGCGGCGGACTGCGGGGACTCTGCCCTGCCCTGAAGCCGAGCGGGGACATCAGGTAACTGCTCGCCTCGCCCCATCCCGGCCCGGCCGGAAAGTTGCCTGCAGCCCCCCGGGTGAGCGGCGGGGCGAGCCGCGGGCGCCGTCCGGAAGGGTGCGGGGCGGTGCGACGGCGGCTCGGGCGGTTCGTGCTGCTGTGCGCTGCGGGCGGGGGGAAGGGAAAGGAAGGGGTACGGGGGGACCGAGCTGGCAGCATTGGCGCTGCGTGCCGGGCTCTGCTGGCTTCCCCTGCCAGCCTCGCTGTGCTTAGGACAGCCGACAACAAAGTAGCGCGCCGCAGGAGAGTTCGGTGCGTTTGTTGGGCTGTATGGCATAGCCCCAAATACGCTGTTTCTTTTGAATCCCGTTCTGACGAGGGCTTTCCGACGGGACCTTTGTGGGTTCAGCGTAAACTTCCAACAAATGTGTGGATTTTAACTAACACAGTGTGAGGATAAATCCCACTCCAGGTGTTCCACAGTGGTGCCTTGCTCACCTTTTCTCATGGTTTGTATCAGAGGCACTGAGATTTTTTTCTTTATTTCTTCTAAAATCATTTAAAGAATAGGTGAGCAGAGAGCCCCACATAATCCGGATGCCTTTGCTACGAGCTGCAAAACTGACACTGGATCACTTTAAAGCAAGAAATAGAGAGCATCAATACTTTCAGAAACCTGCTTTCTTACCAGCCCAAAGTAATGTACACTGCAAAATGCCCTGAGGGTGAAAAGATTTCCCGTTTCAGAAGTGAGAAGATCCCCCTCATCACTAGTGTTCTGCACGTACTGCATGGGTTAAATTAGAGAGAATCAGAGAGAATCTGCCTCAAGGATTGTATCAGCTGTAGCAGGGAATGTTTTACTTCCAAATCTCCACATTACACTGTGCCAGTGTAATGCCACAGTGTTTGTTGCAAAAGCCAAAGGAAGTAATCAAATGTAATGAGCTTAATTTCACTAGATTATAATATAATGAGTTTTGGACCAAATTTAGGAGATCAAAAGTAGAACAGCTTGAGCATCGTTCATCTGTTACTGCAGGTAATCCCAATGGTTATGCATAAGGCAGTACGTTTATGATGATTTTCAGATTGATGGTAGTTTTTAATAAGCACAGTTATTTTCCCTAAAAAGCTCCATGACCCAGCACAGCTTTGGGGCTACTGCATGTATGCTCAGTTCTTTCATTAATGGACTTTTATACTGTATTAAACTAAGAGAAGTTTGAATAAGTGAAAGAACTACAAGCATAGGTAGAACATGAAATGCTTTCCACCTTTCTGCGTTTTGTGATGCCTTCTGGTGTTTTTTTTCGTTGTTAACTTCAAACATAACTTCTCCCTGAGTTCTCATGCAAGTGGAAGAATTTCTTAAATGTGTGAAACAATTTTCTATTGTCAGATATTCTGTAGCTCTTACTTCCTTAAAAAGATAAATACAACTTGGGAGTTATCATTTTTCTTGACAGCATGACAGTTAAAGCTTGGTTTGCATAGCGGCAGGCACGTGTGGTGCATTAAAGGATATCATTCTGAACTGTCACCGAGTAACTTTTCAATGCGTTTTTGTGAATGTATTGCTTGTAAAATGACGGCTTGAGTGTAACTGAGTGTTAGGATGAGGAATTATGTAGTGATATGAGATCTAATTTAAGATTTCGACTGTCGTATTTATATTGCATTCCTGTGGATTTAGTGCTCAATCCTGTAAACAGGTATTTTATTAATTTTCCTCATTTTGGTGTCTCAGTTAAACTCTGAAAATGTACTGTTGATGTGGAGTGCTTAAGCTGCCCAGAGGTGGAGTGTGCAATTTTGCCTTTTTATATCATAGTGAAGAAAATGCTTCATTTGCTGATAACCTTTCTGATAACGTGTCCAAATGGCATGTAATTGTTGCTATTTAGAAGCTGAAGTCATGTTAGAAGTTGTGAGCTTAAACATTTCTGTGTGCCAGGCAAGCGTTGTTTGACAGTGTGTGAAGCCTTAAGCATTGAAAATCGGCAGGTGAACTGAGGAAGGAATATAACATGCTGTTAAGGTATGGGAATGTGGGAAGTTTGGGAAAGAGCAGTAAGTCAGGAGTTTGGGGTTTTTTTGGATGGTGAATTTTTTACATAATAACTAAGTTAATGCCTTTTGAAAATAATACATACCTTGAGGATGAGAGGTAAAATGTATACCTGGACATGGAGGAATTTGTGTTTACCCAAAGACTGTATTTGCGCTTGTAATTTTTTTGTGGTGGGTCTCTTTCCGAACTTCTTATTGCTATACTCTGAAGTCTTCTCCTGGAGACTTCTCTTAAAACAACTTAGGAAGTTTGTTACTTCATTGGTAAGCCTGTCTGGTGCGGTTGGATTCGGTAAATAGTGATGAAATTAGTTCAGTGAGAATAGTGTTTCTGTAGGAAGAAGAGGCTGTTAAGAACTGAAATACCAGTGAGAGAAAGTTTTGTCTTAGCTATGAGTTCAGCAGCTGGGTTTTGAGGAGCACATACCATAGATCTGTAGAAAGTGAACACCACAGCCAGCTCTTGGGAAAAGATTCCTTCTGACAGCCACAACCAGACAACATTCCGCTGATAGCCCAGTGAGCTCTTAAGCACTGGGACAGGCTCCCAAGGAGGTGGTTGAGTCACCATCCCTGGATGTGTTTAAAAACTGGATGTGGTGCTCAGGGACATGATTTAGCGGAGGGCTGTTAGTTAGGGTAGTTTGGTTAGGTCATGGTTGGACTCGATCTTTAAAGTCTTTTCCAACCTGAGTGATTCTGTGATTCTATGATTCTAGTTGGCATGCTTGTTCTCTGTGTTTTGCCCTCTCTTCAGTTGTTAATCAGCCAGTATCCTCTTAGCTGAAGAACTCCTGATGTGCTCAGTTTTACTTTTAGATTACCTTTTCTAGACCTCTGGAAGATAACATTTCCTTCTGAACTCTTTGAGTTCATAGTCTTTAAGTAGAGCACCATCTGTGAAAATGGAGCTGTGGCCATACCAACAAGTCAGGTGAAAGTATTAGTTCGTACTCAAGGCCGTACTTAGAAATCCAGTCTGTTGTCTTTTATGCAAGAGTATGCTTGCCAGTCACTTTTCAATCTCTTGGTAATTCTCACCACCAAAATTCAATACTGAACAATGGCTGAGTATTGTTTCCCCTCCTGTATTTTCTCAGTTGATCATTCTTAGCTAAACATACATTGGTTAGCTGCATCTCAGTTTCTTGTAGATCATGTCTTCAATTTGGTATGATTATTCTGAATTCAAATCTCTTTTCTCATTTCTAACTTGTAGCTCTCCTAGGCTGGTGTCATATTCAGATTCACAAATATACCTGTCAACTAAGCTGTTAAGAAAGCAATAAATATCTAGCAGATTGGACTAGGAATCTTTTTTAAAAATGTCTTCCCATTTATCAATGAATTTGTCATAATGATACTCTGATTATGTTGTTGTAGCCTATTTTTAAAACAACAGTGTTTCATTTTATAGATGCTATAGGAGTGCGTAAATACAGCTGTTACCATCTGTTACCAACTACTGTAAAACCCAAAGCAGTAGTTTGTACTTCAGCTTCTAGGTTTTCCTGTAGTTGCTGTAGTTTTCAAGAAAATAAAGTGTTCTTGATGTTTCCAGTTTAGAAGTTCTTTTTAATGCAATAGTTTTTCATTGAACAACCAGATACCTCCTTGTGGCTGTCAGGTCATTGTGTGGAGATTGTACATTGCAATCATATAATTTCTATTATTTGTAATTAAAATGCTGTTCACAAATTTGATGAAAATTACCAATGTAATATAAGTACTAGTTTGACTTCTTGTTTTCTGACAGTTATTTATGGTAGGTGGATTTAATCAGCAAACAATGGCAAATAACATTCCATATTACAGACGTGCTTAACTGAGATGTTTTACATGAATTCTAATGGTCATGCAAGGGCAATGTTTGTACACATTTATGAAACAGTAGAGGAAAACTATAAACACTAGTAAAAATCGACTGTCTGATAGGGGTGTATGTCCTTGAAAGTCTTGGTGGTCTAAAGTTTCCTAATAAATTTCCATTGTATTAAATTTGGTCTTAAATTTACCTGTTTTCTGTGGCTTAGATTTAACAAAACAATACTGAACATCTAATTATCTTTTTTTCCACTCCAGTGAAGAGGCAAACTATGATGTTCCAAATTAATATATTTGTCAATAGTGCTGTTGATTTAAGTCACGCAACTATCAGCTTCTGAAATTGGACAATTAGTTTTCTGAACTGCAGCGTATGTAAATTATACAGAAATACCCAAATAAATTATTTATTTGTGGTTGTGCAGTAAGCAGCCAGTACTTTCTTTGTTATACATTTGTTATTAACAGTTCTAAAAACTTCATAATACTATTTCTGTAGAAAATAAACATAAGCTGTCTTCTACAGGTTTATGAGAGTTGGTCTACAGAATAGTATCGTAAAAATTATTGGTAATAACATATTCCTCTGTGTAGTAGAAAAGTGATATTTTTTTAGAATAGGACAATCTCGAGTGCATACGCCTTCCCCCCCAAAAAAACCAAACAAAAACAAAACAAAACAAAAAACAACATTACTTGTGATTAAGAGTGCTAAAGTCAGAACTTTATTTGATTTCAGAAACAAAGAAATTCTTTGAATAAATATCTGGCTTTTTTTCCAAAATAAAGTTTCTCTGTGAATGAGTGTAAATTACTTTGCTTAATTATTTGTGAATGATGATGTGAAAATTTGTAGAACAGTACTATTTCTCTTGCTTAATTGTTTTAAATACAGCTTTCCTCTGGGATATGAAATTTTGCATGAAGGTTTTTGCTATAAGCTTCAAAGAACCCCTTATTTTTCACAGAGAAACACAGGCATGCAAACAAATTGTACCCAGTATTTTCCTGGCACCATTTTCACAAACCTGCAGATATTTGACTTACATAATGAAAGAGAACTGAAATGGAAAAACGTGCCTGATTATATATGTGTTGCTGGAATCTCCCACTCCACTGTTGAAAGCAAACTCCCCAGAATCATTTGAGAAGGAAGGTTTTAAGCAGTTTTGAAAAAATGCATGGGAGCAGCCACTGTGGAAGTATAGAGAGCCTTCCACCGTGTAGTGTTGTGTGAGCTGACACTGGGTTTGAAGCCACTTCTTCAGAAAGAAATGCTCAGTTTTTAGAAAACATTTTAGAAAACGTCTTGGTACCAGCCAAACCCACTTTTTTATCCAAAGAGAAAGATCAAATTAATGATTCTCAGGGGACATTCGTCCTTAGAATCATAGAGTCACGAAGTTTGGAAAAGGCCTCTAAGATCGTCCAGTCCAGCTGTCCACCTATCACCAATATTTTCCACTAAAGCATATATCTCAGTACAATGTTTAAATGTTTCTTGAACACCTTCAGGGACAGTGACTCCACCACCTCCCTGGGCAGCCCATTCCAGTGCCTGACAACTCTCTTGGAGAAGTATTTCCTAACATCCATCCTGAATCTCTCTTGGCACAACTTCAGGCCATTCCCTCCTGTCCTTTCACTGGTTACTTGGGAGAAGAGGCCAATGCCACCTCACCACAACCTCTCTTCAGGCAGCTGTATAGAGCAATTATGTTTCCCCTGAGCCTTCTCCAGATTGAAAAATCCCAGTTCCCTCAGCCACTTCCCCTCAGATTTGTACTCCAGAACCCTCACAGCTTCGTTACCTTTCTCTGAACACACTCCAGGGCCCTTTCTTTGTTTGTTTCTCTTTCTTTGCTTTGAAAGGCCCAAAACTGAGCACGCTACTCGAGCTGCAGCCATCCTTGGAGATGACCTGTGTTCTTCATGACCTAGAAGGAAATCAAGCTAAGTTACTGCATGATTGGAGGTCCTCACAGGATCTTTTTAGGCATGTGATGAGTTCCTTATGCATTATGAAGGAGGCCTAGATCTGCTAGAGGTGGAATAGTGGATATTCACCTTTATTTCTTTTCAGTCTCTTTACATACTGATGGATGTTGAAAGAGATCATTCAAGCACTTCTGCAGTCGCCATCTTCCTTTTTTCTGTCATTAGAGGGGATGGCTATTTCTTTCATATGCAAGGCTGCAGAATACAGCTGGGTATTTTTGTGGTCTGATTTTTGAACTCTTGGGGTTGGATAGTAAAGGACTGAAGGCCGTGAAGAAGAGGATGTACTCTCTTGTTTCAAGTACTTCATACTTAGTTGAGAATCATTTACTAGTTTAATGAAACTCGTTTTCTGCTTTCTGTTATGCTCAGTGTTAGCAGGAAGGGTGATGAACATCCTTGTTCCAGTTATTCTATAGTAGTAAAAAATGAATGTATAAAATAAAAAAGCAGGAAGCACTCTGAAGACCTCTTGAATACCAGAAAAAGATGAATCTTAACAGCTTCTGCCTGATCCTTTACTGACTGTGGAAATCCAGATCTGTTGGTGTTCTGGACTCTGCACCATTTTTCTCCACTGGCTTTATTTTAGAGAATTGCTTGTAGGCCCTCTGTCATGCTGCCCTCTAATGTTTCCACTTTTTCTGTTCTGTTCTCCAAAGGATGGTTTTGATTCTTCCTGCTTCTGGCCTCCTCCTCCGTCACATACCTGCAATGAATATGTGCTTTTAAAGATCTGCTTTAAAAATCAGAAGAGCGTGCTTCCCAAGTTGATTATGCCAAATCCGATTGAGGTCTCCTTTGCAAGCAATGAGAGGACGCTTCTGTATATTCCTGGTTGATTTGTCTCAAGCCCCAGCATGTTAACTTCTCCCTTGACATCTGATATGGTAAACAGTTCTGGAATACAGTCCTATGAGATAGATGTTTAGGTTTTGTCTCCTGATATAAACAATCACATAGAAAACTACATGAATTTTCTTCAAAGTTTTAAAAGTGCTTCTTACCAAAAATTCTCCAAGCAGCTGAGCTGTAAAAGAGCAGATTATTTTAGGGTCAAATAGTTACTTGAAACGTTTGGAAAAGATACTAGGAAGAAATAACTTTTTTTTTTTTTCCAGGATGAGACAGGTTACCAGTGAGGTATGCTGGGATAAGAGGTGCTGGTGCTGTAGAATGAACTCATAATTATTTGAAGAAGAAAGTGAGTAGGGAGGTGAGGGCTTTTGCTGAATAACAGTGAATTTATCAAGATAGTTACAACTAAAGCTTCAGTGTTACTTCCTAGGCATGTTAACATCTATTCTGAATATACACTGCAGAATTTAAAGGGATCTTTGCTTTCACGCTTGCCTTAATTCATTTCTCTTTCAATACTGTTGGCTCCTCAAATAGGAGTACTGGAATTATTGAATTTAACTTAACGTGAAATATTAATTCATAGCTCAGTGATTATCAGAAAAGTAAATGAAATATTGGGATTTAGGATAATATGAACCAATAGCAACATAAAAATTACATCCTGAAAAAAGTATTTCTGCTAGTTGTAAATAACACATGCAGTTACTTTTCTTCTATCTCAAAAAAATACAAGTTTATAAGCAATTCAGGGAAAGGCAGAAAACATGTCAAGGAGATGCTATACTCTTTTCAACAGATGATCAAACAGATTACAGCTTTTCAGTTTGTAAAAGGTGTTAAAAACTAGTATGATAGAAGTCAATAACATTGAGTGGAGTGGAAAAAAAGTGAAGATGGGCTTATTTTTCACCATTATTTTTCATTCTGTGATGAAAACAAGCAGTAAAGTTATCAGCAATGAAGTAAAATGAATTGTTAAGTAATTAAGCTGTCAAACTTGTTATTACAGGATATTATAGAGGGCATGTGTGTAAAAGAACTCAAAGCAGATTTTTCATCATGATGGGCCATAAGATCACTGGTAATGATCAGGTGGGATAGGATTTCTCTCAGCCAGTCTCAAAGAAGCAGATGAACTTGCCAATGACAATATCAGTCCTTGGCGTGTTTCTTGCATTTCTTTTCATACAAATCCTTTTATTCAGAAACAAGATAGTGACTAGATATACCAAGTAATGTCACTGTTCTATTCAGTGTAAGCTATATGTATACTGTGTTCCCCCTGCATCCTTCTTAAAGGAATGGAATGCATTCAGGTAGCCTACTACTGCAGTCTAATTAAATTATCTTGTCAAATGTGGTGTTTTAATTCAAGGCTTGCTTCTTGTTTAGCCTGTGCAGAGAAGGCTGCAGCACAAAATTTAGATTATCTGAATCACTTATTACTCCTTTGAACTGAAATATAATTAATAGTCATGACATTAAATTGTGGTACCTGTTGGTTTAATACTGCCAAAAAGTCTGTGCTTTGAGGAATAAGTACACTCCTTCATCACTGCTTTTTCAAGGAGAGAACTGCCAGGACATTTCAGTCAAATGTAATTCATTCTGGTTTTACAGCTGTCTTGAAAATAATTTAGGTAAAATATAAAAGAGGAATTTTCATGTTCCAAAACATTAAGTTAAGCATTTTACACATTTCAGTTCTTGATCCAACTGAACATTGCTTTGATGCAAGTCCGTGCCAATACGGTAGTACTGCACCAGTTTTTCTTAATTCTAAATGTGAAGGCATGCATTAAGAAGGGGAAAATACAATTAAAGATACTACATTTTTAAAAGTGTAGTTAGTTTCATAATAATATTGAACATGCTGTGCTCAGGCTTATAGCAAATTTAAGGTTACTGAAAGCTTGAATTATAATTTCTCAAAAGAAGGGAAAGTTAACTTTACTCAGACAAGCATTAAGCACTTTTTTTTCCCCCAACTTAATAGCAGGGTTTCAAGGCAAAATGCATACATTTATGGAAAGGGTCATTTTTTCGTCTTCTTTAATAATAGCCTGTTGTTATACTATGCTATCTTCTCAACAGCAAATTTGACTGATGGCTGAGAGCAAAATAGCAGTCTTATCACGGGTGCATCATTCCTTTGTAGGGTAGATCATTATACTTCTGAAGTGTCTGCAGTAACCCATCAGCATGAGTTACTATGTTCTTAATACTATATAATTATGATACATGCATGATTCCTCTCTTTGTCCAGCTTGCACATGCCTTTCTAGCTCCTACTTAGAGGCTCTTTTTTTAAGAACTGGAATAATTTCTACATTTTGAAATGCTCATCTTTCAGTTATAGAGGAAGTGTCCATGTGTGGTAAGAGAATTTTCATGTTCCTTGCTCTCGCATTTCCATAAGTAAAGGCAAGTCTCAGACAACTGAAATATCAATAGTAAAGGGAAATGTCCTTCCCTCCTCATAAGTATGCTTTTGCCTTTGTTATCTTCTCATTAAAACTAATGATTGATAAACTCTTCTCAGTTTGGAGATTATCTACTTTCATAGTAATCTAAGACAGAGGAGGTATCTAAAACTTTTAATAATAGTTATTATCCTTAAACAACAACTTTTACACAACACTTACTCAATTCTTCTGAATATTTTAAAGATACAGGGAAGTTATGTCAGTTTTTGTTTGTCTCTGTATTCCAGATGTGTTTTTATTTTAGATCTGAATGATAGGTTATCTCGCAGCCAATTCAGCCGGTAAAGCAAATCCATCATCTACTGTTATTTTTTGCTCAGCTGAGTCCAGGAATATGCTAATAACAAATCCATTCAGTTCCTGATTCCAACAAAAATGCAAGTGTGCCTAAACATGCCAGTAAATTCTTCACTGAGGTTTCTCATGTACTTGGCATCTGCACATATATCTGAGCATGCCAGACATTTATCTGTGATGAATGCAAAACTGATTGAAGATCTTATGTTGCCAAATAATCATTTTTGGTCATGCATGCTGATTCATGTGTTTTCTGTAGTCCTATCATCAAGCTGGTGACCAGACAGATGATGTTTCTCATTTTTTCAGCTCATGTTTCCAGCAAAGACATTTGCTGGACCCACTCTTGGCTGACAGGCTGACTTCAAGGTCCCTGACTATTCAAAAATCAGCTCTTCATGCAAATATCCAAGAATTGACACCATCTGTAAAGTCTGCTCCTCATCTATCCATCAATAGGCTTTATTGATTGAACTGTCATTTTTCAGGTATAATCTCTGACTCAGGGTCAGTCTCTTTACCATGTGTATTTGCAGCTTCCAGCTCATTGTGTAAATGATGAGCATAGACTCAATCTTTTCACACAGCATGCAGATATTTTTAATTAACAACAGAAGTGACTAGATTGAAATAATTTATTATTTTGAAATAGAAGATCTTTTCATTTAAACTGCAACTCTGTATGGTTTTGTAATATTTTGTGGAGTTTGAGGAATGTGATTTTGGATAGGGTCACCTAAAGGTACCTTACACATATGTCTGTGTTTTGTCCACTTTTCCTAGCTATTACATTTTCACTGATGTGGCAAAACAATCTGAAAGATAGCACAAGCCTATGTTTCTTCATTAGATAGCAGAAGACTTCTTTGAACCTCAATCTGTGTTGACAAATTGAGCTACTACATAGGTTTTTTGTCTCTTACTTATGAGTTGCAGCAGTTGAGCTAATATTTTTTAACAGGGCTAAGGAAGGCACAAGATTTGTCGTAACGAAAAAGATCTTACAAAATTTCAGGTCAGGTATAAAGGCCTCTCTCAATCAATATCACTGTTGACACAAGCAGGATCCCTCCTGTGAGTTGATAAGTTACCCCGAAGGAACTTCTGATCCAATTTCAAGTTACTAAGACCTGTTAATATTTTACAAATATGATATATTCTTCAAAGGTTGTTGCACTCGCTGTCTTTAGGCTTGATCAGCTGTGATGTTCTTTATGAGAAACATTCTTATCAGCCCCCTTACTTACCAGAGAAACAGAACAGATGTCAATATGCATATTAGTTAAATACTGTCCTTGTGTTTACAGCTGATTAAAACAAAAAAAAGGAATTGATTAATTCCAAGGCTACTTTTAAAATAGACAATGAGGGAACAATTCAGTTGACTGAAGATGGGCATATGGGTCTTTAGGTGTCCTGCCTGGCCAGTAGTGGTTGCTGTAACAGTAAAAAAACAGTAGCCTCCCAGATCCGATAGCTCATTGTAGTTGCCTCAGGTACTTTGAGGCACCTAAAATGCATTTGTTTTGGCAACTGAGAAAGTCTTTCATTGTCAGAGTGCAGTTTTTCCAACAGATAGACTCCTCCACATTTATTTTTTCTCTTTTTTTTCCCTTTTTTTCCCCTTCAGTATTGAATCTCGCTCGTCTTCCAAAGCCAAAATGTTCTTGCTTCATAAAGTCCTCCATGTTCAGAAAATATATGAAATACCTATTCTGACCAAGTCATGTAGTGTCACAAGCAGCACAAGATATGCGCAAGTGCCACAAGTCAAAAAATGTCACAAGTCAGGCATTTGACAAGGCATGAGAAATAGACAGCTGCTATCTTCAATAGCCACAGAAGAATAAGGAAATAGGATGATTCTAATGAAAATAAAAGATTCTATCTTTTTCTTGTAAGACAGTCTTACACTATCATTATTCTTTAGAACCATTTGACAGTAACAAGTGAAAAAGTGAAACTGACAACAACTGACTGTTGATAATAGGAAGAACATTGTGCCAGTCTATAAAAATGTCCAAAAGATAACTCCAACCAGTTTCGTTTATCTACTCACAGTGGATATTAAAATAATTTTCTGATAACAGTTCTGGGAAATGGTGTACACTTACTGTGTGTGAAATAAGTCTCCTTTAACAAGGAAAGAATGACTTTAATAGGGAAGAGGGTATGTCCCCACAGAGTGTTTGGGATAATGCTGTCGCCTGTATATTGCTGTAGATAATCATGTTAGGAATTAGACATGTCTGTCTGCATAGAGATGTGTGCAAATACATGTAGTGTTTGAGTTTCAGCAGCTTTTGTGGAAATTCTGTAACTGTGATGCTAATATGAGTAAAATTGCTAAGCAGGATGGGAAAACGTGTGCATTATGTTTACTTATAGTTCTGGCATGGCTTTAACATGTTACCAGAACATTTTTAAATATAATACTTTAAAAGGACATTTGAAGCAATTTTAGTAATCACAAAGTTAATCAAATAACATCAAATTCTGACAAATGCATATGTTCAGAAATACAATATACTTCAAACTTTCATGTTACATATTTCCTCTCTGTGCTGGTAACTGCTTGAAATTCAGGAGCTGCCTTGTACTGGGAAATATTTTGCTTATTATGAAGAATTTAGGAGAATTTAATGAAGAATTTAATAAGTGATTATAAAAACTGAAGTCTGAGTTGACAGTAAAGCAGCTGAAAATAGAAAATCGAATATATTTTCCTGCATTTTGTTTATGATTTCATTATAAGTAACTTTTAAAAAATCTATGACTATGAAATGTGTAATTGATAGATGATTAATCCATATGAAAATGACATTTATGAGACTGGTAAAAGTTAGAGTGCTCAGATGCTAGTGCAATATAAAATATTAAGGTGGAAGTTGCTGAAGTGCTTTCCAGTGAAAAGAATTTCACATCCTACAGGTAGTCACAAGTGAGCTTACTTCTACAAAGTCAGCATCATAATTATTTCTGTTTCACAGGAACTGAGTTTTACACTGTTCACTGAAGAACAAGTGAAGTGATTTTGGTGATACTGCTGGTTAACACTAAGATGGTAGTTCTGGTAGTCTGTGTTTAATCGTTATCCCAGTCAGATAACTTTTAGAGCTTTCACATTTTTAAGTAGTCATTCTATTAAATTTTGATAAGTAATAAAATCATGTAAAGAAACAAACTTGTACTCCAAACATCTTTCATTCTTAAGGAAGGTGGAAACTTCTCTAAGCGTCCTGTGCTTGGTAGTAGCGAGTGCTTTCCTATGTCTGCTCCCTTGAGTCTCTGACTCCTTTCTTATAAGTTACCCTTGACGTTCTTTGTTCGAGGATAAAACATTTGAATAGCTCTTGCTTGTGTAATGCTAAATGGCTGTCATCACCTCTGTGACTTCTCTGTTATTTTTATGTATTCTTTTATTTGGTAATTTTGAAATTTGGTGGATAGAAGCTGTAAATGTTACCGTATTACCTTTTCATGTGAGTATCTCTACTCATCATTCATAGCTATGCAACACAGTCTTGTATCACCTGAATAAATGAAGACATTGATATTAGCAGGTTGTCCTCTCTGTGATTTACAATACCATCTAAACATCTAAGCACAGTTTCCAGTGGATTTTCTGACAGTCTGTTATTCTAAAAACACCTAGAGATTTAATTTTGAGTTGGATTTCAGATTGGGTATGAGAATGTTCCTGTCCACATGGCTATATCATCTTCCTTTTTTTTTTTAATATATATATATTTTGTTCATTTCTCCATATACTGCTGTATCTTCACTATCCGCAGCTGTTCCTGGGCAGCTTACTTGACACTACCGACTGTTTACATCAACTCCACACTTTCTTTTTCCTTTCCCTTTGTTTGCATCTTATATCCAATTTCTTGGTTTCTCTCTTGCATATTGTTTCCCTGTCTGGTAAAACTCTTGCCTCTTATAAAGTGGTCCTATTACTTCTCTGTAATATGTATGACTTTTTATTTCAGGTATGCCTGAGCATAAGTCAACTGGCTTTTGAAACCACAATGAAAATCTGCCTGGCCTCAGTTCATATCAAAATTCTACAGTGAGCTTGGTTAGCTGGAAGGAGAGTCTGCAGTAGAAATTTTGCTTAGCCTAGAGGAGCAGTTCCAGGTTAACATCATCCCAGGTTAAGTTTTAAGTATGACAGAGGTAAATTTTCATTACAGAAGTTTCCTTGAGCTTTGACTTACTGGAGAGTCTGTAGTGTAGTTAGAGTATACCTCAGGTCTCATTAGAATCCCTGATTTTTTTCAGTGAAACTGATAGTTATAAATCTTGCATAGATCTTCTCTGTTGTCACTGATAAACAGTTGTCTGTCTCTGTAAGAGATTGACTTTGTCTATTACAGAAGTGTCTCTTTCAGGCAAGAGAGCCTTTACTCATTAGTGCTTTTTCCCATATTAAAAAAAAAAAAAAAAAAAGATTCAAAAACTGTGGCTCTGATGACTTTCTGCTCTTGAACACTTGAGTTCTATCTACGTAACCTTTTATTCACTTGCAGAAGGTACAGTATTACTTAGATATATCAGACTATATTGCAATTCTATAAGAATCCAATTATCTTTTCTAACGTTTTCTTTTCCCCTTTTTTTTTTTAATGACCAGCTAAATCCTGTCATGTGCTTTGTCACAACTCCTACCAGTCATTTTCTTCACCTATTGCAAGGTGGAGCAAAGCAATATTTTGATACTTCATCAGTGTTACCTCAAAAGAAATTCCAAGAAACCAATTGCTTAATACATACCTTCTAATATTTCATTTGTATATTTACGTCTCAGCTAGATTTGCTGATACATCGAATCACAGAATCATAGAATTACTCTGGTTGGAAGGGACCAAGGGATCATCAAGTCCAACCGCAGCCTAACCATACTACCCTAATTCTGACAACCCTCTGCTAAATCATATCTCTGAGCACCACATCCAAACAGCTCTTATACACATCCAGGGACGGTGACTCAACCACCCCCCTGGGGAGCCTATTCCAATGTTTAACCACCCTTTCTGTAGGAAGTGTTTCCTAATGTCCAACCTAAACTTACCTTGGCGCTATTTGAGGCCATTTCCCCTCATCTTGTCACCAGTGAGAAGAGACCAGCCCCACTCTCACTGTAAGCCCCTTTCAGGTACCGGAAGAGAGCAATAAGGTCTCCCCTCAGCCGCCTCTTCCCCAGACTAAACAGCCCCAGCTCTTTCAGCCTCTTCTCATAGGGCTAATTTTCCAAGCCCTTCACTAGCCTCGTTGCCCTTTTCTGGACCTGCTCCAGTACCACCACATACTTTCTGTACTGATGTGCGCAAAAGTGAACACAGTACTCAAGGTGAGGCCTCACCAGTGCCGAGTACAGGGGCAAGATGACTTCCCTAGTCCTGCTCACCACACCATTCCTGATCCAAGCCAGGATGCCATTGGCCTTCTTGGCCACAAGGGCACACTGCTGGCTCATATTCAGCCGACTGTCCATCAGAACACCAAGGTCCCTTTCCATCAAGCAGTTTTCCAGCCACACCTTTCCAAGCCTGTAGGGTTGCCTGGGGTAGTTGTGACCAAAATGTAGGACTCGGCACTTGGCCCTATTGAAATTCATGCCGTTAACCTTGGCCCATCGATCCAGTCTGTCCAGGTCCCTCTGCAGTGCCCTTCTCCTCTCTGGCAGATCAATACTCCTTCCCAGCTTGGTGTTGTCTGCAAACTTACTGAGGGTGCACTCGATCCCCTCATCAAGATCATCAATGAAGATGTTAAACAGAAGCAGCCCCAGTAGTGAGCCCTGGGGACACCGCTCGTGACCGGCCACCAACTAGATCCAACTCCATTGACCACAACTCTTTGGGCCCGGCCATCCAGTCAGTGCTTCATCCAGCAGAGCATATACCCATTCAGACCATGGGCAGCCAGCTTCTCCACGAGAATGCTATGGGGGACAGTGTCAAGGCCTTACTGAAATCCAGGTAGACCACATCGACAGCCTGACCCTCATCCACTAAGCAGGTCATCTTGTCATAGAATGAAATCAGGTTTGTCAGACAGGATCTGCCATTCGTAATCCCATGCTGACTGGGCCTGATCCCCTAGTTGACCTTTAATTGGTCCATGATGGTTCCCGAGATTATTGTTCCATAATATTCCTGGGCACCGAGGTGAGACTGATAGGTCTGTAGCTACCAGGATTATCTTTCTGGCCTTTTTTGAAGATGGGCATCACATTTGCCAGTTTCCAATCAACTGGGACATCCCTGGTTAGCCAGGACTGTCAAAAAATGATGGACAGTGGCTTGACAATCACATCTGCCAACTCCCTCAGCACTCTAGGGTGCAATCCATATGGTCTTGGACTTGTAAGCAACCAGCTTTCGCAGTAGGTCCAAAAGTATCTCATCATGGATCATGAAGGGCTTATTCTGTTCCCCATCCCTATCTACCAATGCATGGGACTGTGTTCCCGGGGAGTAACAAGTCTTACTATTAAAGACTGAGGCACTGAGGCAAAGAAGGCATTAAGTACCTCAGCTTTATCCCTATCCTTGGTGACCAGATTGCCCTCGGCATCCAACAAGGGATGGAGGTTCTCCCTAGCCTTCCTTTTGCTATTAATGTTATATGTTATATAAAAGCATTTGCTGTTTTCCTTTACCTTAGTGGCCAAGCTCAGTTCTAATTGCGCTTTGGCTTTTCTAATTTTTTTCCTGCACAGCTTCACTGCGTACTTGTAATCCTCATAAGTAGCTTGTCCACTCTTCCAGAGACCAAAAACTTTCCTTTTGTTCTTGAGTTCCAGCCAAAGGTCTCTGTTCAGCCAGCCCGGCCTCCTTGCCTGTCAGCTCGTCTTCCGTGACATGGAGATGGTCAGGTCCTGCACCTTTAAAACAATTTCCATAAAATATTCCCATGCTCTCCAAAACTACCTCCCAAGGGACCCTCTCAACCATGGTTCTAAAGAGGCTGAAGTCCGCCCTCCAGAAGTCCAAGGTGGCAGTTCTGCTGACTCCCCTCCGTAGTTCAACAAGGATGTTGATATGTAACATTTCCTAGCTACACCAATCACTTTTTAATATTTATGTCAGCCTTGCACTGATAGCAACATTAAGGTCACACAGTTTTCTGTAGGTTAACCATGGGAGCACCTTATCAAAACCACATGGTGTCAAAGCATCTTGACCTTTATGTAATTATAATCAAAAGCAATCCTAGCAGGCAGTTCAAATATTTCAACTAAACAAAAATACTGTATCTTTGTTTTCCTTTATAAGTAACAAACAAGGTCATGATAACCTCTCTGGCCAAGGGCAGAACATTTACCAAACTTATCAGGCTTTATCTTTTTATTACTGCAAAGCTGAAAGTAAAGTATTATAGGCAATTTTTTTTTTTCTATCCTTCTGCAGAAATATTATATATTACAATGCAATACTACTTATTCAGTGTTAGCTTACATGTGTGAGAGTAGTTTGGTTTGACTTGGTGCCATCTAAACTAATTGATTAGCCCTACTGTTCCCAAAAAAATGTTTGTAGGACAGTAATGGAAGAAGGTGGATTGTGTTTTGATGGCATCTCCATTGGCATGAGATCTTATTTGCCACCATGTGACAAAGCAGGTTCCTTGATTCTTTGAAATGTTACCTATCAACATCCCATTGGAAGTAGACTTCAGGACTATTTGTGGACTTGCCAGTGGAGTATGTCTTTATTGACTTTTGGCCCAAGAATCCATTTTGGACCAGATGGCCTTCAGAGGTCCCTTAAAACCTCAGCTATGCTGTGATCATGAGAAAGAACACCAGAAGTGGATTGTACTGCTATTGCTTATACAATTAGTTCAGAGTGTGGTCTGACAGAGGATGTTCTCTGGAAAAGACAGTAGCTGACCAAAGGGTAAGTATCAAGTGTGTTATAGTCATGCCCTGCTAATTGAGCTAGCACCCTTTTCAAGAAACTGTAAAAGTGGCTATCTCACATATGTTGTGCAGATGAAAGAAAAAATGTTGTTGCTTGTAACTGAAAGTCAGTCTTACAAAAGAAATCTTATTTATTTGTTTATATTTGGTGTTTAAAGCATTAATATTGACATATATTGCACCTATTAAAATATTATGTGAAATATGTGGCACAGGATACATATGTAGGTAATAATGGACATGATAATTATTAGCAGATGTCAAAAACAGGTTAAATGTTAATGAAGTTGCCCTTCTGAGAGAGGGATAAGTGATCTTTGCACATACATCACATGTCCAAGCTGCAATTATGAAGAATTACAGGTTGCAGCCAAAATAATATAACTTTCTCCATATTAATGTGCTCCAACAGGCTGTTTTGGAATATGTTTTCCTGTATTAAGTATGATCTGCTCTGCAGTCCTGTGGGTCTTTAAAATAGCTTATGACTTGGAATATAGTACACATGTGGTTACACATATGGAAAAAGAAAACCATAATATGTGTTGGGTATAAATATTAAAAGATCAAAATCTTTTCTCCAGAACAGAAACAAAGGTGTTATTTTACACTGAGAAGTACTGAATTTTATTTTATATGATTACTTGAAGAAAGGTATAGGTGATAACTTATCTACCTTTTTGATCACAGGCTAGAGTAATGGACAGGGAAGTAGGACACCTAATTCTGAAGCTTAGTAGCTACTGGAGCCTACTACTTACTCTTCCAAGAGAACGCCCAAACAGCCAGAGACTATGTCTTTTTGCTTTTGTCTTATGCTTTTTAGCAATATGAACTAACACAGCCATTGTGATTTAGCATCAGTGACCATGTTGTACTTCAAGGTCTGCAGGACACAGCTGTATTGTGAGGGAGGATTCTGTTTGCCCTATTTGCTTTCACCAACTGTCAACCTAGTCTTCCCTCACTGGGCAGCGGACTGGTTGATAAAAGTGAACGAGATGGCCCTACTAAGGTGAAATCAGGACTGTGTTTAGGATTTTTCTGTGTAGAAGTCTAAGATAGCTGAGACCCACTTTTCCACATTCTGAGCACCTGTTCCTGTTGCACAGAAGAATTACACTTGTCTTTGGAGTGCACAACCTCCTGCTCACCCCTGAGGAATGATTTCATAGTAAGCAAGTTCAGTGTGAGTCTTGTCATGGTTAATTATACAGAATATATCCACAAATCGTATTTTAAACAACCAAGCTTATAGGGAAAATATTTAAGAGGACTAGGTTTTAGGTGAAGTCTATTTAAATGACTGTTGCAGTGCATATAACTGTGGCAACTGTTGTATAGCTCTCTACAGAGATTTTGGGACTGACAAGAAAGACTCTTGGCTTCCCTGGCTGTTAGCATTAGCTGAGTGAATACTGCATATGTAGAACTCCTACTAATGTCCTGGATATCTTCCAGCTCAGACAGGATAGCATTATTTGTTGTTCCTGATACATTATCCTTATCGGTCTCAGAACATTAATTTATGTAGTGATGGGTGCTGTGCATGCCCAGCTCCACAGGTGACTGGTAATTGTTCAGGCCAATACAGGGACAACAGCTCAATCTGTATGTGTTGCAGGTAGAAATAAATTTTGACTTTGCTTATATGAACACGAAAAGTATGTGAGATGCCAGTATCTCCTGTGCTGTGTTTATGATAAACTTTGTAAATACCCCCGCTCCACCTTGTCTGTCTCTTTAAAATGACTCACAACAAACACTGTGATGAATACAATTTATTGCTTATTGCTAATAGACGGCAGTGAAGACTAAACAACTACAACTTCCCTCCAACCACCTTCTTCTACCTCCCCCACCTGTGCAGCACAGGGCAATAATGCCATCAGGCCACAGTCAGACTGTTGTGTTTCATCTGTGCTGTGCCTCCATGGTCTCTCTCTGCCCCTGCTCCACGCAGGCTCCCTGCTATGGATGCTATCCTTCCTGAACTGATCCCATGTGAACTTCCCACAGGCTGCAGCTCTCCCAGCACTGCTCCAACATGGCTTCATACCTTGGGGCCCACACACTGTGTCAGTGTGAGTTAGAGGTATTTGGGCTCTCTGATGTTTCATTGTTTGTATTCAGTTGTTTTCCCCACCTAGAATTTTCTTAGGACACTTTCAGAGTTCTAAACCTGCATTAGAATTCCAGGGTGGAATTGGAACTGGGATGCTAACAGTTCTGTTTCCTCTCTGTTTATGGGTTTGTAGGTATGGACAATGAGGGGTGAGTGGGATAACAGCTACTCATGCAGTACTTGTTTGTGCTTTGCAAAAAAGAACAAAAACAAGGATAGTATCATTAGATCCTTCTGATAATTTTCCACAGCAGTTTATGCTACTAGAAAATCAAAACCACTATATCCATTCAGCGACTGACCAAGTGCTTTCAGACCTTTCGTCAGTTTATGCCTATGGGTGCTTCCCACTGATGTTCAAATCACATTATCCGAATTGAGTATATGTATATATGTATATATATGTGTATGATTCTATGATTCTATATATCTGTGTATATATACGTATATTATGAAGAAAGGTTAATGGAACTTATGAAGAAAGATTGAGGGAATTGGACTTGTTTAGCTTGCAGAAGAGAAGGCTCTGGGGAGACCTCATTCTGGCCTTCCAGTACTTGAAGAGAGCATATAAACAGGAGGGGGAACAGCTGTTTACAAGGGTGGATAGTGATAGGACAAGGGGGAATAGTCTTAAACTGAGACAGGGGAGGTTCAGGTTAGATAGGAGGAAGTTTTTCCACACAGAGAATGGTGACACACTGGAACAGGTTGCCCAAGGAGGTTGTGGATGCCCCATCCCTGGAGGCATTCAAGGCCAGGCTGGATGTGGCTCTGGGCAGCCTGGTCTAGTGGTTGGCGACCCTGCAAATAGCAGGGGGGTTAAAACTCAATGATCTTCATGGTCCTTTTCAATCCAGGCCATTCCATGATTCGGTGATATGCAGGCACATATACACTAATCCTAAGTATCTGTAAGTGTCCTGGTTTCAGCTGGACAGGGTAGACTTTCTTCGTAGTGTCTGGTATGATGCTATGTTTTGGCTTTAGGAGAAAAGCAACATTAATAATAAACCAGTGTTTTAGTTGTTGATGAGCAGTGCTGTTCAGAGCCAAGGGCATTTCAGTTTTTGTGCTTCCCATACTGTCCTACCAGTGAGAAGTCTGGGAGAGCACAAGTAGCTCGGAGCTGACAGAGAGAAGACAGATGATCTGAATTGGTCAAATGGATGTTCCATACCATATGGCATCATGTGAAAAAACTATAAAATGGTGGGGAGTTGGCCAGGGGTAGGGGCTGCCACTGCTTGGGTGCTGGCTGGGCATCAGTCAGCAGGTTGTGCATCGCTTGTTTTGTAAATATATTTATATAATATATATATAATCATTACAGTTATGTCTCTTTTCCTTTTCTGCCTTAATAAATAGTTTTTATGTCAACTTATGAGTTCTACCTCAATTTTCCAATTCTGAGCCCCATCCTACTGAGAGGGGAGTAAGTAAGCAAATGGTGGTGTTTAGCTGCATGCTGGGTCAAACTAGAACAGTAAGGTGGCTAGCATTTATGTGTATACATTTTTAGTACCCGAAAATGTTGTTTCAGAGGTGTGCTGCATTTATTTTGCAGTACAGATTTCTTCAGAGTTTTCAAATCAGTTACTATGGCAGAACTTCCTGATGTTACTCAGACTGTTAGTGTGTGCCTGGAAAGTACCTAAAAGAAAGAATTAAAGTTCCTTTATTTGTGTATTGCTGACATGCCCATTCACTAGCTTTCCTTTACTCCTTTATTCTTCAGAGTTCATCCTTCCAGGAGACATGGGGTTAGTAGGAATTGAGAATCCTATACTAATCACAGCCATTCTTATTATTGCATTTTATGGCAGAAGATAGGGTGACACCTAACTTCTGCTGATGTAAAAGGCATTTAGGTGAAATGCTTTCTGCACCAACATCTGTGTGCAAACACCAGTACAAAAAAGTGTGCTCATGGGTGTGAATTTGAGTAAGGCACCTCATTTAAAAGAAATGTACGGTGGTGAGTAATCTTCCTTTCATTGTAAGTAGAAGACAGTTTCAAAGAGCAGGTGAAAAAGTGTTATAAGAAAAAATACACAGTGAAATATAAGAAAGATTTGTTAAATAGTATAGCCAATATAAATTAAGAATGTACACTTCTAAATGCCTCATATTTCCTTGATGAAAACATAAAGTCTCTTTTCAGGAGTATTTAGACACTGCTTTACAACAAACACAGCTTCTTCATATTCTCCCTCTTTCCTTTTCTGTAGAACTGCCTAGAAGCCTGATGAAGCAATGTTTTTCCTTCTTCTGTCTTTCATTTGTTTTCCCCTCAAACAAGGTTGTGTTACATAATTAGATGTCTGGATAGCTGTAGTCTTTTATCTGAAGAGTCTAAAGCCATGGAGATCATCCACAAGGCTGCTTGTTATAAGATTGACCTGCGCCATGCATAATTTGCCACAGTAGATTTCAGAACTCACTGCATGAAAAAATGAAATTAACAGCTCAAATAAACTGTTATGTTCCTTTACTCAAACAGTAGAAGATATTTCCTTTAATCTGTATTCTACGGAATTTGGATTAATGTAATAGCCTCTTCTGCCTTTCTGTAAGCAGTGAACTCACTCTTAACACATAATCAAATACAAAGATTATCTCTGTGTATTTTAGTGTGTACCTGATTCATGTAACCCTGAAGGTTTAAGTTAATTTACCTTTGATTGACTTTGGTATGTTTGACTGGTTTCTAGCTCTTTAAAAACAATCTTCTTATCAAAAGTTGACAGTTTTCAACTTTCATTTCAGTGCTGCTACTACTTTGATACTTGCTCTTTAATTCTCAGAAAATTGGATGCTAAAATAAAAGCTTTGTTGCATTCTGTCAGTCTTTAGCATTATCATGTATAATTTCAGTTCTTTGATGCATCTTAGAAGTTTTAGATGCAGCTTTTGACATAGGTTTTTGTTGCTATTGTTCCCTGAGAAGTTAAAAACCCTTAAGGAAATGAGATAAATCAAATTGTTAGATTTCTGAAGTATGTATCATGACAGCAAAGTTGTGATGAAAAGAACCTGATAAAGTAAATTATTGTATACTTTTGACTTAGAATTTGGCCAGAAGTTTTTGCTTTCAAACTTACAATCAGCTTTTTGAATAACTCCATTTTAAGTTTACACTCAAAAATAAAGGATAATACACCCTCTATTTAAATGCCTGTGAATTATCCAAAGGAATATCACCTTTACTGCTAGGGAGACTTTTTTCTTGTTGATTTTGAAAGCTAAAGTCATTCAGAAATACCACTAAGAGAGAACACCAGCGTAAAGAAGAGGCTGGAAGTATGACAGACCTTTCAGCTGAGAAGCGAGAGAAAATGTTGGGCAAAGATAAAAAGTAAAAATAAGAAATTTGGAGATAAGCTTTGTTTCTTTGCCTATCTAAAATGTGTGTGTCTGAATGCTGATAGACAAATTCCCAAATGTAATGCAGAACTGGAGTTTCACAGGCAGGGATTTGATGAAAAGAAAATTATTTTTTGCCTCTTGAATGAAACCCTATGGTAAAAAGCTTAAAATTCATCTGCTTTAGTGATAGACGCAAGATAGATAATATTTTGTTTTTATACTGTAATTTGCCTAATTTGTAAATTAGTTGAAGCAGTCAAATAGTAAATATGGAGTGAGCAAATTTTACCTCAAATTAAGTTCAATAACTACTCATCAAATCAGATTTTAAGAGGGAAAGTAAAATGTAATTTACAGACACTCGAAGATGACATACTATTTATAACTTAGGAAACTTCAGTGGACTCACTTTCAAAAAATCTTTGTAGGGACACTGCTTGTTTTCTGGTTGTATATGCAAAAAGCTGTCACACAGCTATGTAGGGTATGGTGTGGTATAATATGGTTTCATTGGTGGATCAGTAACACATATGGGACCAATATTCTAGTTGAGTAGATCTCAAGGCAACAAGAGAAGTCTGATGGAAGGATTAATTGATGTGGTATACTAGGACTTCATTTTTTGTCCTAAACTTGGCTGGGACTTCTGTTATTGCCTCTTCTCCTCCATAGGTTGCCTGTAGCAACCTCATAGACATACACAAAGCTTTCCCTGTTTGGGCTCTTTCTCTGTTTCTTTAGAGCTCCCACTGTGATAATGTGATTATCTTGCTCATATAATCCTTTTCTGCTTTCATCTTGGTTTCATTAGTGCTGTAAAGAACATGTGAAACATTTGCCAAATGGTCTACAGAGGCCAAATTCTCTGCTTTGCTATGGTTTGAGTAACATTGGAAAATTTTCAGATTTAACTTTATTGAGCATGCTAAGTTGTAAAACTTTCTTTCAGAGGTTTTTTAGTGTAAATTTTCAGTAGCTTCCAGTGTTTTATTCCTTATAAAATAAATATCCTCTCTCTCTTAATTATTAATTATTCAGTTCACTAAGGCAAACATTTAGATTTTTAGGTAGTTTATTCAGAAGGCTATTGCTTCTCATTATGAACACAGACTAACACAAATGTAGCAGATAGATTTCTGGTGATTTCACTAAGAAAATTACACACTACGTTTTTATTATTAGAGTTATTTGTGTTAAGAGTTATCTTAGCAGTTATGTGTAAGTCATGTTCCTCTGATGACTGCAAGCATCCTGCCTTAAATTCCGTCTCTGTTTTCTCTTAATATTAAATCTTAGTTTCAGTGAGGTAAGTAAACATCTAATTTGGATGACTGAAAAAAGAAAGAAAAAGAATAAAAACCAAAAAAGGTGAGTTAACTAACATCTCCTCATAAAATAAAAGAAAGGCTGTAAATTATCTCCAAAGAGAGGCCATCACTTTCTGTGACAACTGAGATGGACCTTACTGCAAGTTTCTCAAAATAATGGGAACCATCTACCTAAATCACTTACACTATTCACATTAAGGAAGACTGACCTGGGGAAGTGAATATATTTGCACAAGGATGATCTTCATAGGTCCTTAGGTAAGCAGGTAAAACCAACAACTGTGATCGACTGTGATCAAATGGGATCAGTTTAAGAGTCACAAAATATAGAATGGCTTGGAGTGGAAGGGAGCTTAAAGATCATCCAGTTCCGACTGCCCTGACATGGGCTGGGTTGCCAACTTCTAAATCAGGCACCAGATCAGACTGCCCAAGGCCCCAGCCAAACTGATCTTGAATACCTCCAGGGATGGGGCATCTACAGCTTCTCTGGGCAGCCTGTGCCACACTGCCCTCTAAGTAAGGAATTTTCCCCTAACATCTAAGCTACCTCTCCCCTCTTTTCGTTTATAACCATTCCTCCTTGTCCTGTCACTATCTGCCTGTGTAAAAGGTCAGTCTCCCTCCTTTGTGTAAACTCACGTTAAGTGGTGGAAGGCCACAAGGAGGCTTCCTTGAAGCCTTATGCAGACTGAACAAGCACAGTTCCCTCAGCCTCTCTTTGTAGAAGAGGTGCTCCAGCCCTCTGATCACCCTCATGGCCTCATCTGAACCCTCTCTAACAGTTCCACATCTTGTGCTGGAGGCCCCAGACCTGGACACAGTACTCCAGATGGGGTCTAATGACAGGGGAGCAGAGGGAGACAATACCTTCCCTCTCTCTGCTGGCCACTTTCTTTTCATGCAGCCCAGGATTGGCCTTACGGGCTGGAAAAGCACACTGCTAGCTTACATCATGCTTTTCACCCACCAAAATCTTCTCCATGGATCTGTTCTCACTGAGTTCTTCTTTCAGTCTTTACTTGCATTTGGGATTGCCCTGACCCGAGAGCAACATCTTGCACTTGGCCTTGTTGAACTCCATTAGCTTCATGTGGGTCCACTTTTCAAACCTTTCCAAATCCCTTTGGATAGCATCCCTTCCTTCTATTTTATCAACTACACCACTCAGTTTGGTGTTACCAGTAAACTTGCTGAAGGTGCACACCCAATCTCACTATCTTCATGATCAGTACTGATGCTGAAGATTACGAGTGCCAAGTTGGACCCGTGGGGGGCGCCACTCATCACTGGCCTCAACCTGGACGTAGAGCTGTTGTCTACAGCTCTCTGGCTGCTACCATCCAACCAGTTCTTTATCCACTGAACAGTCCATACTTCAGATCCACATTTTTCCATTTTAGAGATAACAATGTGGTGTGGGACCATAATGAAGTATGAGATTTGTTAATATGTGACATTGTTATACATGCTGCTTTGCAGTTTTGCTGCTTTGCAATTTCTTGCAGAGAAGAACTATGCAGCGATAGCAAGTTATCAGTAGTGTTTCCTTACCAAATGCATTAAATATGTATCTCAGTGTGATAAATGATTATTTTCTCCAAGGAAATGAAACAGAACCTTCACTGTATTGGTCCATGAAAATTACCATTTCACAAAGGACAAAAAATACTTATAGTGTTTTTTATTCTTAGTTATCTCTTGGTAACACAACATAAGTATTGGTTTTTTTGTTTTGTTTTGTTTTGTTTCTTGTTTTTTTTTTTAAACTTCAGTTCAAAGGAAATTCACACGCTGTTAGCTGCCATATGTTTGTCTTGCAAATTTTTATCTCATCTCGCTAATTTGGTCCTTTGCCCTCTGCTGGATCTATTCTCTGGATCAAGGCAGAACAATCAGTTGTTTTTATGTGAAATTTTCAATACAATTGTTTGAAAAAACAATTTTAAAGTCACCATCATTTTTTTCATAGAGAAATATAAGTAAGTGTGTTAATTTTTCTGTTTATTAAGTGTGGGATTATAGATCTGTGTTTGCTTTACAAATTTATTTATTCATATGCAATTTAAAATTTTGTGTAGCCCCAAATATTTTTGTATGTTGATTTTTTTATTTATACACCCATACTCTAATTAAACATAATTAAGTTGACATTTCCTCCACATCTTTTGTTAAGCCTTAAAATAATTAACAAAAGCAAATGCCTACTCACATTTAAAGGGAAGATTCAGAGCACAGTTACGTATTATGAATGTATAGACTACATGGAAATAAATCATTGTTCCAAATGAGTTAAGAAAGAAATCTACCTAAGGTACTTAAATATACAGCAAGTAGAAATAATAACACGAAGCAAACAAAAAGCACTGACAAAATGCATGAAATCATACTAATACATCATGTATCTTTTGAAAAAATTGGCTTGCTTCATATAAACTAAACAAGACCAGATAACTAAATGTACTACAGTTACATGAATTTATTTTTTCCTTACATTTGTTTGCTAGTGATCTCAGTGTAATCTAGAAAGTATAAAAAGGTGTGGTCTAAATCATGTATGTGTCTCTGCAACTCAAAAAGGAAGGAAGGAAGGAAGGAAGGAAGGAAGGAAGGAAGGAAGGAAGGAAGGAAGGAAGGAAGGAAGGAAG
>NW_024962262.1:3249580-3522333 GCF_019238085.1 Lagopus leucura
AGGAAGGAAGGAAGGAAGGAAGGAAGGAAGGAAGGAAGGAAGGAAGGGAGGAAGGGAGGAAGGGAGGAAGGGAGGAAGGGAGGAAGGGAGGAAGGGAGGAAGGGAGGAAGGGAGGAAGGGAGGGAGGGAGGGGGGATGAGTGGGGAGGGGGGGAGGGAGGTGAGGGGGGGAGGGGGGTAAGGGTGAGAGGGAGGGAGGGAGTGGGGGAAGGAGGGGGGAGGGAGGAAGGGAGGAACGAACGAAGGAAGGAGATATAGCCTTGCTAGTTAGAAATTGATTGTGTGTTTCTTTAAAGCCCATATTACAATGTCCACCTACAATGCTTAGTGCAGAGCATTTCATGTAGATGACTGTGTCCTGATCTATGTCTGTATGATTAAAGTGTAGAGATTAAAGTAAGAAAGAAAAGGAAACTGAACCGAAGTAGGGTTGCTATGCCACAGCACTGATATATCAGGAAAATTCAAGCTTTTGAGGTGATAGGTAATTGAAGTGCTGATGAATGCTATCTGTTCGCACCCGTAAACTGTCTAGGCTTCTCACAAAGGAAGTATGCTGGATTGTGCACTGGTGCTTCAGGGAGCATAGCAATCACTGACAAGGAGGTGCTGAGACAATCCTTTGTGTCACATAGCAAAGACAGACTGACAGCTTGGCTGGAGTCAGTTGGTACAGATTCCTCTCCTTTTAATTTTCATTTTCCCTTCTTTTCAGTTCCTCAAAACTCAAAGAGGAATAAGATTCAAAAAGACAACAGTGACCATTCTGCTTGATGTTAACTCAGGCAACATGGACTGGGGATTAAATATATGGGCCCAGTACACCTAAATAAGCGCTTTGTAAAGTCACTTGGTAGACATAAGCAATATTCCAAGATACCAGCGTGTTGATTGCAGAAAAAAAAGAGAAAGGTCATTGTTGTGAGGGGTTAGCTTTGAGGAGGTCTGTGAAAGCAGGATAGAGATGCAAAGAAAAGCAAAAGAGCAACCAGCAGATAGACTCCTAAGAATTGCACCACCCTCTGAGCAAAGCATTTCTCCTGAACATCTAATCTAAATCTTCCCACTTTTAGTATAAAACCATTCCCCTTGTGCTATCGCCATCTGCATCTTTTTACACTCCATGTAAAAAATTTGTCTTCCTTCTTTTTATAAGCTCACCTTATGTACTGGAAGGCCACAATGAATTCTCCCCAGAGCTTTCTCCAGGCTGAACAACCTCAGCTCACTGAACCTGTCTTCATAGGAGAGGTGCTTCAGCCTTTTGATCATCCTCACGGCTCTCCTCTGGACCCATTCCAACAGCTCCACATCTTTCTTGCCCTGTGAGCCCCAGAGCTCTACACAGTACTCTTGATGAGGTCTCATAAGGGCAGAGTAGAGGGGGAACAATCACCACACAGGTCACAGATCCCACTACTGGCTCAATGTCCAGCTTTTCAACCCAGAACTTTCCTTCTACTCAGGGCCTCTCTCAGTGAGCCCTTCTACACAACACTGTGGCTGTGACCATCCAGGCAATTCTTTATCCACTGAATAGTCACCCCTTCATATCTTTCCAAATTTGAAGATAAGGATAGGGTATAGCACCATGTTATAGGCCTTGCACACGTCCAGGTAGATGACATCAGTTGCTGTTCACCAGTGCTGCCAATCTGTCATAGAAGGGCACCAGATTGGTCAGATATGATCTGCCCATAGTAAAGCCATGCTGGCTGTATCAGATCACCTCCTTATCTCACATGTGCCTTAACATCTCTTCCAGGAGAATCTGCTCCAATATCTTCCCAGGCACAGAGGCTGACCAAACTGTGGTTTCCTGACTCCCCTTCTTAAAGATGGGAGTGATGTTTCGCGTTTTGCAGTCACTGGTGGCTTCGCCTGACAGCCATGGCTTTTCAGTATGATGGAGAGGCTTGCCAACCACATCAGCCAGTTCTATCAGGTCCCTGGGATACATTATACATATTATAGTGGAAGGAGAAGGATACATCAAATATATTTCCTTAGGAAATGCTAGAAACATTACAGAGGACTGTAAGTCATGGATAAATTGGATATTGCAGGTAATTTTACTGTAGACCATTCTGTTTGGGACAATTCACTTTTATACTGAGTCTGGTGCTTGTCTACTTTGAAGGATTAAAAATAAATAAATAAAAAGAAACAGAAGCTCAGAGGCTGTGAGACATCTTAAGAAAGGATTGGTGAGTCTCTGGAATTTGTTTCCTGGTAAAAGGGCTGGTATGTGACTTGGCTTTATGTTTAGCACTGCAACAGTTTTCAAACAGATGATGGCTGGGTCTTAGCTCAGATGAAAATGAAGCAGCCTTTGTAGGCACTAGAGTTCCAGACAGCAGATGAGTTTATCAGATGAAGTGGGACACAGTTTTTCTCGCTTTAGCTGATGCAAAGCCACCTATGTGTGAGGAGTGAGGATGTAAAGCAAAGTGTTTTGATTGATAAGCGCTGGAATAGGCTCCCCAGGGAGATGGTTGAGTCACTGTCCTTGGATGTGTTTAAAAATCATTTGGATGTGGCACTCAGGGACATGATTTAGCAGAGTGTTGTTAGTTAGGGTAGTATGGTTAAGTCATGGTTGGACTCAATGATGTGTAAAGTCTATAAAACCTATAGTAAAAGTAAGTTTAGTAAGTTAACTTTAGTAAGTTAGTAAGTTTAATAGTATAGTAAAAAACCTATGTGATTTACGATTCTACAATAGGGAAAAGGACTTTTAACCATATCTTCTGTTTCTTTGACCAGTAATTCTGAAACTATTACAAATCACCAACTATTACAAAGTTCACCAAGAAGAGATTTGGTCATATGCTGATGTTGTTTATTACTAAAATTAAGCAAGTTATCTCTTGTTCAGTACAGTAACAAGTAGAGCCTACTGCATTTTTTTGCCAATTCTGTACTTTGTTTTTATTTATTTATTTTTCAAAATAATTTTCAAAAAAGTCAGAATGGGATGTGTAATTATAGTAAATATTGCTCCAAATAGGACTTCAAAAAAAGGTTATACATGCTTTTACTTCTTGTTCAAACTCACCTAGCCATTTATTTTTCAGGTATATTCTAACTTTACTTAATAAAGTGCCAAATTCTCAAAGGCTGCCAAAATTACTGATTTATACCTATCAATTTCAAATCAGCAGTTTTACTGTGGCTACTCCACATGCTGTGGTTACCCACAGCTTGGCCTCATGAATAATGCTTCAAAATACTTGATAATTACAGTATCCCCATACCTAACTTATGCATTTCAATCATACAAGAAATAGCTTATGGTCTATTCCCCAGTTGATTATAACTTCTATATTAAAAAGGCTACACTTATAATTTGCTTGCTTATGCCAGATGGCAAATTCCTAATTAAATACATTTCTCATGTGCCTTATTTTTCTGCTTTCATTTTGGGAAACCTAGACTCTCAGTAAGGCCAACAGATTGTTGAGATGCATTGTTGACATCAATAATTGTTGTTTTACTGTCTTGTAGTGAATGGCAGCTTAAAAAAGATCTGATGATTCAAGGGCTGTGTCTTGATCTTTGGCACTGAGTCTCTACTTTTATACAAGTTCAGATCTTCAAAACAGATTCTTAAAAAACGGTTTGCTGTACTGTTGTATTCATACTCCTTTAGGGCTGTTTGCATTTCTTCCATAGGTGAGAGCACAGATTGCTCTTGTGGTAGTTGATGAGAAACGTTATTTCTCTGTTCTCCTTTTTTATTGGTCTTCTTTTTGTCTTCCTAGAACCTCAGAAGGGGTAAAAAATTCTCGGCTGAATGATGAGCTTCCACTGTCTGCCTGATAATGACAATATTGATCCAGAGGGTCTGGAGTAAGTGCATCATTCTGGGATTCTGAACTATAGTTCAGCACAAGAAGTCGTCACTTACACTACATGGTTTTTGCAATATGATGATACAGCTCCAGATGCACACGTTCGAAGGCCTGTTAAACCTGTTCTACCATGGAATTAATTATAGACACATAGGATGGTTTTGAGTTGGAAGGGAACTTAAAGGCCATCCAGTTGCAGTCACCCTGCCTTGTGCACAGTTGCCAGTCACCAAAACATGCACTAGATGAGGTTGCCCAGGTCCCCATCCAACCTGTCCTCAAACACTTCCAGGGATGGGGCACCCATAGCTTCTTTGGGCAGCCTTTTCCAGTGCCTCACCACTCTGAGTAAAGAATTTCCCCCTAATATTTAATCTAAATATCCCGTCTTTTTGTTAAAAACCATTATCCCTTGTCCTAATACCGCATGCTTGGATAAAGAGCCAATCTGCCGCTTTCCTGCAAGCCCTCTTTAAGTACTGGAAGGCCACAATGAGTTCTCCCCAGAGACTTCTCCAGGCTGAACAAGACCAACTCACTCAGCCTTTCTTATTAGGAGGGATGTTCCAACTCTGTGATTACCTTGTGGTCTCCTCTGGAACCACTCCAACAGTGCCACATCCTTCTTGTGCTGTGGCCCTGGATCTGAACACAGTGCACCAGATGAGTCCTCACAAGGGGAGAGGACAATCACCTCCATCACTGTGCTTTTTTTGATGCAGCTCAGGATACAATTGGCTTTCTGGGTTGTAAGCACACATTGCCAGACAATGTTGAGTTTATCATCAACTGATACCTCAAAGTCCTTCCAGGGCTGCTCCCAGTCCACTCATGCTTAAGATTTTAGTGACACAGGTATGGGACGTTGCACATGACCTTGTTGAACTGCAAAAGGTTCACACAGACCCACCTTCCCAGCCTGTCTAGATCCTTCTTAATGGCATCCCCTCCCTCCAGTGTGTCAGTCACAGATTTGCAGAGGATGCACCCAATCCCACTGTCCACGTCACCAGCAGAGATCTGCTTGCTGATGGAGCTGTGAGTGTGTGCTCAGCGCATCACACACTGAAATAAAAATCCTAATGCACAGAAGAATGAACTCATTAAAAAAGGTTTTAATCCACTGTCCTGTACAGAATAGTGAAGAATTCCCCTGCAATCCAAGTACGCATTTCTGGTTTTCTTCCTGAGAAAAAGCTTGCAGTTAACTTCCAAAAGTCAACAGTAGTTGCACTTCACACTTGATAGAAGCATTATCTGAACTTTGTAATAGGGCAAAATCTTTTCAAATGTGCTTGGACATTTAAGGTTAAGTAGTGTTGTGGGTTTTTTTTCTTTTTTTCTCTGCAGTATTAAGTTAAGCAGCATCTTCAGTCTTTAGGGTACTACTATAGCAACATCCCTTCATCACGTCTTCTAGTTGACACATAAGCTTCATTAGTCTTGCCCTCCCCAGCTTGCACCTCTAAAAGAGTCTGCAATGGTAAGCTTAATTATTTGCTTTTTAAAAAAACTCCATTGTTTTATCTTAGATCTATTCCAATTCACCTGTCAGGCTCATCCTGCAGTGAGTACTGTGTGTACGGGCAGCTCTTAACTTGTTGCCTCACAATTTAGCCTTTTTACAGGTTCGTACAGAGTTAAATTCACAGAAGTAAAGGAGCTATTTAATAAAAAATGTGTGAAGATGCAATCCAATTAGAAGATATGACTTCACAAAACCAACAAACAAAAAAATCCGTCAAAGCCACCGAACAACAAAACTAACCCTCTGTCAGTTTGAATCTGCTTGATAGAGGAGTGTGGTAGCCATGAGTTGGAAGATAACAGCTGAAGCAGAAATTGAAATACTGATAGGATGATTGGGAACAGCCCCACAGCCAGCTGTTCATGTTCATGTATGAAAACATTTCACAGAAACCAGACACAAGGACCTGCTGTGCTCTGACATGCTGGGCAGTTGGATATTTAGAAATAAGTCCTTTTATGTTTATCTTGTCTTCAAACTCTTTTTTATATTTTTCTGTTTTAGGAGCTAAGTATTCTTGTTCATACTGTGATGAAATATAGCTATTCTGAGTTCCAAAGCTGTTTTGAACCTCTTTATAGGTACTGGCATAGTGAAACAGTCAACAGATATGCCTTAAAGTCATAGTACATATGTGTTCCTATTACTTTCTCCACTAAAGTTACATTGTGCTTATATTCCAAAATGTTGCTGTTGTAATATTTGTTACTTTGTGCAAGTAACTATTTTAAACAATTGAACTTTATAGCTTGAAGATATGCCACAGTATCTTTCAAATATTTCTATATATATAGGAAAGATTAAGTTCCTTTTGGCTCAATGTTTTGTTCAGATTTAGAAGATGACATCCCTTTATAAAATATTCACCCTGGCCCTACTCATAGGACATAGTCCCCTCTGTTCTTAAAAGTCCAGAGGTGGCTAATGACTAATTATATTTCATTTCTTCTGACAGTTTGTTAATACAGTTGTCCCCCAATTTATTTGATTGAGGATTCAGTTTTATTTTTCATTCAGTGATTGCAACAGATAAATATTTTTGTGTAGCTTTGGTGTGGGTTTTTTTGTTTGTCATATAATCACAGTTGTTCAGCAGTAGAGGGCTTCTATTCTCAGTTTACTTCATTAATAATTATGAAGAGGGATATCTGTTGCAATGCAATTTTGGGAATACAAGAGAGCTGGGATATCTTGTTTTCTTGTGAGAAGGGAGTATTAATGACATTAGCGAGATTTAGGCCTCAAGGACAAAGATACTGTAAATGGAGTAAGGGTAGCCAGATACTCTTCTGACTATGCAGATGATCTGTTTTCTGACTACAGTATATAAAACCTTATAGACAGGCACATCCCTGCAACAAGTAGTCCAAGAAAATCTAGCCTAGATGATTAAAGTGAAACTAATTTTTTTATAACAAGCAACTGTAAAATTATTGTTTGGCTCTTATTACTGAAATAAACTCTGTTTTCCAGAGAGACTAGACTGTCCTTCTGCCCTAAGTTCCTATTGTGTTCTTTAAACATGTCAGAGACCTGGAAATTATTTCAATAAGTTAGAGAAGTTGATACAAGTAAGACCAAAGGGCTCTTATGGATGTATAAATTTCCATTCAGTTTGTCTTTTCATTGGATGAATTGGTTAAGCTGATGGTCACCATCTTCTTCACCACTTCGTTGTCTTGTGCTTTGAGTAGATATTGAAAACTTGTAGGTATGCACATAACTACTTGTAAACTATCTGTATGAAAAAAGTGGTGTATTTTGATGGCAGAATACTCAAACCACAATTTAGGGATCTTTTTCCATTTTTTTTCCCATGGCATGCATTTTCAAGTACTTCTTGAAATTCATAAATAATTCTGTCTTTGTTATAAAACTGAATATACAGGTGTTTATAATTTAGATTTAATAATTTTAGAGCATAGAACACAGCCTCTGAATCCTGTATCCATTTCTTTCTCTGCTTAGGCAAGTACTGGTAGGAGGAGGTCCTGACAATGTGGAGTATGTTTGGCTTAACTAGCTAAACATTTCCAGAATGTTATCTAACGTAACCTCTCCAGAACTATGTTATCAGTCACTGATAGCAAAATCCAAATGAAAAGGATGTTGGCAGCTGCTGGTGAGAGACAGGACATTAGGATTCTTGGTCTGGGACAATAATCACTTGAGAGGAAGACTTAGTTTTCATACAGATGAAATGAGACTCCATGACTGAAGTAATTGCTTATTACGCTAATGCATTCTAATAATAACTGGAACTTTAATATTCCAACAGATGTCTTCATTATTTTTCATATACATTTTGGACAGAAATTTTTATTCCATTCACTGTAAACGATGCTGGCGTACATGTGCAGACCAAACAGGGCTTGGGTGTCCAGTGTTTCATTTTAGTGTGTACTATAATTTCAATCTCAGTGTGTTTTGGCCCACATCTTTTACAATATTGTCAATTAAAGTACTCAAAAGGGCAATTCAGGAATTTATTTTGTTCATTCCCACATATTCCTGAATTTTTTTCCTTTCTCTTTCCATTTTTTACATTTAAATAGGAAGACAGCCACCTTCAGATGATACAGAGCTCACTGACAGTTGCTCTTGCTCCCGTCCTACTTCATGAGAACTTCAGAAGATACTAACTGAGGTATTTATTTGTTCTTTTTATTTTATGTGTTTTTACTTTGCAGGTATACCAAGAGCAGTAATAGACATGGAAAATAACACAAAAGTTCTGTCCATAAAGAAAACTACTGTGTGATGTAATTTCATTATGAAGAATGTTTGTCCTTTATGTCAGATACCAGTGAATTAATTCTTTTGTACAGAAAAGAACAACTTGATTTGTGTAATGTAAACAGTCTCATAAAGAATTAATGGACTCAGTGTTCATAAAAGCAAAAAAGTATCTTATAAGCCTGTGGCCAGCCCTAAATTTATGATCTGCAGCTGTTGAACGTCTGATAGGAACTTCATCTTCTAAAGCATGATAACACTGTGAGTATATAGCTAGAGAAAAGGAAACACTGTGCTTTAGGAAAGTTGTCCAGACAAATGGATGACAACTGCATAGCACGTTTACTGGATTTCTATTGTGTAAAATCTTGCACATGCATGCTTTAATACTTTTTAATTTGCATACAGTTACAGCGCAGATTCTGCAGTCTCATAGGTTAAACAGAAAGTTGTAGGTCAATGTACAGTCAGTCTAATGTAAGCAGTGCAGGGCTGAAATTCGTGATTTCTACATCTGAAAACTAGAAGCCTAAATGACGTTGAAGAAAGATGGCTCATAATTTCTAAAAGAATGTTGTAAAATATACACTACAGTGTATGAAACATTTTGTTTGAGGCTCTCATTAGTTATGTGCATCTTTCATAATACCAAGAACAGATTAACATTTAGAGAAGGTTAATAATTCTTAATGTAATTATTATGTAAATGTCGTATGTCCTGTTATAATTGTATAATATAAGTTTAACATAAGTATTTCTTGCATAAGTGTTTTTGAAAGAGGCCTTATGTACCAACCACTAGAGATTCTATTTAGAATAATGTTAGTATTAAAATTGCTTATTAAAAAAAAAAAAGACTGTTTTGTTGGATATTACTCAAGGATGCAGAAAACAGAAGTTTTGTCTGTTAATTTTGCTCTTAACAGCTATCTATGTTGATAGCATTTATGCCTGAATTCTGTGAAATGCTTCATATTCTCAGATTTTAATAAATCAGCTGGGATTTGTGATCTCAGATATAACAGGTTGTGCCATTTTAGTATGCACTACGCACTGGCTGTATCTTACAGTGGGGCAGTTCATATCTGGAGTCAGCACACAACCATTTTAGCAATAGAATTGGCTGCTTGTGTCACAGATTAAAATTAGCCACGTCTGTACGCCAGAGCAACAGAGTGGAATGCAATACACAGCCAAACATGTGAGCAAATTTTCTTCTAGTGATATTTGGCCAGGCCTAAAATATCTTCCACTCCCAGATTTGAAAGTAGTGGAAAAGTTAGTCAGATCCCTTTGGGGAAGAGTCTGATTGTAGTTTATTCAGAAGTTCACTTTGTTTCAGATCTCTAAGGTAAGAAACTTATTTTCTAATTATTTTTATAAGTATTAAAATGTTTGCAAATTAAGATCAAGCTGTTTTTTATTTGATCTTTACTTAACATATGGTTATATTGAACTTCCCTCCCATCTGATTTTCTGTGCAGCATTCCAGGCCTTTTCTGTCCTCATATAAGAATCATGTTGCTACTCATACCATTTGTTTTTGGACCTAAATTTAAGTGTTAATTTTTATGCAAAGTTATAACTTTGATTCTGGTAATTTGAATATATTTGTTTTAGCAGCTAAATGCAATGTGAAGTTGCATGGTATAAACTTGCATTTGTGTAATATTAAGAAGCTAACTTTTAGTGCTTTTTAAGTTTTTGTACAACATCATATGAGCATACAAATATATTACAGAATTACATAAATCTCTGGTTTTCAATAGTAAATCTCTGATGGTTGTAGCTCTAAGTTTCTCTCAGTTATCTATCACATACTGAAAGTTCAATTTAATGGAGTGGATCCTTTGCTTCTGCTGAACACTTATTTTTGATTTGACAGCCTGATACTAACTTTCCATCTGAGGAACTATTACCAAAATAAGCTTCAACTGACTGGAATTTGAATCTAGCAAACTTGAACAAATAAGGAGTGTATAACTGCATGCATACAGAACTCCTCTTACAATGTGGATTCAAATATGTTTTCTCTTGGATAATTTCACTGCCTGCAGGAAAATGACCAATTTGATACCAGTATATTTCTGACTCATTATCAAATGATTTAGTGGAAGATATTTGATGTCTCTGCCAGGTGCTAGCACTGAAGATTTAATCATGCGTCAGAATGAGCGCATAAGTTCTTACAACAGGAATGTGATTTGACTGCATCTACGCCAGTCACCTAGGCTACATTTATAGAGATACAAGTGGTTTTACCATTCTAACTTAAATACATTCTTGAGGAGATGATGAATCATGTCCTGGCAGAGTCTACCTCTCCCTACTGTCTGTGTAGGGGATGTAGCTGTTATCTGTGCTTGGTAAGGTGAAATCCTGCCTGCATAGCTACATCCCAATGGGGGATCTATAGCAACTGTGTGCCATAGAGTCCTGAAAGTTTGCAGTTGGTTACGATTTTGGTAACTTTGGTTGCAAGGTATATTCAGAATTGATTCTACCTTGCCTAGGCTGAAAGTCTGTTTATCTTCTAAACAAATGTGATATTTACATATGAAGTACAGACCTTCTTTCCATTACATAATGAAAAAAAACAAATTACCCTAAAATTTCTCTGAGTGTAAGAGTCACTGCATGGAGTTAAATTAAAAATAAAAGCATCCATATTAAGCCCAGTATTAGAAGGAGCCATTTAAAATCTCTTTTCTAAGCTTCTATGGCTTTTCCAAATGACATGCAAATTTTTTCCTGCTTGAAAACTCATTGGTGAAAGCGAGTTGCATATTAGCTTTTAGTTGTAATTATAAGGCTCCAATAATAATTTAAAAATAAAATATCTGTCCATTCTGTAATAGATTTGTAATTACACAGGTGTGTAATTTGTAATTAGACAGACTGTTGTTAGTATGGAGGAATTTCAAGGAGAAATGTACTTAAGTATGGGTAAATAGTTTTGAAAGAACAATTGAAAGGAAAAGCTGGAAATATATAATACAAACCCAAGCCTCCATCAAACAGCATAGGAAAATTATCTGAGAGTACAAATGCCCTCTTCTTTGAATAGTTTTGAGAGATTTATTTCTTCCTCTGAAAAGTAATACCTTTTGTGTGAGATATAAATCTCGGGTCCTGGCATCTTACAGCTTGTAATTGTTTTCATGACTTGGAATTAAATTCATCTTGCTTTCAAGTAAATTTATTTCTCAAAGTTGATTCTCTTAGGTGTTTAATGAGATGATTGAGGTTTTTCTTTAACAGAGGCATTTAGAAAGTGTTTCTCTCTTTCAGGACTTCTAGTATGTAATAAGAGGTGATGATAATCTTCTTGACAATTGCAGTTTCTCAGTGGAGACATTATGGGCTTTCATCTGTCTTCTGTCTCATTTTCATAAAGTTCATAGGAATATATGATTTCTAAGACTTCTGCGTGTCCGTAGAATGATTGAAATTGACTAAGAAGCTCAAGAACTTCTGTAAGAAGGATGGAAAGTGATGGGAGATAGACAATTTAGACAGTGACAGAGTGTGATTACACATTTTCCTTTATTAAGCCAAGATAAAACTATCATGACAGTTTCAATAACAAGTTAATTCAATATCTTGGTCACATTTTCAGCTTGGGTAAGAATATTCTCACTATGTAGTTCATCTGTAACTTTGGCTACCTGGGCCAGTCTTCTCATTAAACCTCTCGGTATACCTGCCAGAAGCTGTTAAACAGCTGCTGCATTTCATGCCACAGTTGCTTACGTTTCTGTGGTGAGTGAAGTACTTCTGTATAAGAAAGTGGAATATAAACTTCAACATTTTTTAAGTGGAGTGTGATATGCGTTAAGTGTTGGCATTAGCTTTAAAACAAATGATTCTCACTGAAACATAAACGTTTTTTATGTGAATATATGCATATGTATAACTTGATGGTTAGCTATAAGAATCACATGTGCATACTTAATTTTTTAGCATTTATTTTCATATTTTTCATTAATTTTGTGTCTAGTTAAACATTTATAGAACTGATAGTTCTGTAAGTTATACCTGCTGACTTGTTTTGTTAACTGAACCTAGCCATGTTTGTGGAAGATTAGGTCATTTTTCCTTTAGCCATATTGAGAACATCTAAAGTGCTTGCTATATTAGTAACATTAAAATGACTGTCTTTCTGTATCAGAAATGCTCAGATACTAACTAAAATATGACTTTAACTCAGAAGAGAATTAAAATTGGAATTACCTACAAAATAAACTATGATTTTTGATTTCTTGAGTAAGCAAAGCAGATAAATATCTAGATTGTAAAAGAAGAAAATCAAAGGCTGCAGAAAGCTAAATTCTTTTCTCCTCCTTTGCTTTATCAGAAGATTCCATCTTTCAATATTTTGTCAATCTTTTTGTGACTTTATTCAACATTCCTTTGGCAATTTATCTCCCCATTTTACCATCTATCTCCCTTTTTTCCATCTATGTCTCTCAAGTTTGCTTACTTCACTTTTTATCACTAGGATTCTTCTCAGTATTTAATATACTGTACTTAAAATATATTGTGGAGACTTTATCTCTTTTATATGTCTGACTTCATATTTTGATATTTCACAGCTGAAATGAAATGAGAACATTTACAAGACAATTTTCCCATCTTGAAATAGATTTGAACACTGGTAGATGTTTTGAAGTCTCTGGGGAATTTTATTCAGCTTTCTCCTTTTGATTCAGGTAATACATAGCCCTTGTACAAGGTGAAGTTCATGATGCTAAATCATGTTCAGAGAAAGGCAACAGAGCTGTGAAGGGTCTGCAGCACAAGTCTTATGGTTAGCGGCTGAGGGAAGTGGGATTGTTCAGTCTGGAGGAGGTTCAGAGGTGATCTTGTTGCACTCTACAACTGCCTGAGAAGAAGGTAGTGGTGAGGTGGAGATCTGCCTCAGCTCCCAGGTAACAGTGACAGGATAAGAGGGAATGGCTTCAAGTTGTACCAAGGGAGATTTAGGTTAGATAATTGGAAAAATTTCATAACAGAATTGCACTTAGAAAGTTGTATGGACTTTTCCTGAACCTGAACTTAGAAAAGCCTAATTTGTAGCTTTTTCTCTTCCTGGAGAAATATTTACATGTGAAATCACCATACCAAGAAGTAAATTCTTCTCTTGAAGAATCTAGTTTAATCTGTAATGCAGGTAGTAAACAAGCTGAGCATGCTACAAAGAATCTTGCCTAACAGCATATCAGGACCCGTACTTCAGAATGACCTGTAGTTTTCTTTCAATCTACAAGGAATAGTTTAGGTAATAGCCCTTACATGTCTAATTCTTTTTTCGTAAACTGTCAAATGGATGCAAAAGCTCTGGAACTTGTCAGTTGTTCATTGTTTATGGTCCAAACTGTAAATAAAGCTGTAACAGATGTGTAGGTAGCAGATACCAGTTATTAGAGCTTCCTGATAAAATATTCCAAGTTTTATTGTCTTCTGGGTTGGTTCTCTGGTGAAATCTCAGGCTACAAAAATTGATGGGTGTATGAGGCAATATTCTCAGTAACTGATCAGCAAATGATCTGTCTAATCTGAGTTTAAAATAACAAATAGTACATTCTATGGATGCTTTTTCCCTTGTTAGTCCAAAAAATGACCAGGGACATGCTTCCTGGAGATTGTAATATGCTTGTTCTTTGACTCTAGTAGAAATTGTTTTCCATTTCCTCAAAGTAGGACCTTTAAAATGCAGAAGTATGCAAAATACAAATCATACTGTTCACATTGCAGTATTTGATCCAGTGATGTAATTCAAATTTAATGTAAACTTAGGCTTTAGTATTAACTGCTTATTTCCATTTCTGTTAATATACTTTATATTAAAAAATCAACTTTGAGGTATAAAAGGTACATAGATGTTAAATGAGAGATCTTACTCTCAGTATGTTTTGGAATGTGTGTGTACTTCACTTGCAATTCTAGCTTTTGTTTCTTTATTTATTACTTCATTTATTTGTACAGCTAATGGAAAAATGAGGTATGTGTTTTGTAACTTTTGCATCTTTCCTGTTAGTTTAATCCAGTAAGTAGCATATTGATGAAAAGTATTTATACATCTTGCTATGTTCTTCATCTCCTGTGTTTTGGCATTACTGCTTTGTCACAGCTGCTGAAGAAACATAGAGGCAGTTGCTGCCTAAACATTTGAAGTTAACATCACCTAAAAAGGCTTCTACTGTACGTGTGTTTTGATGGTTTCCTTATGTGTCTAATACATTTTTAAATGAATTTGTTTTCTTCTGTGTAAATAAAAATGTGTGGTAACATTGTTATGTCAAGGACTGCAGTGCAAAAGCAGCACATCAGTTTGTGTTGTCTGATGCAAAAAATTCATCGGAAAAGGAGAGACATTTAAAATATGTCATGAGGTAGTATAAATAGGAATGCATCTTGCTTACCTCACTGCAGAAAAGGGAAGTGAATTTCAAATTTGCAGTTTACTTGTCTTTTCAAAAAAGGCACAATCGAGACTTTCTAGATTGAACACCAAATAATTGTTTCAGATTTTTGAAATCTTATCTGTGGTGAATCACTTAAATTAGTAGGGGAGACACAAGGGCTTACTTTCATCTCTAGCCTCTGTGTCTAGTTCCATTGCTGTTGGTGGTTTTTTTTTTTTCCAATATATTTTCAGCTTACTATTCAAAAAAGGTTCACAGAAGGGCATTATATCTCTCTATAATGTATGTAATCATTTAACAAGGCTAATGCACTACTTTTCAAGGTTCTCAGCCAACAGTGGACTGCACTCGAGAACGGGGTTATCTGTGTTTGTATGTTTTGTCATTGTACTTAAGTCTACTGTGTGAACTGGGAGTATGCCTGTAAAGAGACAGCAGCATTCCTCCTGGAAGTAGTTAGTATTTTAAGAAAAGTAGAAGCAAGCACGGGAAAAAGAGAAAAAGTTATGCCAATTCATATGCCTTTATGTGTTTAAATAGAGCTGCTGCTTTAGGCTGTCACAGACAGTGCCTCTTCCAGCACAGAGGACATGAAATACTTTTCCAGAGAACAACATTGAAGATAATGTTAAAGGACTTTTCCTGAAAGCTCTGCTCCTTGTAAAGCATAAATTATAGTGAGAAAAGAATTTCTGCAAGACTCATTTTGGCCTTGATGGTGATTACTCTTGTGTCACAGAAAGGATCACACACCTAGAAATTAAAAACATGTAAATGATTTTTTTAAAGATTTTTTTTTGCCGTTTCCGGAAGTTTTCGTGTTTGGTATAGATCCGCATGAGAGGATGACAGCAGACATTCTTTAATAATTTGTCTCCAGCAGAGGGACTGCTTCCATTTTCTTCACGTCTGTAAAGAACTTTCAGCCTTTCAGGATATTCACAACCCTTAGCCAAGATCTCTCAATTCCTCCTGCAGCCCTGGACCCCAGGCACTGAGTTTATTTTGTCATTCTGGTGCATCTGCCCCACTTCACTCCAGTGTAAAACTAACCAGAAAAAGGATAACAAGGGACTGGGAAAAAGATGTAAAAGTACTTGTGCCTACCAGTTCTTTGAGATTCCTTGTGGTGTTTCCATTAAAGGAAAACTGAAAGCCCAAAAACATATCATAGCCTTTGTACTTAAGAAATAATGTTGTATTGTACATGAAAAACTTACCTTCACTGCAGCTGAGAATAACAAACTACAGATCTTGTCTGTATAACTTTACATGGGAAGCATCTATTTTGTCAGATATACAAATGAGTTCCTTAATGTTAGCAATACCCAAAGACATGCAGGCCACTCTAAAGTAGACAAAATTCTAATTAGTCACCCAGGTTAAGAGTCATTTTAAACTTCTAGAGGTACTATGGGCTCATTCCATTGTCACTCGAAATCACATAGTCTTGCTTAAAGAACAAATGTATTTTCTTAAGAATAGAATATTTTCTGTAATTTACTTGCTGTAGGTTTCAAGACTTACTAATGATAATATAAATATAAGTGCAAGAGATTTTTCTCTGGAGGACAGCAGAGATTTTAATAGATAAGTGAGAATACAGAAGTAGTTCCATAGAGCTGTCTGGGAACTCACATTTCCTTATTTTTGTGTCTGGCGCTTTCTTCCAGGTCTGAATGTGTTGCTCTTGCAGGTGCAACAAATTGTGGTGTGGAAATACGATATGGAGAGTATGAATCTGAATGTCGTGAAACATCTGAAATGTCAAATTGTTTGCCAGGCTGCACAGCCTGATGAAACTACCACGTCACACACAACAGTTCTCTTCCTTTGAGCTGTCACAAGGTGATAAAACTTTTCCAATTTCAGATGATTGATTATTCTCTTTTACAGAGTCAGGAACATTTTACTGAGGAGTAGTTTTATAACTGTGTAACAGATGGCATTCTTGTTCACCACTTGGAGCTTTCATAATCTTGGTAATCTCCTCAAAAGAAAGTTAGTGAGATTTCTAATGAATTTATTCTGTACAGGAGAATAGTTTCTGCTTACTGTTTCGGAACTTCTTACTGTTCAATTCATCGTATTTAATTAAGACCACTTAAATGTTATCACAAACTCTTGTTAACACAAACCAGTGAGGGAGAAATAATTTCTGAAGTGGACGATAAGGACAATATTCACTTGTCTGTAGCTGAATTTCATCTTTATTTGTTTGGAGTAAGTCACGTATGTGCTAGCAAAGACTAATCCTCAGTTCTGAAGGCAAATGGCATGACACAGCTTGCATCTGTGCAACTAATTTTCATCTCCAGAAAAACACAGTGCTCTTTTGGGAGCCCTCATCTCTACTGTTCCCATAAAGTGGTCAAAAAGTGGCCCTGGTCATGCCTGGCAGGGAACCAGGGGGCAAAGGCTGAGCCATTCTGAGGCTTTGCTGTCAGCTGAACCTGCCAATATCCACAGTGCATGCCTTAACCCTGGCAGTTTTACTATTCTATATGTAAGGTAGGGGAATTCTTAGCACAAAAAAATGTCAGCAAATGAATAACAATATGCACCAAAGCAAATACGCATTTTATACCCTGTGAAAATCTCTCTGAACTTTCGTTGAACCCATAAGATCACAGTTCAGCATATATGAGAGAAATGTTTCAGCAAGTCTTGTCAGTTCTGCTCACAGAGATGAAGCACAATTTTCCCTGCATTAGGTTTGGGTCTGTAAGTGGAGGTGAGAGCTGAGGTCCTTTCACCCATAAGAATCTATGCTCTCAGTGGGATGTTTTCCTATACCTCTGCTGGTGTCTGTAGGGAAGATGGAGGAAGACTTGATTTCAAAGCAGTGGGAGCAAAAGCCAAACAAGGAGAGAAAAGATGTATGTAGGGACAAGCTCCTCAAAGAAGCAAAGGCTGGTTCTGGTCATCCAGGAGTATTGAGTCTAGGAGAAACACTGTAGACAGGAATAGATGTGTCAAAAGGCTGGAATTATCAATAAATTTAAATTTTAAAGGAACAGAGGAGACATTAGACAAGAACTAAAGATAAATATGGTGTAGTTGTTCAGCTATTTTGAGTAATCAGGACCAAGGGAGAAAAAGAGCCATAGAAGACTCAGATTGTTTAAGAGAAGAAAGGAAGTTGGTAAGACAGTAAGTAGAAGAAATTCAGCAAAACCTGGGAGTAGTGCAGTAGATTGCAAAGGAGAATGTCTCGAATAATTAAAAAATTGAGATAATTGCATGAGGGAAACAAAGAAAGTAAGCATAGCTATACTGCAGAAGAGCTGATCTGGTTTCTGGGACATATAAGACACTCCTACTTAATACTCAAGTAAACAGGAAGTATTCTGGCACAATATCTGGTTCATCCCTCATCCACATGAAAGACTAAGATCCAGTACTGCAAGCAGTTTTACAAAGATTCAAAGAGTAGAACTATGCAGATAAGTCAGTTTCATGTGAATAGTATGTTGAATTATTATTTGTTGTTGTTCTTTTTTGTTGTTGTTTGGTTGTTTGTTTATTGATCTAGGAAGTTACATAAAACATAAATTGAAAGACTGGGACATTCTAAAGGTACAAAAGTCAAGTAAAATCCAAATTGAGAGCTAGATCTGTACTAGTAATTGACAAATGACTCTGGAACAGTCAAAGGGTTGTCTGTCATCCATACTGTTAAGCTTTCTTATTCTCTTAAACAGGGTAGCTGCGTCCTTACTATCATTCATTAATAAATAAATCAATAATAAAACAATTGCAATGTTAAATATCTGCTAAGAATGTTTATGAAAGCCCTTTCCATTCTGTATAGATGTTATGATGGTTTGTTTCTAGTAGAGAACAGGAGACTGGCAAGGAAAGAATTACTACTGTCAGCTTCTTAGGTTTGTAAGTATGTCATTGAATCATTGAATTGTGGAATGGCTTAGGTTAGAAGGGGCCTTGAAGATCATCTGCCTCCTGCCATAAACGTTGTGAACCAGTTGATCAGATGACTCAGTTTTAAATATCATTTTTCCTAGGATAGTGGGATCTTGTGAGTTAATTTTGTTCTTGGCAAATAATATTTCATTGTGAGTAGTTCAGAAACTGCTGGCTGTTGGACTACAAAGTTCACATGCGTTTCAGTGCAAGTTCCCGGGCTTTAGTGCTTTTGTTACAGGAAAAGTGCCTGAATTGACTCTTCTACACTTAAAGGCTTGTTATAAACAATTTTATTCATTTTGTAAATAGTTTCAGTATCAAAATACAAGACTAATAGTCTCAGAGACCAGAGACCAGTTTGGGACCCCTCACTGCAAGAAAGATATTGAGGCCCTGGAACGTGTTCAAAGGAGGGCAACAAAGCTGGTGAGGGGTCTGGAACACAGGCCATATGAGGAGAGGCTGAAGGAGCTGGGAATGTTCAGCCTGGAGAAGAGGAGGCTCAGGGGAGACCTCATTGCTCTCTATAACTTCCTGAAGGGAGGTTGCAGTGAGCTGGGGGTCGGCCTCTTCTCTCGTGTCATTAGTGATAGGACCAGAGGGAATGGTTTCAAGCTACGGCAAGGGAGATTCAGGCTGGACATGAGGAAGTATTACTTTTCAGAAAGGGTGGTCAGGCACTGCAATGGACTGCCCAGGGAGGTGGTGGAATCACCGACCCTGAGGGTGTTCAAGGAAAGGCTGAATGTTGTGTTGAGGGACATGGTTTAGTGGGAGCTATTGGGAATAGATAACGGTTGGACTGGGTGATCTTTTAGGTCTTTTCCAACCTTGGTGATTCTATGATTCTATGATTCTATACCAGAAAGCTTCAACTCTAGTAAAGGAAATATACATAGGTTGCTTCACAGGTAATGCCTCCTATTTATTTCCATGGAATACAAAAGAGCTCAAGAACACGATTTGATAGAGCAACTTCTCAGCTACAAAACATTAATTTTAAACACAGGCACCATCATTGGCTATGCGTTCTCACCAGCTATGAAAACATCTTTCTTCTCAGAAAGATCTTCACCAGAAGAGATGAGCTGCTGTCACCACTACTAAAATGCACCACCCACCACCTCACTGTGCTCATATCCACTGTTTGGTCTCCACAAACGTTCAGCAAGTTGAATGTCGATGGGTGGCTTTCTGTCTGCATGGAGGAACGCTATGACACACTTTTTCGCTTCATACACACTTCCATGTCAAACACCATTGTGTCACACTGCCCCTTTGCTGCCATCTGTCGCACAGCAACAACATGTATCAGAATATTAATGGGAAGATTCAACCTCTTTTGCCATACCACCACCATCTGCCTCTGACGTCATGGGCCAACATCATACAATTGCAGTAATGGCAGCAACAGATTGCTACCTCCACTGGTGCAGATTTTACTAGCGCAGCGTGCAGGATTGAGTTTTAATGATTTAAATTGGATGCCTGGGATGTGTCAGATGTGATAAGAACATAAATTAGATACTGTAGATTGCAAATATCACACTTCTTTCTGATAATTAAAGCAGTTGTTTGATTTTACATATCTAAAGTTACAGAAAATTCTAGAATTCATTATATTATTCAGAATGTTGTCCACTAAGTTACTTGCAAACTAATCTAAGAATTCGATGTCAGTCTTTTCCAACGAGTTACCATAAGGCTGAACAGAAAGGACTTATCTGCATTGTGTAGTGTGCATGTATCTTCTGAATAAGAGAATAATTTAACTGTTGCTGACTAAAATAACTAAAATCCTAGTGAACAAAGACGACCTCAGTGAGATTATAGTAAAAGTTTGGTAATTTTGCAGCCATCTTCTGTCTGTTTCTCTTCTTGGTGTGTCAGCTAATACCCTGAACACACTGTAAAGCTGTATTACAAAGAATAACACCCCAGAGGGCCCAAAGAAAAGCTCTGTGATACCTGGAAAGATCAAATGATCAGAATAAGAGAGCATGCAGTGTTCAGTTCTCAGTGTAATTTATAATCCTGTAAGGACTATCATTTTATTATTTATAGATGGAAAATGTATGATATCCTCAAGTCATCCTTGGGCTTTTAATTTTGTTTTGTCCTTTTTAGTGAGAAAGCCATTTACACAGAAGACTAAATGCGCACCATTCTTATTTTCCATAAAGACAGGATTTTTATTAACTTCTAAGAGGAGGGAGAAGAAAGATTCTGCCAGCCTCAGTGGCTGCCTGTGTGTGCTGTTTTTCTTAAGGACATGTTAGCTCTCTGTATTCCTTGCCTTTTCCTTTCATCTGTCTGTTTTGAGATAGGTGCTGCAGAGCTTAAATTTATCATTTAAAGACTTGTCTGTTTCTCTTAGCATCAGGGTTGGATTTAACTGTGGTGTTATTTGCTCTTTCAATTCATTTAGTTGTTTTCTTTTTCATTGTGTTTATTTTGTAAGTTATCACAGAATATCTTGTTTATTGATTAAGAAGGAGATTTTATTATTGAAGGATTTTTAAGAGCCTATAATGCATTATTTATTATTCAAGAGTACAACTGATGTTTTAATTACTGAAGATAGAATTATTACTGCTACCAAGGAAGTTTTCTTAATAGTAATGTTTTCTGCATCCATATTTAATTCTTAGTTTTTCTGTTTATTATTTTCCTTCATTGATGAGAAAAAGGAATGAAAAGGGAATGGATAATCGTTCCCCTTTGATTCACTCTTGTATTTGTCAGGCACTGAGGTGCAGAACCCTACAAGTGCCATCATCTAAAATAATAAATGTGAGTGAAATGCTATGTTTTATTTTCAGGCTGATATTCCTGAGGTGCATCTCCACTATGAAGGGAATATCCCTACAGTGATTCAGGCTTCCCAGCAATAGCAGTGGGAGTTGCCTTTTCCTCTTATACTATAAGCTGTGCAGCATACTCCTCTCACTGTACTTCCTTGTCCTCCAGCAGAATTCTTAAATAGTAACTTTTCTTTCCTTCTCTTTTGACTTGTTCATCATTTTCAATAACAGATATAGGATAGGGATGTGGGAAGGAATGGCAGTGCACCAAGTCAGGAGGTAAAGGTTGAATGTTATGATATTGGAATTGACAGTGTTTATGTGCTCGCCACTAACAGCCTTTGGATGACTTCTGAACCCAACGTATGCAGCTGTATGTGACTGGAAGATCTGAAAGCAATTTCAAGTTTGTGAGTTCACTGGAATTCATTTCCAGTTGAATTACTGTTGTATCCTGAGCTAAGTAGCTTTTTAGGATTTGGGCTTGATTATGATCCTCAATTTCTCTCCCATTCCCTCAAAGGACAGCTGTAATTCTCATCAGTTTCTCACATACTGGTACATTAAGACAAGTGTTCTTAATTTCAGTTTTCTAAAATTTGCTCCATTTATCTATCTTGATGTTTTTTCAGGTAGATGACCGATGAACAGTATTTCCCTAAAATAGAATCATAGAATGGCCTGAGTTGAAAAGGACCACAATGATCATCTAATTTCAACCCCCGTGCTATGTCACCAACCACCAGACCAGGCTGCCCAGAGCCACATCCAGCCTGGCCTTGAATGCCTCCAGGGATGGGGCATCCACAACCTCCTCGGGCAACCTGTTCCAGTGTGTCACCACCCTCTGGGTGAAAAACTTCCTCCTAATATCTAGCCTAAATCTCAAATATCTATAAATATCTAGCCTCCCATCTCAATTTAAGACCGTTCCCTCTTGTCCTATCACTATCAACCCATGTAAACAGTCATTTACAAATACTACTAAAATAAATCGTGGAGTGGACAACAAGTTATAAAAGAGTGTATTTTTATGGAATCTGCACAGGTGGGACAGTGCCAGAGTGCAAGCATCTTAGGCAAGCAAGTGTAGATCTCTTATTTCCCTCTCCTTCATTTAAGAGGAAGGGAAGGTTACACTAAGAAGCCCCACAAGGCTTAACACCTATTACTGAGACCAAAGTCTCCTCTGCAATTTTTCTGCATGCTTATCAGTTACTGAGAACTGGAGTGACTTAATCCTTAATCTTCCAGATCAATTTGCAAGAGAGTAGAAGAAATTTTAAGTAGTTCCCTATTACAACTGGACAAAGAAAGAGGGTGGTGTGATGGAAGTTCTGCATATGCTGTCTTAGCTAACCTCTTCATTTTTCTAATCTCTTAACATCGTAGGCAGGTTGGTAATAGAGTCAGCATTCACAGAAACAAGTCGCCTCCCTACAAAAACTCTGGTAAGCATGTCATCAAATATGTTAAACTAAGCTGCATCTTGGGATAGACAAGAGACTTCACTATTAAAGTGCTAAAGTGTGTCTGTTGGGAAAGTTGTAGGAATTTTATCATGTTAAAAAAAAAATGTTATATTAAACTGGAAATCACCATTTTCTCATCCATATATATTAGCAACATTTAAGTAGAATGAAACTTCCTGCTCACCCAGGAAGTGTAGTATGTATATGCTAGAGGCAGAACATCTCATTAAGCATAAAACCTTGGTTAAGTATGTAGTAGTAAAATATTCCTATGCAACAGAACCACATTTTAAACTAGCTCCTTAATAGCTAGTTAATCATTTTGTTTTTCCTTTCTCACCAAATGCTTTCTTACCACTTTCCAAACACTTTCTTACCACTACTGCAGTTAGATTGAAGATATGTTGGAGTCATATATCCAAAAATTTTTACAAGGATGTAATAAGGTAAAGCATTTCTTGATTGTGAATGTATATGTAACACCAGTAGTTCCAGTGCTGTGTGCAAGACTGGGGAAGCTTCATCAAAAGTAGTTCCACCTACTGTTCAGCAAGTAACTGGTAGGCAAGTTGAGGACCTATATGATAATTTGTAACTTCTGTCAATGTTTAAGAAACCTTATTTATGTATTTGTCTGATAGGTAAAGGAAGGCAGTAGTGTATTGTGGAAAACTGCTGATTCAGTCGGCTAGGCCCAGGAGAACGTGCAAGTCCATGACCTTGAAATTGAGGGAAAGACTGAATTTACTGAGTCTAGAAAGCTAGCTAATAGGTTCTGTGAGCGAAGTTCAGACTAAGAAATGGATAATTGAAGACCAGGGCTTCCATGGTAACAATCTTTTAAATATTTTTACTCCTCTGTGCAAGGCCATGCAGAAAGAACATGATTAAGGCAGAACAGAGTGTATGAGTAACAGAAATGGCATATTCATTTTAACAGAAATGAAACCAGGTGTCTGATACTTCAAAAAGGTTAAAGCTTTTTAAACAAGACTGAGAGAAAGGTGAAAAATGCAGGGGAGCAGATTTTGGTGTGCTATGAAGAAGTCATAAAAACCACATATCTCCATCTATGGAGTAAAGCATAAGCTGGCAGTATGAAAATATGTGGAAGAATGAAAATAAAGGAAAACTATACATCTTTCTGTAGCTTTAAAATAAGACAGAATAAATAAAATGCTTTGCTTTAAGGAAGATAAGAAACTAAATGAAGTTTAATAGTCATATTAAAAGCGTAACAAAAAAAATGTCAGGGGTGACACTAAGATAAAAGCATATGGGAAAAGCAAGCAAGTGGTAGTGTATTCACAGAAGTTTACTACAACACAGACTGATGAAGCAATTATATCAATTAGACTGATTCCTCAATTACTGAATTATGCAAGCAGAACAGAATAATAATTGTATCATTAATAATATGAATATAATATTCATGTTGTATTATTTTGATATAGCAATGTGATTATTAATGATATTTAATTATAATTAAATAATAAATTAATGGAGACTAAATAATAAAGACTACACTGCCAATGACTTTACCTGAGTTTGCTGTAGTAGATCAGAAACAATATCAGAAAAAACGTATTTTTTTCTTTTACGTTCATGGCGTAAATGTCGTAAATACATCCAATAATAAGACTACAGTTTACAATCCCATCAATGACTGCTTTCAGGAGCAGTATCTCAAGAAGCAGAGTCATTTCCTGACTTAATTCTGATCAGTGCACAGAGTTTCTTTCATATTGTTATCAAGGGGTGTATTGAAACAATAGCAATATTGATGTTAGAGCAGATATCTTTGATGATGCAGCTGTAGCCAAAGAATCTTAACCATTGTTCTTAACTATAAAAAGGGACGTTGCATAAAGAGGAAGCACTCTATCAAAAGGAAACAAGATTTTGCTTGGTGACTATTTCAAAATATTGTGTTGAATTCTCATGGTAAATAGATACTAAAAAGTTGTTTGGATGAACCAAGAAGGTAAACCAGAATATGTAAGTGCAAGAGAAGTTATTAGAAGTAATAACACACTAGTTCTATCACATGGGAAAAACAAAGATAAAAACTCCATCTGGTCAAATGTAAAAACACAGTAAAGGTGTCCAAACAGTATTTTAGAACTTGAAAAGAAAAAAATAAATCTTTTTCTTAAGTTACATTTGTCTAGTCTTGCTTGGTCTTCTGAATCTGAATGAAGTATCATGACAATGATTTTTTCTGATTTACTTAATGTTTGGAAACTATATTAAGGGAGGAAAAATAAATCAAATGGAAAAATGGAAAACATTTGAAAAATATTTTTACTGTAAGTGAGATTCAAAAGCACACAGATATTCAACAAATAATAATTTTTAATATAGCCCATCATTCCATGCTGTCAGTGACTATTTTTCATCTGTTACATCAGTATAAACATATTAGTTATAATCATCTCAAGATTATTACATACATTTTCACTGCAAGGTATGCAAACAATCATCTAGGCTACGTGAATTTCTCTGCCTGCTTCCACAGATTATGCAGCAGGGATCCAGCACTTTTAAGTTGATGACATTAGTTTACAATTGAAACTAATATCCCATATAATAATACATATATATAATCATAGCAAATCAAAGCCAGGTAAGATTAAATATATGATGTTAGAGAAGTTTGAAAGGAATTAGAAACTTTTCATCTGGTCATAAGAGTTTGAACTTCCCTGTCTGTTTGAATTTGAATAGGAAGCATTTCCCTATGGGTTCCAAAGCTTCCTGATCACTCCTACTTTTTCTGTCATCAACCGGTTTTTCCTCCGGCAGAAGAATGCCACAGCAGTGCTAAGCTATTTCTTTTCTTCATCACCGAACTCTTCAGTGCCCAGATAGTGTGTGTGTAGTGTGCCTTTTATTGCATGCCTGAATGCCAACAAATTGTGAAGTCAGTCTTAATGTACTTGTGGTGTTCATGCTATATAATAATACACATCCAGACCAATATAGAATCATAGAATCACAAGGTTGGAAACAACCTATAAGATCATCTAGCCCAACTGTCTCCTCATCACCACTGCCACCACAAGCACTAAAGCATATCACACAGCATGTCATCCAGGCGCCTCTTGAACACTGCCAGGGATGGTGACTCCACCACCTCTCTGGGCAGCCATTCCAGTGCCTGACCACTCTCTGAGAGAAAAAGTTCTTCCTTATATCCAACCTAAACCTCCTCTGATATAACTTGCGGCCATTGCCCCTTGTCCTGCTCGTTGCCTGGGAGAAGAGGCCAAATCCCTCTGTTATATAAAAGCTTTAATGAAGATAATGTTCTGTGAAGATACTGTGTGCAAACTGTAAAATAGTTCTCACTTGCCTGAGTTGACATGTAATTTTATTTCACTTTACAGTTTATTTATAATGACAAAAGAATTTAGGGAAGGTTAAAATGATGCAGATGGTCTTTCTACTAACTATTATAGTTTTGCACTCTATCCCCTCTTTCAGCCTCACACACATAATCTTCTTGCATGTAAATAAATATCCTTTATGTAAAAAGAGAAGTTCCAATGACTGATGTGGTCTGATTTTTTTTCAAAAAAAATGTGTATTGTATGAGCATCAGTGGTGCAAATTTGTTCACAAGACTTCAGCAGTTCTTCTTAACTTTGACTTGAAAAGGAATTTTGAATGCTAAGCTTTTCTTCTCTGCTGAAAGTCCCAGTATAGTTACAAACAGTCCAAAGATATAAAATGATAGTAATTGTATAATTGTCAATAGAATTATAGTTGTTTATTGTATTAGTGAACTAAAGCAGTTTTATGTTTAAAATTTTGCTTTCCAATTGCTTGCTATTGATTGCTATATGACAGAAAGACAAAGTATTAATACAGAATAATCATAATTATCTAATCATAGAATGGTTTGGGTCAGAGGAATGTTAGAGGTCATCTGGTTCCAACCCCCTGCTATGGGCAGGGACACCTCCCTCCACACCAGGTTGCTCACATCCCCATCCAGCCTGGCCTGCAATGCCTCCAGAGTGGGGGCATCCACAGCCTCATTGGTCAGCCTGTTCTAGTGTCTCACCACCCCTCACAGTGAAGAATTTCTTCTTGATATCTAGTCTAAATTTCCCCTCTTCCAGTTTAAAGCCATTTCCCCTTGTCCTGTATAGTGACATGCCTTTATAGTATATCACTGTATGCTGATATGCCTTTATAAAAAATCCCTCCCCAGCTTTCCTGTAGGCCCTCTTCAGGTACTGGAAGGCCACTGTAAGATCCTGGAGCCTTTTCTTCATGCTGAAGAGCCCTAACTCTCTCAGCCTGCCCTGTAAGGGAGGTGCTCCAGCCCTCTGATCATCACTCCTCTGGACCCGCTCCACCAGCTCCGTGTTCTTGTGCTGAGAGCACCAGAACTCAGCACAGTACTCCAAGTGGAATCTCAGGAAAGCAGAGTAAAGGAGCAGAATGCCCCCCCCTCTAATCACTTAATGTTCATGAAGAAAACAGATTTTTGTGACCAAAACTACTGAAAACGTATTTTTACTTTATTTTTTTCCAATTCAATTAAAAAAAAAAAAAATCAAAAACACTTATTTCAATTAAAATAGTATTTTGTCTTCAGTAATCATATACATAACTAATTCCTGAAAATAACATGATTAACTCATGATTGCTCTCCCAAGCAGGCTTCTGGTAAGCCTGCAAATTCAAAACACTATCTTCATTAAATATCCCTGAGCTAGCAGAATAGCTTTTGAACTTAAGGCCCAAACTGACCTAAAGGCAACAGTAACATTAGTGATGGACAGTCTTTCAATATTTAGATACTAATATTAAAAAAATCCTGGATTCCTGGGCCCCTGTCATGGAAATCACAGAGACTAGTCTCCAAATCTTAGCTTCATTAAAAAATGGAATAGGTCCACGGTGATGTTCTTTCATGGCTACACATTTCCAGAAAGCAGTCTTAGTATCAAAGTGTAAAGAATTCACAGCTATTTCATCAGCAGCGTTTTCAAGTATCAGAGTTCCCCAGACACCCAAGAGATCTCCCCATGTAGGGCTTTTTCCTTTCAGTCCAGCTTCTTAAAACAGCTCTAGGCCATAAAGGAATTTCTCTTTGATTTCTACAAACAAACCTAAGGTTATTCTACATAATTTTGTCTCTTGAAAGTCAGTAATACCATCCGTTATAAAACTCAGAGTTGTTGATTCCTCCAGAAAAGGACATCCAACAGTATAAATTCTTACAGCATTTCACCTTTAATTGCTTGTTACTAGGCCACTAATTCTCTTAGAAATCATGAAACATTATATTAATTAGAAAAGTTGTATGTATTTCAGAGCAGGCCGTTGTCTAGGCCAACACTGTCCTTTCATTAGGACTAAAGCAATTTCCAGCAGTCCTAATGCTTGGGAACAATTGAACCATTTTTTGTCAAGAAAAAATAATTTGTGCAGGGACCAAAACTGCACTGGGAGATGTCCCCATGTGGAATTTCTGAAGGGCTGAAAGCAATCACAAAACTCATAGTTTTTTGGTGAAATGCATAATGGATTTTAACCTTGCCTCATTAAACGCCAGTACATAATAGATTATGCATAAAACCCTCCACTCACACAATATACATTTTACGACAGGGTGAAAACAGAATTGAGGAAAACAGGAATCAAGAAAATCCCATCTTCCTGTTAAATGCTTCTGGAAATCATTCCTGCAATTAATTTGACCAAATGCTTATGTCTAAAGTGTGTAGGTGTGAGGAGGTGCAAGTCATCCCAGGCAATCTTTATTCCTCTTTTTATGCAGAAAAGGTAATCACATTTCAGGTGCAGTTCATTGCATGTCTAACATATACATCTAAAATAATTCAGATACGTAATTCCTAGCAGGAGTGTATTTATCTCATTGACCATAAAAAGAATCCGAGTTGTCTGGCTCAGGTAGTGAAGTCTAAATTGTTGGTATTTCATGGTGAAATGAATCCCAACCTCAGAGACCACTGTGGTGAGACTGACGTAAGAACATGAAGATCTGAGAATTAATTTATTCTTTATCAGATTTTGTTTCTACTGAGAAATTTATCCTGAGGATGTAGGAAACAGGCACACAAGGAAAAGCTTAAGTGCTCCACCTAAAGACTTTATGAAAGCTCAGCTAACTTCATGAGATGGTGCAGTTTCTGAAGATTGCTTTTCCTACAGCCCTATTGAAATAACCCTTTAAGTATTCTTGGAAGGTGATTTTTTTTTTTCTTCTTAAAACAACAAGCAGTCTGTCTTGTGAAGGAAATTTCTGTTACTACACAATTTCTGTAGCTTTCTTCTGTCTTGTTTCTTGTTATACTGACATTTACCATGTGTGGACTAAAGGAAACAGTAAGAAACTCAGAGGATCCCCAGTGTTAGGATATTGGACTGTTGCATGATACTGTATCTGAGCAAAAACTGTACAAGTTATTTCTCTGAGTACATCTGTTTTTGTCAGAAGTTAGCAGTTAGTGCATCCTATGGTGTAAGTTACAATTTTCAAGAGAGATTTATTTGAACACGGGGGAAAAAAGCTTTTCTAAGTATTTTGTGAAGTCTATCATATGCGTAATTGTCCCAGTTTGTCTCGGTTGACAGAGAATTGTAAATTAGACTTATAATTGGAAACTACTTCTGTGTTAGTGACTTGATATGTTATATAGTGGTTAGCTGGACAACAGCAAAAAAATGTATATATATATAATCTGGTAGTTTTAAGCAAATGTAGTTCATACAGTGGGTATGAATGCCATCTTGTAAATCTGCATTGTTGTGCAGTAATGTTAGTATAAATTATTTCAGAATCTGTTATTCTCCGCTAATAAGTCATTATGCCATCTTCAGTATTTTGCACACAAGAAAATATTCACCTCCACAGTATCATGAGCAACTGGGACTGATAACAATAACAAATTAAGGAGGCCATTGCTTTAGCATAGTTACATTATGAACTGCTGATGATCAAATCTCATTTTTGTTATGAATAAACAGCAAATTATAACTTTTGAAATATTTTTGAATGTAAATGCAGAAATAAGATGAATGCTGCATTTGTACAAACAGAGCGTAGGCTTCTGTTTACTTGTAAACCTATTTTCTCTGGTTTGTAGCTTGATAGGAAGCTACAGAAACAAACAAACAAAAAAAAAAAAAGATGTGTTTCCAAGGATGGGGGTCAGTATTAAGAGCCACATGCTTGTCACAGACACAGGATGATTCTACAGGAGACCTGAAGGAACCCTTTCCATGACTTACAGAAATTCAGCAGCAGAACAGGATGTAATTTAATCACATTCTGAAAACTCTGTGCAGAGCAAAATGATCTAATTCCCAGGGGGAAGTTCTGACTAGAGAGGAGACCTCGTGTGGAACCTATCTTTTGAAGGCACTCTCATCTGAGAACATTACTTGGCTACTTTTGGATGTATAACACCAGTGGATATACCTAGCTCATAGGAAGTACTTAAAATACCTATTTTCTTTTTGATATGCGTGGTTGTTTGTTGTGAGTTTTTCTGTTTTGTTTTTTTTTTTCTTCATTTTATAGCAGTGGAAATGAGACAGATGTTACCCATTACTGTTCTTGATAAGCAGCTTAAGCTACTGAGATTTTTTTTCTTGTGTCTGAAGTGCAAGTTTTAAGGAATGGTTTGAATTCTTGGTGATCTCTGTGCTGGAGAAGTGGAAATTATTGAATATCCCTATGTTTTAAAGAAGTACAATTTGGTAAGATTTATTTAAATTCAGAAAATGCTTCTTTTAGACTTGTAATATAAAGTGGATATTGTATAAGTACTGTAAGTAACATTTTTATTGATAATATATCTGTATGAGTATATGAAAAATTAATAATTGTTTCCTTTCTATTATAAAGAACCATTTTGTTTCTTTACATACAGATTATGAATTCTGTCATTCCACTGTTATACAGCTAAGTTTTGCAACAGAAGCAATGCTTTATTTTTCACTGAATAGAGGAAAGAATACGTAGAATTCTTGAAGCTGCACTTGGCAAGGCACTTCTATCAAGTCTAGAAGTATTTTTACACTGTAGTAATTTTGTTCTATGTGCTGTAGATGTGACCCTATTAAAACTTTTGTGCAGGAAGAATCAGACTATTACGAAAAATTGGAGGGAATTGTTAACGTACTATATAGGATAAAATAAACTTGAGCCTCCTGAAAATAATAATTGACACAGTTCATGTATTGAAGCATTACATTGACTATACCAAAAAGTTATGACTGTAATTTAATGAGATATGATGAAATATTTTCCAGCTAAAATTGTAAGAGTTTATAGTACAATTAAATATTTATATTTTCCTTGTTTTTTACACACATATTTTATTTAACTCTAATAACTAAGCAGTCTCTTCTTTTTTCTTTACATAGCAGATGGTACGTGAACAATACACTACAACAACACCAGGCACTAGCCTAGAGAGGCCAAAGAATGAATATGTCTACAGAATTGGAATTTATGGTTGGAGAAAGCGTTGCCTCTACCTGTTTGTTCTACTCCTGCTAATCATCCTAGTTGTGAATTTTTCTTTGACAATTTGGATTCTTAAAGTGATGTGGTTTTCTCCAGTAAGTGTCCTTATTAATTTTCCATTATTTTCATATTCTCCTCTTTCTCCTGCCTCATCACTCCCCTTATTTCACATGCACATTGGCTTCTCTGTGTGCAATACGTGGCTCTTCTTTCTTCCTTCCCAAGTGTAATTTGTATTTGGCTGGTATATACATATGAATGCATACTTACATTCTGTCTTTGAGTATACATATCTGTAATGTCTGTATTAGTAATAACCACTTAAATTATTGAGGTTGTTGGTAACTTATATTGAAGCAGGTTCTAACACTATGAAAAAGAACATATTTTACTGTTGTCTCACAGTCTCTGTTTAGTTTATATTTTATAAGTACATGAGCTATAAATTTTCTCTCATATGCTGGAATTCACTAGTGCTAAAAGATTGCTTATAGTTGCTGGTTATTTCTTAATTTCCTTCTCCTATTTATCAGCATCCAACATTTGGCAATTTATTTGACCAATTAAATAAAGCTCAGAGGTAATTAATACTACTTCATGCCTGAGGCTAAGCAGATGTGTTATTCAGGAATAAATGTAATATTTTTCCTCTGTCATATATGTTTTAATATTTAAAATGTAATTTTGTGTGTAGTCGATTGAAGAGTAACTTTCGAAAGTCTGCAAGATGTAGCTTTAGTCAGAATGCAATAAAATGCATCAGTGAATATTGAAGCTGAGCTGATTTGTCCCTAACATGCAGTTATGATGCACAGATGATATGAATAGATCTGATACAAGAAAAACAATAATAGTGAATCCTTCCAGCTCTGCCCCTGCTGTTGAAGAAAGAGTGTTGTGAAGAAAATTTCCATTATCTATCATTATTACGCCTCTGTCTCTAAATGAAGGGCATTTTATCTTCTTAGAAGCATTTCTATACTCTACATTCTCTTGCTATAAAGAAAGTAGGTTAATTTTAAGTGCTACTTATGGACCCATTACTGCTGCTTGAGTTCCCCTCTAGTGTCTTCCCCCACATAAATTCTTTTCAGCTCTGTTACTGCCATACAGATTACAGTGTGGAACATCTTAGGTCACATATAATTTTTCTGTTAAGCAGTTCATATGGAAGATGAGCACTTAGTGCCTGCACATCGTGAATCACAAAGTGCATGAATAATTGTTAAAATAGTTTTCTATGTGGCTGAGATTTATATTTTTAATCAGATTTTAAATTTATTTTCTGTTGCTTTGGATTCTTTATCTGAAACTGGGTATTCTCTAGCATAGTCAGGACTAACAGAACAGCATCAGAAGCCCCACTTACAGGAACCACTATTTCCTACTAGGTTCCTGTGAAGAAGGCACCAAATGTGTCAAACTTCTGAATGTTCTTATGCCATGGAAACAAGAGCAGTTAATAACAGCTCAAGTAGGGCAGGTTTACATTCATCTGATGGATGGACTATGCATGCCATGGCTACAAAGTTTTTCCTAATTCTCCATTTAAGAATCTGTAATCCTGGCATACAACTTGTGAAATAGTGACTTAACAACACTGCCCTCCTTTGCGTGCGATAATGCTATGGAAATATAAAACTTAGCTCTAGAACAAGACTGTGCAAAGTGCATATAGATGCCGCAACCCTTGAGAAAAGTATGTATGTTGTCATTAAGAACTTGGAAGTTATTTTAATAGGATTTATCTGTTAATGTGAGAAATAACTTATAAGATACCAGAAATAGCATCCAAAGAAGTGCTGTTGTCATCTAAAAAAGAGAATTTGGATAACAACGTGCTCGAAGCCTAGAAGTGTGATGGAATTATCGTAGTCCTTTCCGCTATGTCTAAGGAAATACTGTTTATAAAAATCGAGGGTGACAACCACAGAAGTTAACAATACAATGATCAAATGTTTTTTCTGGTGGAAATAAATGTTAGGGCTCCAAGTTTTGGTTACCTGTTTGAAAAAGAGAGGTAACAGTATATTGTCAGAATATGATTTTTGTGGTTTTTGAGTTCCACCCTTGTAAACTATTTACCATTAGGAAATCAGTTGATTAATAAATACCCTCCTTATCCATTTAAACATTTCCATTATTGTGAAGAGGTAGAATGTAACTGTGAAATATTATTCCTGTGTAGTCATCAATTATTCGGCAAACATTCATCTCTTAGATCAGGTGATACTTGTGTATTTGTTAATTATGTATTCCAAGTATACTATGTAGAGACTATACTATTTATTATGCTTTATTATAATAATAGGAATTTTATTTTTAGCAAATACTTTAGAATTACTCGGTCCTAATTTTAAAAAATGCACTGAGATGTCATCTCCATTAAAAATAGCAGAATATTAATTATTAGTAAAATTTTAACAACTGCTTCTCTGTAAAATAATGGGAGAACAAAAAAGCAATATTCTTTCTCAGGTTGATAAACGTATTTAGAAAAAAAAGCATAGTGAGTATATACAAATATATATTTTATAATATACTTTAGATTTAGAGAAACAAGGTGCTGTTTTCACTGATAAAAAACAATAATTGTGAACAGAATTTCAACAGGCTGTGGGCTGTGAGAGCACGTTGCTGGCCCATAGCCAGTTTCCCATCCAGCAGTACTCCCAGGTATTTTTTTAGCAGGGCTGCACTCAATCCTTTCATCCCCCAGCTTGTATTGGTAATGGATGTTGCCTCGACCGAGGAGCAAGACCTTGCACTTGGATTTATTGCTTGGGCCAACTGCTTGAGCCTGTCTAGGTCTCTTTGGATGGCATTCCATACCTCTGGTGTGTGAACCACACCCCACAGCTTGGTGTCATCAGCAAATTTGTTGAGGGTGCACTCGACCCCACTGTCAGTGTCACTGATGAAGATACTAAAGAGTATTGGTCCCAGCACTGACCCCTGGGGGTAACCACTCATCACTGATCTCCATACTGACACTGAGACATTAGCCACCATTTTCTGGGCTTGATCCTGTAGCCAGTTCTTTGTCCACTGAACAGTCCACCTATCAAATCCATATATTTCCAATATGGAGAGAAGGATGTTGTGGGGTACCGTGTCAAAGGCCTTACTGAAGTCCAGATTGATGACATCAGTGACTCTTCCCTTGTCCAATGATGCAGTTACACCATCACAAAAGGACATTAGATTGGTCAAGCAGGATTTGCCCTTGGTGAAGCCATACTGGCTCTCCTGTAAGTACTACCAAACAAGCTAAGCTGATAAGGGTGAACATGAATTAGACGCAGATGTGTTGCAGGATTAATAGATCTTAATTTCCCTGTAGAAATTCAGAACAATGATGAAAGACTGAGATTTTTCCAAGCTTCATTGTCTGAGAGGCCTTCAGAGTTAAGTAAGCATGACTGAACTGAATTACATTCCAGTTGATGAAATCTATGCTGAAAAGGAACTACCTGAAGATAGAATGTAACCCTTTTCTCATAGTGCTCCATTTACATAGTATATGAGCATCTTCATATTTGCAAGTATCAGATATGACCCATCCAGGTTTTCATTTGTTCTCGTGGAGTTTGGGTGGACAGGACCTCAAGTTGTTCAGGGGAATAAGGGAAGAAAAGTATTGATTCAGTAGTTTTAGAGAATTCAAGACTGAATAATTATGTCTATAGTATGGTGAATAAAGTGAAATAGAAAATCATTCTGCATGAAACTTAGAACGCTTGAAAAAAATTGAGAGATTTCTTTGTTGTTATTTTGGAGTTTTTTGCCCCCTGTATATAATAGATCAAAATGGTGCATGAAATAGAAATTTCCGAGTCCACTTTTTATGTTTTGAGGCTTTCTGAGAGCTAAAGGGGAATGCTATCCAAAAAAGCTTAGAGATGAAAAATCCAAAGGAATTTGGGACTGCAGCAGGAACTAAGGTGTTAGGAGCCCTGTGAGAAATTCTGAAGTGTATAATAGTTCTGAAAAGGAGGAATGCTAACAGCCCTCACAGGGACGAACATGGCCAGATGAAAACAGTCAGGATTTCTAGATGGTGTCCAGGATAACTTCTGAATATAAATACTGGCTGAGTCAACTAAAGATGACACACAGTAGTCTGCTGCACATGAACAAGGTAGGTGTATGGGGATGTGGTAATCAGTAAGAGTGTTTTTTAAATGGTAGAATTTAAGATCCTGAAGGGAACGAGGAAGGAGTATAGCAGAATACAGATTCTGGACTTCAGTTGTGCTGATCTGGTTTATCTTTGGACCTGACATATGGAATCCCAAGGGTAGAGGATTTGAAGGATAAAATTACTCATGAAAACTTACTGGTGGCTAAGGACAGTATGCAGGAACAATCTATCCTGACACTCAAGAAGATAAGCTGCCTGGCTTATCTACAGAGTGTAGCTGTGATGGTATTCCAATGCAAAAAGCAGTGTGGAAGAACTGACAGAAGGGACAGGCTTCCAAGAGGAAATTTAGAAATGTTGTTTGGGCAAGGAAATGTGTCAGGCTTCCTGTGTCAGCAAAGACAAAGCTTGGCTTTAGTTGAGACTTAAAAAGGGACATTAAGAGCTTGTTTTCTTAGTTTAGTAGTAGAAGGCTGAATAGGTAAACTGTGTGTCCACTACCAAATGAGACAGGTAAATTAGTGACCACAGACACAGACAAGGCTGAGGTATTCCTTGCTTTCTTTACCTCAGTCTTCACCAAGTTCTTCCAGGACTTCCCCTTTAGATCTCAGAGCTTGGCCTATGCAACTCAGTGGGACCAGAAGGTCCAATTGGATTCAGAGAGAACTGTATGATCCCTTGCAAAATCACTCTCTGTCATGTTTGAAGTGTTAAGGAAACTGGGGAGATGTTTGCTGATTGGGCAAAAGCAAGTGTTGCACTTGTCTGCCAAAAAACAAAAGCCAACAGGGCAGTTTGAGGAATTACAAGTTGCTCAGTCCCACTTCAGTTCCTTGGAAAATAATGGAGCACGTGTGCTTGGAAGACATTTCAAGGTCCATGAAGGAGAAATGGGTAACTGAGGACAGTCAACATGGATTTACTTAGGGTTAATGCTGACTATTCAATGTCATTACAATCTACGATAAAATGTCTGGGTTTATAGGTGAGGAGAGGGTACTGGATGTCCTTTACCTGACTTCAGCAAGGCTTTTGGCATTCTCCCACAATGTTTTTGTGTCCTAGTTGTCCACATGATGGCTGGGCAACCAGATGGGTAAAAAAATTGGCTGCACAGTAAGGCCTATGCAGTAGTTATTACTCCATTGTATTCTACATGGAAACCTACATGGAGGCCTATAATGAATGTTGCAAGGATCTATCCTGAGACTGTTCCTATTTAACATCTTTATCATGACTTAGAAGAGGTAGAAGAATGTATACTCATCAAGTTGGCAGATGACACCAAGTTGTAGATTCCAATCAGTGCTTTCAGAACTAGGGGTGATGTCCAGAGGAGCCTAGAGGGGTTACTGGAATGGTCCAACATTATAACCTTCAGGAAAAACAAACAGAAAGTTCTGATCTTGGAAAGAATGAGTCCCAACCTGAGGCAGCTCCATGAGGAAGGCCCTGGAGGTTGGTGGGCTACAAGCTGAGCATGAGCCAGTAACCACCATAGCAACAAAGCCAACGGGTCCCAGGCTGTGTGAACAGGAACAGAGGGAGAGACCAAGGAAAGTGATTATCCACCTTTACTTAGCACTAATTACAGCAGATATGTAATAGTGCCCCTCCTGTTTTGAGTGATATTGACAAACTGTGATTTATTTTTTTTTAGAAGTTTTGTCTTGTGTCTTATCTGATGTTGCCATTAACCTTTCTTATGCTTCTGAAGAACAATAAATAAGTGGAAAATGTATTTTAGTTTCCTCTTCCATGCTGTTTATTTTAATTGATAAAAATGACTGTGTAGTTTTAAAAAATGATTCACCAACTTTCAGCTTGTAATATGCTAATTTTAAAGCATCACTAGATGCTGTCATATGAGATTAAAGTTCATCCTTGTAAACACTATCAAATCATAAAATGCTTAACTAGAAAAATACTGAATATATGACATGTAAGAATATTTTATACTCTCCTAGCTCTTTTCCAAGTCCTTACTGTGGTATAGCCTATAGGACTGGGCATCTTTCAGTCTTTCTAATTAAAGTTTTTAATTTATAGGAAATCATTGCATTTTTATTGGACCAGAGATAACGCACAGTTTAACTATCAGATGATTATGTTACTCACTTTGGAGACAGATTTGTGTTGTAGCTTCTGCTCTAGTTAATATTTAATGAATTTATATGAAGAAGAACGATCTAGAAAAAGAAAACATGAGATTAAATGTACTAAAACTTTAGGTTAGATGATATAGATCTCTGGAAGAAGATATGAGAACAGATTTTCCCAGGGAAAAGAGGAATTAAAATCTGGAAGAGTAACATCCCAGTTAAGTTCTGCAACCACATGTTCTTATGTAAACAGTCATCACTGCCACTCTTTATCCCTAGAGAATTTACTCCTAAGATGATCATTTTCAGTGATGGCCAGATTTAATTGCAAGGATATTAAGATGTCTAGATCTGTTGCACAAATGAGTAAGACTTTTGAGGGTCTATTACTTGAAATTAGATTCTCAAATTATATGAAAATCTACATTTTAATAATAATTAATTAATAATAACTGACCAGCATACCAGTTCTGTGTTGATTTGACTCCAGAAGGCTGCTTGACTGGGAAACAGTTTGGAAAATTGGACAGTGTTGAGCTAATCTGAATAACATTGTATGCAATACTTGTAGCTTTATAGAGATTAGCTGCTTAACAGGAGGTATTAACAAGAACTATTTGGCTTCTTAGTTTGTTACGTAACTGATATGATTTAATAGCTATAATCTTTTTATAATCTTCTATAATCTTTTGCTTGCATTGCTGCAGACCTGTGATTTCTGTGGTGGGTGTTTTTCTTTTTGTTTTTGTTTTTTATCTTGTCACATTTTACTTTCCATTATCTTTATATTCCTTAGGTAAAACAATGCTCATGAGGCTGATTTCATATTTTCTCCTGAATATAATCATCTTCAGCTGCCCTACCCTATTGTACCATATAGAATTGTTAGTCAGTTCCTCAGAACTTCACCTTTAATAGTGATCACTGTTGAATTTATAGATTGTTATCATACTGCTCTCAAACTCAAGTATGAAAAATACACCTGAGCAGAGGATCACCATCTCTAATGTAACAGAACATCTTTTTCAGAAACCGCACATTAATTCAATTATGAAATCAGGCAGACAGGTCTTCAGAGCTTTATCTTCACTGTGAGTTAAACATGACCTGAATCTGCACTCAATATAATGTTCTTCTGCCATCCATGTTAAACATGACCTGAGTCTGGGTCGCTAATGAGGAGAAAGTCAAGACCGAATACTAAGCCTTACAGCAATCTGTGATCACCTTATGGCAGGAGCAAACTGTATATGGATGCCAAGCACTCAAGATGCAGTTCATCAAGATGTATTTTGATCATGGCTCTTGCCCTGTTTATTGCAGGGGATTTGAACCAGATGATCTTTAAAGGTTCCTTGCAACTCAAACGACTATGATTCTATGATTCTAAATTTTAACCTGCTCTTGTATCTTCACTTCAGGTAGACATACTGACATAGACAATGGGAATTGGGAAGATCTCTGTATTTGTTGACTAGAGAGAGGTCTTCCACTTTCTAATCTTTTTTAGTTCTCATGTGCAATTAATATTCCCTGTAGACAAAGTATTAAATTTGATCTTTTAAATTATTTTGTGAAGTTTTCCATAAGGCGATGTCAATTTATTTACATTCATTTATATGAGGAAATATTGAAGAGGTAACTTTATACCAAGCAAGTTAACTAGCTTTATATATACATTAGTTGGTAGATAACGATACAGGTCTAGATCACAGGATCATAGAATCATAGAATGGTTTGGCTTAGAAGGGACCCAAAAGATCATCAAGTTCTAACTGCTCTGCCACAGGCAAGGCCACCAACCTTTTATATATATTTGTATATATATTTATATATATATTTGTATAACATTTGTATAACATTTTTAACACTGAAAGATGCAGTAATTCTCCTCTGGTGTGTCTACTGTGATTTCACACTCTCACTGTCTATGACTGTTTTGAGTAGTAGCAGTCATAGTTTGAAAGACATTAACTCACTATGTAATTAAATAATTATTTGAACAACTATTTAACCACTTTATAAGTTCAGGCACGAAAGAAGGAAAAGATTGCTTAAGGAAATTTGAAAAATATGAAACTAAGAATGTGATGAAGAAAGGTGATTTTTTTCAATTGGAAATCAAATAACACTCTCTGACAGCGTGACTTACTAGACTGTACAATAGCATGTCCTATTAAATTGTGGGTGACCAATCATTTGGAACATTTAAAACCAGACTAGACAGCAATAAAAGTGTATGATAAAGAACAGTCTTTCACAGCAGGAGTTTTCCTTCACTAAAAAGACATCTGCTAATGAACCTGTACAGCTTTCCTATGCACTTCATCATTAAAAATGTATGCTTCACTGAATTAGTTGCCATTTTGAAGATGCTACATTTTTAATAGTCAAGTAAAATAAAAAATATTTAATTATTCACCAATCCTAATCCTGTTTTTTACTGAAGACTTCTCATATCAGAACACCAATATTCTGTAGTTTCCACTCTGAAACATCCTGAAGAGTTCTATTTTTCCATTTTTCGATTAAGTTAGATATAATTTGCTCCAACTGGATCACAGTTATTCTCATTGTCTTTATCAGATAGTGAATATCTAATTGTTTTATGGAAAAAATAATAGCTGAAAAAAATATGGGAACTCCATACTCCAAAAAATCAGTTATCCAAGAAATTTGAACTTCTCTGTAGTGTGATCTGTGGTTTTGATTAATATAAATTATATTACGAATCAGATCGTTAGTATGTAAAATGTATGGAAGAATAGTTGCTAAATAAAAATAAATCTAAGTTTACAGTTATTGGATTAATTCATAATACTGATTAAGATTTTTTAAAACGCTGATTTTAGTGTACATGCAAATTTACAAGCAAGTGAAATCATGAGAGCTTTATTTCAAATGCTGATGATGCTTTGCTAATTTTAAGTTACAAATTTAAATGACATTTTGACAAACCCTCTGCCAAAGGAATAGCAGAAGTTCTGGTCTCTTGGCCTGGCATATCTTCTTTGCTGTGTCATGATGCAATTAGTAACTTCTAACATGCAACTACTTTTTTCTTACATGTATATTTGCTCCCAAGAGCAATTGGAGATATTCTGCTGTAGGAAATAGTAATGATGAACAATAGACCTGACGGCACTTAGAATTCATGGAGCTCGCGAGTGACATAAGTCCATGAAACTTTATATGTGGGTTTTTTTTCCTAGTTCTGTCAGCTGACTTCATTACAGAGGTTACCTTTCCTGAAGTCTTCTCATGTATCTTTAGATAGTCATATACTCAACAACGCTGTTACAGAGATTCACAGAATCAGTGAAGATTTACAGTAACATTTCTCAGAATAACGAGAGATGATGCAGAATGATTGAGGTAGAAGACACTGATGAAAACAAAATATTGGATCAGGGACTTCCAGAGAACCTCCATTGGAATAAAGCCATTGAAGCACATAGCAGCACACATCTACTCTCCACTCAACCCAAAGTGTCAAGCCCAACCTACTGAAATAGCTGTGAGGTGGAGAAATTGGACAAACTGTTAAATTTCTGTGCTCTGCATACAAATGATTTTGTGCACGAAATCCTCCCATCAGATCAGAAACATGCGGATTCTCAATTGCTGCTTTTCAGTGTGGGAAGTGTCAGTTTTGAGTCAAACACTAAAATGACCTGAGACTACTCAGCTCCAGTGGAAATTGGTAAGACAGGAAAGTAATTACTGTTCTCAAATAGTGGCTCTCTGTGTTTGTTTACATTATTGATAGCTCCCAGTGTTTATTTATGTTGTTCATATGTCGTGTTCCTCTTTATGTATTGTCTGTCTTACTGGTCTTCACAGCTAATACATGCACTGCATTTCTGCAGTGCTTGGCACAGGGGGGCCTCCATCAAGACTGGGACCTTTTTGCACCAAAAGATTAGAAAAGAGCAATGGATATTATCTAACAATCAGTTTTCCACATAAGTATTCCCATTTGGTAAGGTTAGAATTAGAAATCCATTTACCTAACTATAAAGATCTGCCTGCGGGACAATTTCAGGAGTATTAATAATGAACCATACTTCTGGGATTCCATTGATTCTCTTTCTTATTCTCAATAGAAACTCTATAATTTACAGGTGGGTTGGTTTTTTGTTTGTTTGTTTTTTAAGAGGATGAGTATGTAGGAAACAAAGAACAGAATGTATCATTCTTCAGAATCATACAGTAGCCTTTGGCTAAATTGTACTTTATTAAATTAAAAAGAAAACCAGTGGTTTCCATGATACCTTTGCATGTCTTTGAAGATGTTTTGAGTGTAATAAAGATTTTACTAGTAGCCTTACTACTGTTTTTACAAATCCCCAAATCCACCACTCCTCCAGTTTGTTCCACTTAAGCTTTCCAATTGCTTGTTTGCTTGCTTTAAGAAATCTACCTGTCATGTCCACAGAAATAAATGAAAAACCTTTATGTTCTTGGCTTTTCAAAGTTCAGTACAAGATCTTCACACCTTGTTCTTCATTAATTAACTAACATTTACATTACCCATTTCATCCATTTTTTCAAAGCCTAATTAGTTGTCCTCCACGTTTTAGTACAGATAACATCTCCTTACATAAGCTGTGTACATCTTGCAATGTTCTCATATATTTGAAAGAAAATACTTTGTCTATAGCTTTTAAAATTTCTTCCAGTTGAAAAGCTGGTCTGTCCTTCATTGCCTGCTCAAACAAAATCATTCTGAGAATTCATATTTCTCCACTCTTAAAATAGCCTCACATGTGCCTGTTTACTACACTTTTCTAAATATTTATTTCTTTATATATGTGGTTGTAGGGAAAATGTACTCAATAATGTATAAATATAATTTAATTAATATAGAGTTAGGATGTAAACAAAGTTCTCATTAACTGTGTTGGGAAATATGTCATGAAACTTTCCCTTTCTGTTTTAAAACGTTGGCTTCGCAAGTACAAAACATTCATGTGCTTTTCAAAATTTTCTTAATTCATCTCTATCCAAAATTGAAAAAAAAAAAAGGTGCCATATCTTTGAAAATATGTGATCAGATCATAGCTACAGAGTAGGGCAAGGATTTGTACCACTTGTGGAAAAAAAATCTAAATATAACTAAAAGAGAATTGCAAAAAGCTCTCATCATTTTCAACTTCATTCTTAATTTCTTCGTCATTACTTTTACTTATTAGACATATGGTATAATTAATACATACAATATACATATTAAGCTATCGTGTTATTAATTCATAGCATTTAGCTGTATTAATGCCACTATGGTAAAGGAAGTATTATTGTCAGTTCCACACCAAGATTTACTATGATGCACTGTATGGAAAATTGAAAAAGAAGTAGATTCCCGTTGGGCTCTGTAAGAACAACAGCAATTTTCTTATCAATAATGTCATTGGAGAACCATTATAGAAGGTGATTTTATTTTTATATCAAAAATACCTATATGGGTTGGGTTGTTATTAGAGATTAATTATTTATAATTGCAGTCATTACCATTTAATATGAGTATATAATTTTAAAATCTTCATTATAGCTGGAAGACAAAGCATGAGAAAATATGTAATTCATTCATTTCACACAGACTTCTTCAGCAGGGCTTCTTGAGAGATGTGTCTTTGTCCTTTTCTCATCTCACGTTTTTGTCATCCTGACTATTTAGACAGCAAATTCTGTCAGGCTGGAGATGTCTGACACTGTGTACTTACAGAAGGTGCTGAGACCCAAAGATGATTTGTCCCCTAGTACAAATGATAGGATTACATTATTGAATAAATCCAGAGTCTCTGTAATCACATACACCATGCAAATATCCCTTATTCACCAGAGATACTCAAGAAATGTATTATTCAGAAAAAAAAAATCCTTTTGACAAGCTTTACGAATAGGAGAAATCTAATTCCTTTTCTTTGGCTAAGCTGCATGATTGTAAATGTTACAATTACAGATTAATTAGACGATTTATAACAAACTCCATTCCTGAATAAATATGCATAACAGCAGCATGTATTTCTAAAGTTGACTAAACCAGTCACAGAGAATATAATGCCAAATGTAATGGGATTTTTATTAGCAATTATCCAGCTTTGAACTATCTATCTGAAGTAGAGAAAGAGCTTGGTCCTTGCTAAAAAAGAAAATGAAGCTGGACCTGAAACTGTTTTGAGAAGCTGTTTTTTTCCTCTTGAGCAGTACTTGTTATAGTTAAAATATTGATTTCAGAAGGACTGCTATTCACGACAGAAAATTACCTGAAAGTACCTTGAAACTCTGCATCATAAATATTAACTGTATTTTATAAAAGGAATCTCATCAAAGGTAAAAAAAAATGTTTCCGGCATCTTCCATAGCCATTTCCTCACAAAATTCTTGAGCTCTGAATGGCCATCTACTTTTCTAGATTGTGGAATATTACCAGCTCTTATTCTAAGCACATCTGAAAGTTGTGTTTCAAGCTTTATCCAACTCTTTGTGGTTCAGGTGGGATTAACTTCTGTACCAGGAATGCTTGCTGTTGCTAACTGCTCTGATTTGACCAATATTCTTGACAGAAAAGGTTCCATTATTGTCTGAGAACAAAAGTTGGATAACCTTTTCCATCTGAGCTCAGGAAACAGAGTCCTTGCAAAAGAAAATGAGATGAGGCATCAGTAATGTTATTATACCAAGCACGTACTTAGCACGAAAATAGATATTGTAAGTCAAACAGAGAGTTTCATCAGATTCATTACCAATCCTGTTTTTGCTGATTGCTCTTTAACAATCTCTACCCACAGCCCTATTATCTCAATGAAACAGTGCACTCTTGTTTGCAAAGCAAGTTCTCTAAATAGTAATAGCTGCAAGAAATACTGCAGTGAAAGCTGGATCTATAAAGCCATTAATTGAGCTACCTTTGGGGCACAACAAACGGTGTTTCAGTTTGAACTTGCCAAGGTCTTTCCCTGGGTTGACCTAAACATACAATATTCAGTAAGTAAGAAAAAGTATTTACCTGCATGGAAATACTGCATCCAATCTACTCTGGAGTGAATATTATTATTGGCAACTAAAGTATGTGTGGACTTTTTGTTCAGAAAATGTGGAATACTCAGGAAGCTGAACTGAATCCTGAGACAGGAAATACTTAAATTTGAGATGAGTGTATGTTAAAACAAATGTTTGATTTAAAGATTTTACTGTTTCAGCCATCCTAAAATGTGGATGTGCTTTTCTTTCCAGTATTCAATTTCTTCCCAAAATTGGAAAACATGCTTTTTTTTTTTTGCTTTTTTTTTTTTTGCTTTTTTGTACATCTCTTAACTGATAGATAGACCACAAGTTTATTTTCCTTTACTTAGAAGAGTGTGAGAGTAACAGAATGAGAAGGTGCAGAAGCTGTGTTGATATGATACAATTAGAGTAGTGGTTATTCCAATATAGTGAGTACACGTATATCAGTTTGTATGTTGGAAGGAAAATGCAGGTTAAAGTTACTGATTGAATTTAGATGTCTAGAAACACGATAAACTGAATGAATGAAAGTTCCTTATCCCTCATCTCATTTCTAAAGGCTGCGTGCCTACAATAGGAGATTTCTATATTATTACATTGGCTTGGAAAATAAATCCTGAATGTACATTTGATTCTCTTCTGAATCTTTAAGCAATAGTCTGCATGATTCTCAGCTGAGCAAGTCATTATGAGTGCAAGAGCCCTGGAGTTACAGTTGCTTGTTTCTACTTTTGATACTCCCAAAGTTACATGCATCTCTTTACAAGTGACTTTCTTGGTCATAGAATCATAAAATGCTTTGGGTTGGAAGGAACCTTAAAGATCCAACCCCCAGCAATATGCAGGGACATCTACTAGATCAGGTTATCCAAAGCCTGACTTTGAACACCTCCAGGGATGGAACATCCACAGCTTCTCCAGGCAGCCTGTTCCAGTGTCTCACCATCCTCATAGTGAAGAATTCTTTCCTGATGTCTAATCTGAATTTACCCTCCTTTAGTTTAAAACCATTACCTTTCTACTGGTACTACACTCCTTGATAGAGTCTCTCCCCATACTTCCTCTAGCCCCCTTCAGTATCGAAAGCTGGGTATAAATGTCACCCCAAAGACTTCTCTACTCTAAGCTAAACAAATCCAAGTTTCTCCGCCTTTCTTCATAGGAGAAGTGCTGCAGTCCTCTTGATCATCTTTGTGACCCTCCTCTGGACACACTCTAACACATCGATTTCTTTATTATCCTTCAGGCCCCAGATGTGGATGCAGTCCTGCAGGTGGGTCTTCACAAAACCAGAGCAGATATGGGAGAATTACCTCCCTCGCCTTGCTAGTCATGCTTCTTTTGATGCAGCTCTGACTTTCTAGCTGCAAGGGCACAATGCTGCTTCATGTCAAGCTTTTGCTCCACCAGTACCTCCAAGCCCTTCTCCACTGGACTGCTCTTTATCCACTCATCTTCCAGCCTGTATTCATGTATTAGGATTGCCCTGACCCATATACCCTTGCACACTGGGCTACGTGAGGTTCACATAGGCGTTGAACCTCTTGAACCTGTCAAGTTCCCTCTGATTGGCATCCTCCCCCTCCAGTATGCTGAGTACTGGATACACAGCTTGGTATTATTTGCAGATTTGCTTTCACTCAATTCCACTCAATGTGGAAAATGGGTGCACTCAATTCCACAGTCCATGTCACTAAGGAAGATGCAAATAGGGTTGGTCCCAACACCCAACTCATGGGGAACACCACACATAATTGACCTCTCCCCGGACATGAAGCTATTGACCACAGACCTTTGAGTGCAACCTCCTGCAATTCCTTACTCATCAAGTTATACATCTGTCAAATGCATGTCTCATCATTTTAGAGATAAGGATGTCATGTGGGACAGCATCAAATACTTTGCACAACTCCAAGTAGAGGACATCAGTTGCTCTTTCCTTACCCACCAGTGACCATCAGCTAGAGCAACAGGTTCTACCATGACAGCAACTCAAAGAGAGAAGGTGACTGCATCATGCTTTGAGAAGACAGTCCTTTTTGTACCAGCCATACCAATCCAGCCAAATTTACCTTATTAAGTCATTTCTGCACTTTCGTAAAGGCAGACATCTGTTGGCAGAAGAGGGACACACCACCAGGCCCATCAGGAGTCTTTTGGATCTTTTTGGTCTTGAGGGACTCAATCCTTTACTATTTGGAAGAAATGGAAGGACTTTTCCACATCTTGTGGACATACTGGACATCTTTATTGGCCTCGTGGAGCACACAACTGCTTCCCTATGATTTCAGATGAAAAATATTTCACATTGGTCATGTTCCAGAGTCTAAGAGAATGACAGTCCATCCAAGATGGTCTTCCCATGCAAATGCTCCATATTGTAATGGCCTTAGCTAAGATGTTAGTAGTGGTCGCTACTTACTTTAGACAGCTTGGAGTACCTCTATGGAGGTAATTGATTGAATAGCAGTCAAATATCCTAGACCAAGATTCTGAATCAAAGAGACTTTTGGTCTCTTTGGAGCTTTTATGGGGCTTGAATACTCTCAGAGCTTGCATTTATTATAGAATCACTTGTCTCTCTTTCTACAAGTCTTTACGTACTCAGGAGCATTTCCAAGCAATAAAAAAGTTTTCTACTGCGCTGGAAGGCATCCTGTTACTTCAGTTAGTATCTGCCAGTTTTGAAATGAATAACTGATTCCACCATTGCAAACATTAATGCTGAACTGCGTCTTTACTGTATAAGGTTTTAGTAGCTGCTAGCAGTTCCCATATCAGTAAGCTTGCAGCAACTGCAAAATCTGCTCAGTGTCTACAGAGAGATACCATTTTATTCTCCTATATAGCTTAGTACGTGCTTTGCTGAGAGCTTTGGGTAAATAAACAACATAGGAGTCTCCGGAGGATATGCACAGTGGTGTATTAGAGATCAGGACTGGCACACTCAGGTATTGACAGTCACCACCATCAGGATAACAGAAGTCCAGGCTTGCCATACATCTGCTGTGTTTAATGAAACATTCTCTTTTTTTCTCTCTCATATGATATAACTGCATTAAAGTCTGCATCTAACTTACCTTTGGACTCTTTCCTCAGGTCAATAGAAATATTTTCATTCAAGGACTTGAATAAGAACATGATCAAATCTTTGAAATCAAAACCAGCAAGATTATTTATCACCAAGGAAGTCTCAATACTCAGTAAATAATAACTGACTTATCTTAAGTCATCACGTGAGAAGCAGAATGGTTGTTGAAATACCATGATGTGTTGCTATTATATTCTTTCTTTTTATGGAACTAATCATTGGATATCAGTGCATTAGGGTGGCTGTTCATCCTAAATCCCTCTCTTGTCATTCCGTGTAACTCCAATTTGTTTGTTATCAGTGGGGAATAATAGAATTTTCCCATGGTCAATTGATGAGAATGGGTGATGAGGCTCTTACTCAAATATTTCAGAACATGAGTATTGCGACAATGGTTCAGTAGAATATCTGGTGAAAAAGAGACATACTTGAGGACTTATATGAAGTACCTAAACAATGTAATCCTGAGTGATGTGACTGAATGAAAAACAAAAGAGCTTGAATGTAAGTTAAAATGTTATATTTTGCCACGTGGTATATAATTTTTTATGTCAAATGCATTATTTTGCCAATATAGCATTTTTAGAATAATAATTACAGCAGAATTTAAAGCCATTAGAAAATGTTTGCTGTTTTTGAAGAAATTTGTTACTCAGTGTGGTGAGGCACAGGCACAGGCTGCCTAGAGAAGCTGTGGCTGCCCCATCCATGGGCAGCCAGGCTTGATGGGTTCCTGGACAGTCTGACCTAGTGGTTGGCAGTCCTTCCCACTGCAGGGGTTTGGAATTAGATGATCTTTGAGGTCCCTTCCAACTCAAGCCATTCTATCATACTATGATTCTGTGTTAATATTGCATATTTAGTTCTTCATATTTCAGGAAAAATAAGCAACAGTGTTTAAACCTTATGAAGTTTATTATAATCTCCTTTCACCTAATGTGAAAAGGCGTGAGATGAGAGCAGATAATCAGATCCTACTTTTAGTTCATTAAATTAAAGGCTTTTGTTAATGTTATTTCTTTTAAAAATTCTAATATGTTCTTATCCCATTTTTCAAAATTGTTTGTATTAATACCTCTGTGTTTTATAGTGTTGAAATTATCTCTGTTCTGCATTACAAGTCGGAAAAACATATCCCTATATCACTCAGTGGTGCCTAGGAATTGATTACAAAAGCCATAGGTGGCTCATCATAGATATTATTTCGGTTTTGTCTCATGAGATCTGTTAGTTTATACTAGCTACTCTTTAAAAGCTCTGCAATGGCTAGAATTTAGAAATTGAATCTAGTGCCACTGAGAAAAGTCAGTACATCGTGTATTTCAAAGCAGTAAAATACTTGAAACTAAATAACAGATTCCATAAATAGCTATTTTAAAAGCCTCTTTCTTTAAATAAATCCATGCTGAATAGGAATCTCAATTGTATTCTTCTGTGGAATGTACTACTAACACAAACATTTCATACCTTACAAAGTTTGAGCCATGCTTGTTTCTGTTCATCTCTCTTCAAGCCTATAAAGGAATAATTACAAAATATTTTTCACCAAATGATGGTTAGTTATGTTACTTAACGTTTTGCATATGAAATAATTAATTTCATCAGTGAGAACATGCAAAACTAGAAAATAACCACAGTCTTCTAAAGCCTTTTTTTGTGATGAAAAACAGTATTTTTTAATTAATCATCTAATAGGTCACTGATATAAGTGGCCTATCATATATTGCCTTATCTCTCCTTACATGGAGAGAAAAGTATTTGGAATGGATAAAATAAAATAAAATATTTGGAATAGAAAAATGTTTTGGAATGGAAATTGTTTTGGGATTTTTTGTTTTAATCTAGCTCTCCCACCAACTTCTTGTATATTTAGGCCATTTGTACTTGGAATAATTTTATGTGTGGCTGAGTCGTAAAGGCTGAAGTACTTTTTGTCAACATTTTTCCCAGTTTTTATATTGGTGGGGCAGGGGGCAAATCCTTTATAAATTAGCTAAATACCTTGGGATATCTGGAAGTCTTCATTTTTCACATTATCAATTCTGTGGTAATGGTGGAGAAAAGAGAAAAGTTTTAAATTGGTTGAAAAGGGCAGAAAGTGGAACTGGGCTAAAATTGAGAGGGAGGGATTAGGTGAGAAAGAGGAAGGTACAAGAACTCGCAAGCAACAGGAAGAAATGTAATAGTGTGAGAGGTGGAGCCTTAGCCTACAGTCAGAGGAGAAAAGACAGATCCAAGAAAGAAAAATGAATTAAAAAAAAAAGTCGTTATCGAAAATAGTTGCAAATAAAAATCTCCCTTTGTCTTTTCAATAGGCTTAAAAGTATTGCATCCTGTGTGAAGTACACCACTGATAGATGATGAGTTATGACTGACCATACGATTTGGTTTTGAGCTTTTTTGTGTAAAACTTCATTGTTCACAATATGTTTAGAAGGAAGATGCAAAAGGTATTTCAGCTCAGGCAGTACAAGAGCGCTTCCTTTTGAGATAATGACTGTAATATTGTATTTTTCCTTAAAAATATCTATTTCACTGTTTCTTGAAAGCTAGAATTCATTAAAGAAAAACGCGCCAGGAATAAATGAGAAATTCTCACCTTTTTAAGTGAGTTGTATTTTTATCTATAGGTTTGAGGCAGGGAGCTCTGGAAATGTTCAGTTTATGAAAAGAAAAGAAATAAATAAATAGAGCAACAATATTAAAATGCATATAATTGTTCCTTCTACTCCTCAGACAGGAATGGGACATCTACGTGTTACAAAAGAAGGCCTTCGTCTGGAAGGGGAATCTGAATTCTTATTCCCACTTTATGCCAAAGAAATCCATTCTCGAGTGGTAAGCAAATAATTGTTCTATATAGTGCTGGAATAAAATTAATGCAGTAATGAACAGTTGGATTTATGCTAAGTCTAGGTACCTGTCAGGGAAAAAATAATGTCTAAAAAAATATATATACATTTTCTGAAATACATACTATATACACACATTTTTCCGTGCTTGTAAGAGTCATTTAGAAATATATGAACATTGTATTGAATGTACAATACAAGAATACGATAAATATTTTACAAGCATGATCATTGGGGGTACATGCTTAAAAAGTGGACAGTAATGAATTAGGAAGGTCAGTGCACACAAGTGATGCTAAAATTTTAGAAGTGCATGGAAAGTTTATTATTTTTACTGAGACTATTTTTCACACATGCTACCCCATGAAACTGCATGTTTTGTTTGCTCATTCATTAAGAGCTCATAAAACTCTTTAAATATCTATAAAATCAGAAGATCTCGTAGGAAAAACTATTATTTCTCTACTAAACTCAATTTTTGCCAATTCTTGCACAGCAGTATTAGAAGTATGACACTTCAAATAAGTACATTTATAAAATTTACATGACTAAACTGAAAGATTTCATTTTGTTTACATAGACTGAAAAATGTATTATTATTGGGGGAAAATATGAATAGCATACTTGGTCGAAGAAGGCATTTATTAAGCAGATTGACTTTAAAACACTGAGTGTAGTATGGCAGATTTCAATTGGAGTAATTAATTTTGATTAAGAAGAAAGAACCTGAATTAATTTTGAGTTATTTACATGAATACTGAAACTTACACAGGTATATTGGTATTCTGAGAGAGCAATATTGGTTTCTTGACAACAAAAAGAAATACTTTTTGGAAATATCTTCTGTCATCCAAACTCACCAAACAGTTATGAGCAATATAATCCACCAGTGGGATATTTCACAGAATAAAGTCTTCCTCAATGAGATTAAAAGCCAAATTTGACTCTTTTATTCCATCAGACACATAACCATCCTCATCAGGTCATTGAAAGAAATAGTATGAGTCTCATTCAGGTATGAGACTTCTGAAACTAAGGGGAAAGCATTGGAATCACTATAGCAAGAGAAAAATTAAATGAATTTATCAGATAACGTGGTTAATGCTGAATTTAGAATGAGTTGGTTGAAATGCTCCATGACTGAAATTCCAGCTGTACCAATGTACTTTATGTCTATTTAGCCTTCTTTTTTCTCTCCTTCTGCAATAAATATTTCCAGTAGAAAGAACAGTTCATTTAGGCATAGAGATCCTATCACTAAATCTGTATTTTCACTTTGTTTCTTATACTGTGTTCTCTTCTGTCTCAGAAGCAGTGGGAACACTGCTTATGTGCTTACATGAATTTCCCCGGAGGTTGTTTATCCAATAAGACACATAACTTTTTAAAACCAACATAGCTAGTACTTTATTTCCTCTGCCCAGAAAAATAGTTGTGCAATGTTCAGATGTCCTTTGTGCTCTTTTAATATTCCTTCCATCTTTTAGTAGATTTAGTACAATATAGAAAGCAAGAGGTGTGGCAGCATCTATGCTTAGCTGTCTAATGACCCATTGTGATCATTAGTAGCATGTATTAATTATAGCCTGGAGGCTGCTGGATGTCTCTGCCCCCTATGAACTGATCGTTCATCAGGATTTTGTTTGTTTCCTTGCTTGTTAGCTTGCTTCCTTGTTTTTAAAACATTTAAACTCGATTGAGCATAAGCCTCCAGAGAGGCTTAATTGCCTGTAGCTTGCTCTCCTGAGTGTCACTCTCTATATTTATTATCATAAAGTTGCTTATTTGTTATGGCTTCTTTTACTAAGTTCATCTGTTAGAGAATTGGGCTATCATAGCAGCTTTCTCTCTTGCCTTAAGTGTTTTCTCTTTGCAGTTTTCTAACAGCTTTTCTCACCTAATGAGGCCTCCAAAGTGCTAAGAAAATATGTTGCAGAAAATCAACTTGCTATGCATCATCTCTGGAGCCTATTACAACTTTATGCCTTCATTACGGCAACACAGAGTTGTGGGCAATACCATTTCATTTTAGCTTATACATATTCATAGCAGGATGAAAGATATGCAGTTACAAATATGTTACTAAATTTTAATTAGTCAACAACATGTGGAAGTAGCAGGTCTACAGTATACTTTATTCATACTTAAAATCAATATCACAAATGAGTAATTCATTCTTTAAATGAACAGCAGTCGGATAAGTTTAACAGAGATGACCAACTCTGTGGGTGATTTAGCATCAGTACTTAAACATAGTATATTTACCTGATCTTTGTTGACTGATATAACTCATGAACTAACAATAATGATTTATAACTGCTATCTGATACAATTTATAAAGCACATTTCATTTATCCTGCTCATTTAGTAATTTCTTTTGAGATAGCCTATCTTCCTACATCCACTTTAATAAAAATATCGAAGTTGCACTCCAAATCATGCATTGCTTTTACCAGTGTTACTGGGTAAGTTTTTATAGCAAAATACTTCACATAAAATGTGTACAAAATTATCAGGTTAACTCATGCACTAGGCATGGAACGTGACTTGGGAGTGATATTCAAGGATTCACCTTTCAAGACGCCGGCTTGAGTCAGAACTGCCAGACACCGTACATGTGAAAGAGGCTGTTGGACTTCATGATCTTAGAGTTCTCTTCCAACCTAGATGCTCTATGGTTTACGATATTCCAGCAGTTAGAAACTCACCTGTTCATTTGGGAATGAGGACCCCCTTTGAAGTCACAAACAGGCAGCTTGCTAATACCCTCTTTGTCCCTGATGTTCACGATGTTACAGGAAGTCTCAATCGTGTATGGAAAAGTAGTAAATTTAATACTCAAACAATTTTTTTTTCCAAAAAATAATATGTTAGCATTCATGTTCATCAGCCCAGTACTGTAGTTTTTGGCCACTGGAAACATTCTCTGTAATTGCTTTCTTATTTTAAATCTGATACCATTAAAATAATCAAAAATATTTGTCCAAATTATTTGATAACATTTGTGGATGGTTTTGTAACTGCAAAGCACTTTCAGTGATGGTTGTAATATGAATATGAGACTATGTATTTTGAGAATTGCTTACTTTTTCTAAGCATTCTGCTGAATCTACAGTTTTTTCTCCATGCGTTAGGACTCATCACTGCTTCTCCAGTCTACTCACAATGTGACTGTGAATGCTCGCAATTCCAATGGAGAAGTCACAGGCAGATTAAACGTGGGTAAGTCTTACTATCATTACTTTTAGAAATATTTTAATAAATACTTCTAAGGATCTTGGACAATACAAAAAGTTAAACATGACTCTTTTTTTTTTTTAAATTATTGTTTTGGCTATATTTGAATAATAATCTGATTACCACTTAATAAATAACAACAGTGACTTCATGACCAAAACTTTACATATCACATGGTCAAAATTTCAGTGATATGGAACATATGCAGGTGATTTGTCTGCTCCATTCTGCTTGTGGATTCACATCATGGGACTGGCTATTCTCCTGTGCTGAGATCTGGCTCCCAACCTGCCTGATGAGAAGTTCTCAGGGTGCCCTTTGGGAAGGGCTGACTGCAGAGCAGATCATTTAACACCACACTAATTTGTCCAACTTCATCCCTGCCCAGTTTGCAAAGCTTGCTATTAAAATCTTGTCATACAGTAACCCAAAAGCCTGATGAATTTTTTGACAGGCTGTGTCCAACCTGCATGACCTGTAACTTCTGATAGAAATGTGCTGTAAATACGTGTGTGGATATTATGACCTGAGTGTAGGCACTTGGGAAATGTGTGACCCCATCATTAGTAGGTTCTTTTCCATAAAAGTGAAAAAAGCTGCTCTGATTTCTGCCAGACTCAGTTCTGTTACCATATTTTAATATACTCACAATGCACTTAGGGAATGATGCCCCTATGGAGATAATGCTCCTTCATATTTCAATCCAAAAACATGACTTACCACTGGCAGGAAGAAGATCCATCACTTCTCATGGAGATATTTCTGCATGAAGAATTAAGAAACAACGCGGGGAAAAAATGCAGGCACTGATAGGTACTATAATTGAGGTCCTTAAGTGAGCAGTCTGAAATAGTCACCTGTAATGTATAATTCTAATTAGCAAAGAGAGCTGCAATGCTGAATGTAGCATACATGATGTATTTTACTGAAAAGAAAGGTGTTTTTATTATTGTGCTGGTCACTGAGTATGAATCATACCTTTAGAAAACAAAGCTTTGCAAAGAAAACAACTAATTTCAGACCTTTCTGTTTTCATTTCCTCTTTCTCCCATCTAAGTCACCACATAAGCTTCTTCTGAGAGCATTAAAAAAGTGCACGATGGAAAAAAAATGGATATGTGCTTTCTTAAATACCTGAAGAATTAAAACTAGTTGCTCAGTAGATATCCAGAGATACCTGAATCAAAGAAGGCTTACAAGCTGAATACCCAATAGGCTGGGAAGGGTCAATATGTTCATACTGGGATTGTGGTATTTAGAGGGGCGTCTTCTGCTGAACAGAAGCAGTCTTGGCCAGAGTGACTTATTTTATAGCAAGTGCCATTTCTATTTAGTATTTTCTTTCTTCACTGATAGTTTAATTCTGTTTTTCTGCTTTGTATTACTTGATCCTTCTGTCCACATTCTCAGTAATGTACAAGTCATGTTGTTTTCACTTACGATCTTCTGCCTCTTAACCTGTTCCCAAGGGAATGCCCAATAGTTGGCGCTGTCCAGACATGCTGTATTTGGCTTAGACAGCAAGTAGGAAAGAGTAGAGTTTAAGCTACAATACATACATTTCAAGTCTCTTAAAGGAAGTCTGACTATTAAAGCATCTCAGGTTCAACAGTGAAGCAGGAAACTTCTGACATCACTTTGGCCTGCTCTTTTGAGAGCTGCTACAGTATATATTTAGGTTAGAGAGTAGAATAACAAACTGAACCAGAGAAAATCAAAATATACCTAAAGAAAGTGCTGAAAATGTATTTACATATTACTTCAAATTCATTCATGTCAAAGTAATCTCTTTTTTACTAGCAATTCTATTCATCAAATTCATTAGTAACTGGTCTTAAATAATTATAACTGGGATAATTGGTACCATTGTAAATACTGACATCAAATATTACTACTATTAAATAATACTAATTTTAGACTGATAGAAAAGTGTTGGATGGCCAATAAAAAGTTAATACTGTAAAGAAATCTCAGTATCTAAAGATGTGGTCAAGCAGCAGTGACTTGTGCAAGCAGCAGTCTACCAGAGTAAATGACCATCTACAAATAGCTTGATATTTTGAGCTGTTCTTCATAGCCAGTCAAAATGTCTGTATATAAGTTGAGGTTCCCTTATAAGAATTCTGAAAAATAGTTGTGCAGCTAATTCAATTCATATGCACAAGCCTTTGCTAAAGAATCAATGCCTTTAACAATTGCCTGCATACTGAAATTGCCTCTTAATACTCCTTTCATCTCGTCAGTATGAACAGTTACCACAGAGAAGCAGTTTTATACATAAGTTTGAGAACATTCCAAAGATGACAATATAATCTAATATCACTTGTAAAATCATAACAAAAATACCTTTTAACTTACAGAAGATTGTGATTCAGATGATCTACTCAATATTCTAAAGGCTTATTAAATGTGATTTTAATAGTGTCTTCAGTAGAAGTCGCAAGAGTGATGTGAAACTAATCTTGAAGAGTTTCTATGGAACTCTTCACATGGAAATAATAGACACGTATTATCCTAGAACGAACAAGGTTTCTGTCATGAATCACTTCAAATGTGAGCAGCTTTTATCCTTAGAGCACTGGTTTGAAAACTTTTACATTCTCCTAAATTTACCTGCATGGCATACCTCTAGCAGAAATTACTGGACATTGTGACTATAAATGCTGCATACTTTGCTATGTTTTGGACTTTGTTCCATAATTACACTGCTTTCAGAAGCCTCAGTGAATGCAAATACTTTCGACAGCCTGTCAGAAAAACAAACAAACAAACAAACAAATAAATAGCAACCAAATACTGAGTTCCTTCATACAGAAAAACTGTCACCTGCTGACATTCATCAAAGCTTGTTGAACGGTTATGGAGACCAAGCAGTGGATGTGAGCCCAGTTACATGTTGGACAACTTTGGCAAAAGTGGGTTACCTCCACTGGTGCAGATTTTTTTGAATGCATCATGGAGGCTTTTGTTCATCACTGATGAAAATGCACAGCTAATGGTGGTAATTGTGTTCAAAACTAGTGTTTTGTAGCTGAGAATCTGCTCTATCAAATAGTGCACCAAGAAACAGTGATGTCAGTATCTTCAGGCCATGAGTTCAGTTTAAATTATTAAAACTAGAGGGAATTGATTTAGATAACTATGTGATGAAGCTGTTACGCACTTTAAAACATGAAATCAGCACCACTGTGAAAGCATGTGAATATGGTAAAATTCAAAATGGTTTATACAGTCTGAAAACAGAATTACAGTCAAATTTCTGCCTAGAGAGTCTTTTCAGATACATCACATCAATCTTAGCCATTCCACCCTCTTCTTTCAGGCAGGAACAACGTTCTGAGGAAGCAGATGTTTGTCAGTACCTGAGATATGTTTTCATTGGTGTTAATTGCCATCTGTAAACTGCTACTCCCCAATGTCAAATCATTACTGTTTTTCTTATCAGCGTTTTGATATTTCATTCTCAAGCAATGGTATTTTTCTTCATTAGAGACATAATAGGAAGAAAACAGTGTTAATGAAGCATGATGTGTGGAAGAGGAATTTGATGGTGTTTTTATAGGGAAAACCCTGAAGCCAGTTTTATAAACTTGACTTAATTAATAGCATTGTAAAATCATTTAGCTTTTCCTTCTTTACTTTTCCCAGAAGGCTTTCATTAAAAACTTAATTTTTGTCCAAATAAGTTCTTTCTTATCTTTAAGATAAAAGCCAGAAAATATTTCTTGAAGATCTTTGTACTGCAGCAAGATTATTATTTGCACAACTTTAATTGCTGTCCAGCTGGGTTATAAGAAGGAAAGATACAACGTAGGAGTAATTAATAGAAAGATAAATTGCAAACTTCACTGAAGTATTTTTGAGGTGATTAAGTCTTCCTATGATCAAGAGCTTACATTATTTGTTCCAAGAGGATGAAAGCAGGGACTTTTACCTCCAGGGTATAATGCTTTTAGCTGCCAATGAATCTGATCATATAAAGGCATACATTCTAACTTTATTTAAAAGGAAAGCTTAGTTGACTCAGATCAGGCAAAATTTAGAGAATAGCAGGTGGCTGCTAATTTTTTTCCTAATTTCCTGTTTTGATTTGTGACAGATGTGTCTCTGTTCTATATTAAATGCATACACTCTTAAACTTTTGTGAGACCACTGTTTATTTAAATGGTTATAATTTTGGAAAATGTTAGAAGAAATCATGGAAAATACTAAGTGGTAATCAGTGTGCATTTAAGTTAAAGCTAGCTATGTATTCCTCCATAAAAGCTTACTTATATAAATAGTGATGTAGTCATTACAACCAGTTTAATATCTAGGCTTCAGTGATATTCCCTTCTGGAAAAAGGTTACCATTCATGGGTGTTTACATCCTATGTGCAGTAAGGTGCTTAACATAGCAGATTGTTGGGTCCCAAATGTGATAATCTCTATGATGAAATATGTGATGATCTTCAGGGTCAGCAAAGCTAACTTAAACCAAACTTTAAAATGATCTAAAAGTTAATCAATCAGGTAGTTGCTTAAATATGTAAGCATCACAGTTAAGGGGAACTTTAACCTGTCCAAGGGGATTTGAGTTCTGTGTCGTCCCTTCTTTTGTGTCTTGAAGAATTAAAAACAACTTGTGTGTAAGTCAAGACAGTTTAGCTCTGTAAAGAAGTTAACATTTGGGAAATTGTGTTTTTGTGAATTATTATGTGGAAAAAGAACCAGATTGTGCATACCTAGCTCTAGTCAGAGAGCAATTACTCAACTGAGTAATTCCTTCCCTACCTCCTTTATTTTCATGGGAATAAGGAATTCAAAATAGGTGAAGAAAATCAAATTATTAAATGCTTTATATCTTCCTCCACTTTTGCTGTCTTCAATAAACTTACAATCCCAAACAACATATTTTGCTTCATATCATATAGTAAGCATTAATGTAAGTCACTGGGGGAGAATTTCAGGATAGAAGTTAATGCTAAATATGACTAATTGGTACTTTCTTCCTTTAAAGTAATAAGAAGATTGAATTATTGGCACTGTTTAAGGCTAGATGACTTCATAAAGGTTAACTTAAAATAGCTGAAATTTATTGTGACTAAAATCTTTTATGGAATTTGGATAATTAAGTGTATCTGAAACGCTGGTATAAAGTGTAACAGTGCTTTCTTTTTAAAGGTGAACCAACTCTGGACCGCAGTTAGCAGCTAAAAAAAAAGTTGCTAGAGCCCTTCTGCAGAAAAAGAGCCCCCACCTTAGTGAACTGTTGAACATGTATCTGCAGTGTACCCTTGTGGCAACGAGGTCTAATAGCATTCTGAGCTGCATTATCCCCCTCCTGAGGTTACAGCTGGAATACTGTTTTACTTCACCTCCTCCAGCATGGCACAGCTATCAGCAAACTGGGGAGACTCCCACAGGGCATAACTAATATGGTCAGGGACTGGGAGCACATGAAAAATAAGAAGCTGAAGAAGGTGATGTTTACTTTAATCTGCAGAGAAGATGGCCTTCTAATTGCTACCTAATTGCTGCTGCTCAGGGAAGGGCTAAAGGCAAGATGGAGCCAGACTCTTCACACAGAAAAATGAACTGAACAGTGGCAAGAGGCAATAGCTGCAGTCAGACAAAGTATAACTGGACATAAGTGTGGGAAAACATCACTATTAAAATGGCTAAGCACTGGAGCAGGTTGCTCAGGGAGGACAGCCTTTACTTAGAGGTGTTAACATTCCTCCTGAGCACCCTGAGCTAATTTCCAGCCAAGCTGGTTCTGCTGTGCACTGGCAGTTGGGTGAAGCAAACTCCACAGGTGCTTTCTGACTTGCATCCATCTATGGTTCTGTCTTCATCTGGCACTCTGCAAGGGCTGAGAACACTTACAGACCCCAGGTCAGACCTAGCCCTCGTCTTAGGTGCTCAGGGGCATCTGTAATAAGCTGAAAACTGGTCAGGGAATACCAGAGTACACATAATGGCACTAAACAGCTGTGCTTTGGCAGCTGAGTCATTCTCCTTCTGTTTAACTGGTCCTCTCACCTTGAGTCTTATGCCCAGATCCAGCAGGCGTACACAGGCAGTAATCTTAAAGAACAATATTGGGTTGATCTTAAGAAAATTAACCCACGGCTTCTTTTTTAAAAAAAAGTATAATTGGAGGAAAAAAAGGTAATACAATTATTCATTATGCAGAAGATAAAGTATTCTTTAATAGTATTAAAGGATAAAGAACTTTGTAGAATTGAACTATAATCTTTATCAAGAAACTTCAAGGATTTGCTGAGGAATGACAACAGAAATGATGGCATCATATATTTTTAATCAAGTCACTGTAATCTGTTCCTGCCATTGTTTCTACATGCAGTAATCAATTTTACAATCACGTATTTCATGTTTTTATTTTTCTTTATATTTAAACAGAGCAATGAAAATGTTCAGATGTATAAAGACATTCAGTTACCTCATACTGAGAAGGAGAAATATTGCCACCTAAATTATACTAGATTGGGTTGCAATTGTATATATGATTAGTGTTTGCATTGATCATTCAGAACCAGATTTTCAAAGATCTTTTCAAAGGCTTTTGTTCAACTGTAGGGAATAACAAAGTGTAAGAAGTGCTAGCAGTAAGGTGTGCTTATATCCTTTGTAGGAGATGCTTCTAAGGTGATAAGAGATATATGATACGGAGATAAAATGTATATACCCAATATGCTGCATGTACTCTGTAATAATGTATTTGTTCCAATAAGAGATCACCAGGCACTTCCATACCATTCCATATGAAAATTTGATTAATTTTATGGCTCTAAATGTAATGGCTTTGCATTTATTGGTACTTTATTACTTACAGAGCTAGAACTGAATCTGTAGGAGTATTACATTTTTAATGCACTTTTAATGAGATCTTATTTTAAATAAGGTGTTTTAATATAATAATCAACTAAAAAATTCAATTGCATAGCAATACCCCAAAGCACTTGGGATTTTGTCTTATGTTCAAAACTTCTATGATTCTGGGTGGTAGGAGGGATATGAAGCACACAGAGCAGGTGACAGCCATAAATTATCAAAGTTATACTTGGTAAGAAAAGATCTGATATTAGAAAAACTCAGTGCTTGAAAGCCTCTTCTTCCATGAAATCTGAAGATGCACTAGAAGTGCTTAATGCTAGGCAGAACTAACTGGTTTTGAAGAATTTACCTACATACTACCAATTTTGTTGATGTTAAGTCTTTGTGAGTAAGTATTAGCAGGCAGGCCTTGTTTTTGATGAAAACCCTTCTATATTTATATTGCACTGGAACTCAAAGGTTTGGTAGCAACAAAAGGGAAGTACTTCAAATGCTTTTATACCAAAATGGAATCATGAAGCATAAGACTTTCCTTCTTTGGAAAACCAGCCAGGGGGGTCAGGAGTGAGGAGAAGAAACAGAAAGGAAGACAGCTTAGCAGTGTGCCCATTTGCAGAGATTTATGGCAATGCACTACTGGAAAAACTGGAAGGTCACATGCCTTAGAATAAACGCATTTATTAAAGGGCCATTTTTCATCATTTGCACTGGCATCCTCAGTGTCAGGAGGTACGTGATGATGTGATGATCACTTGAGGTCTGCTTCAGAGCTGCTTGTATTAAAGGAGGAAATGTAAAGTAACAATGGGCAATTATTAGTCATCCTAAACAGCAAGAATAACCCATTCACCTGAAAATTTGTGTGGCACCTCTGGCAGAAATGGCAAAATAGTTCAACTGCTTTCTACAACCTATGCTCAGTCATGTAACAGTTTTAACTGTAGTATTTTAATAGGAAGCATAATTAAATAGCATTATTTTACTTACAGGTAGGGTACATGCATACTAGGGTTTATATACTAGGCTGCTAAACAAAATACGTTTAGAAAATTAGAGATTAATCTTTCAGATGTTGAATTAGGTTGCTGGTTTTGAGCTGAAAATTAATCCTTTGGGGATCACAATACAATCAATGGTATTGCAAGATATCCAGTGCTACTTTCGATTTAAGAAATATATTTCCATTTCTTTAAAAGTCTATTTTTGGGTTTGGGAAATTTGTTCCACACATACTAAGCCGTCTCTTCCCTAAGATTGAAACGTATGTTTTAGTTTGGCTTACTCTAGCATACTATTCAAAGATTTAAAGTAAGTAATATGTTATCCATATCATTCTTTCATAATGATGATTATCTAATGGACAGTCCTTGTTCCACTTTACTGGTGCATTTGTGTTGAGAAAGCCATGGAACATGGCTTTTGTTAAAGATTTAATCAAGTTTGCAAGGACCAGAAGAAAAATCTGGATGCAAATCCACCATAAGCAAGGCCATTGTTTGGTGTTTTTCAAACAGCCTCCACTCTAGAGTCTTTAGGAATGCATGTAGTGGAGATTGAATGTTTTCATTGCTTGTCACACTTTTTCTTATTTACGTATAGCTTTAAAATATAATGTGTGTAGTTCACTATGCGCCCATCTTAGATGCTGGGTAACTGCCCCTCTGCGTGCTTAAATTCAGCGTTTAGATTCCTGTAGCTTGCTCAGAGGAAAAAAATTAAGGCATCAAACAGAACAGGCCAGGACACACTGTTTGCTGCAGAGGCAGATGGCATATCATAACTTTCTTTGTACAGCTAAACCCTCTTTCCTCCAGAGCTGGAGAACTTCATTTATCCTGTCTGGGAAGAGCAGCACTAAGCCATACATTGTCTGGAGGTCTCAGTGTAGTACAGGTCTAGGCTGTGCCAAGGAACATAGAGTAACAGAAATTGGCGATGCATGTGTCTCCTCTGCCTTGGCTCTCTCTAATTTATTAGTATAGATATTATCTTGTTAGAACTTGGAGCTCATCTAGGATGAGCACTTATCTATAAATACTGTTTTGCCTTGTGTTTCTCTTCTATCTGAGTATATTTTTCTTCCTATATCTCATTATTTTAGTGTAGGACACCTACCATTTCTACTGTTAAAGGTATACTGCTTTAACTGGAATAATCAGGTATTAATAGAGTAGAGTAGAGAAGGGACCAAAAATATAATTATGTGGTCTAATGTTAAGAACAATTAGCTGGGAGTAGAAAGAGTGAATCTCAGCCTTGTTCCAATTATTGTTAGATCTGAGTGTGTATACATGGGCTAGATTAATTAAACTAATACATACATCAGCTCTGGTTGTATCAGTATGATGTTCTTTATGCCAGAATTGGTATTAAATAGACAGGATGGCTGAGAAAGTCGGTCTGCACAACACGTGTTTGTGTTGGCTGTTCCTGTTTGCTTTGGTTAGATGAGAGAAAATGGAATTTGGGCCAAGTTTATTCGGGCAAAAGATTTGAGCAAAAGTTATACAGCATATGTATATGCATATCTGCATATACAAGCAGAGTGAATTAGTCTACATTCCATAATAATCTAATTTTTTAAAAATGTCAATTTTCTAGCAATATGCAAGTGTACGAATTACATTATTCAATTCATTCTGTTGGAGGTAGTTCTTTCCATTTCCTGCAAGGAGAGGCATGAAAAATCTTCTTTTGACAAGATTGCTTGTGAAATAGATTCAGCAAATTAGGAAATCAATAAGATAAATGTACTCATAGACAAGATCAAGTTAGGCCTGGTGCAAATCATGCCACACTTCTTCAGTTCTTTCAAATTTACTTTTTTCTTTCTCAAGTGATTTATAATCAGTGAAAACTTCTGTATCTACCAAGGTGTTGAGAAGGAAAGAGCAGAGATTCTGCTATTTAGACCCAGCAATTTATTTTCAAAGCTGATTCCCTTTGTACCAAAGAAATCAGTAGATTCCCCCTAAACATACAGGGTCTTCATCATTATCAAGAATTTTTCTGTGATCATGTACAAATAAATAAAAATGAAATATATATTAATGATAGACATTTCTGAGTTGCATTTTAGATATAATGCTCCATATCGTTTGCAAGCTTTCACAGTAATTGAGATACACTTACGCCAGCTTCCAATTTGTATTTTAAAGATTTCACATACTATAAAAGTTCACAACTTAGAACTGAACCTGTCAAAGGTTTTGGGCACCTAATTTGCTCTAAAGTACTTATGACCAAAATGTCAATCTTCAGGATCCTTGCTTCCTTATAAATTCTTTTAAACAGTAAATATTCTTAGATAACAACAACAACAAAAATTGTTTTAGGCATTCCAGACCTACCAAAAGACTTAGAATCCTGAAAACAAAAATGTCTAACCTTCGCATGAGAAAGAAATTAGCATTCACATTTCTATCTCGTCTACTGCATGATTTTTAGAATGAGCTCCAGTGATAACCAGGATCAGAAGACATGGTGGCAAGCACAACTTTTCTCCATTAGTTCTACAGCTGGCTATGGACCATGGAAGCTGGTCTCTTAGGTTTCATTCCTATTTAGGATATAAAAGCTCCAAATAATACCTTCCTTTCTATACCTCCAAATATACCTTCTTTAATAAAAGAGACAGAAAATCACTCCTAAATCAACTGTATCCTCAGCATCCCTGAATCATCTGACCTCTATCATGTCAGATAGGAGAGGCTTAGGTTTGTGTATCCCAAAGTCATTCTGTGCAGTGTAATTGTGGTTGGTGGATGAAAGGCAGGAAAGAAAAGACTGCCATTGCAATAGCAATTAAAGACAGTAACAGCCAGTTTTTTATTTGTTTGGATAAACAAAAGATCACGCTCTTTACTGCTTCTGGACAGGAACGGAAATAACAAATCAACCACAGTTCTCTACTAAAGCATTAATATGGAACCACGTTTGTTTCATTTACCTACCTGCCTGTGAGTAACACCTTTTCTCTGGTATTTTCTGGTATTCTCTGGTATCTTCTGAGCTCTTTTAGCAATTTCAGAAATGAAGGCATGTGTTTGGAAGGAGCTTTATAGAAGAGCATTATCTACAATTATCTACAGTTTACATTCTGAACATAGAATTTGATGATGACTCTATTAAACAGATACTCAAACTTATGTGATGTGAATTTTTAATTGATCTAATTGTTTAAAATGAGAAATATAAAGGCCTAAGTCTATACTTACTCACCAAGAAAAAATGTAGAACAAAATGTTTTACTGGACTTAGGATCTTGTGATACGTAAAGACTCTTGCACACAAAATCCAACTGACAATACTCCCAGCTTTTTGAAAATCCTCTAAGAACATGACAGGATAATATTTGTTAGATACACAGAGCTAAACTGGCAGCTGAGGGTCCTGCCCTTTTACTGGATTTTAAAGCATTTGAGCTTCCCTAATGAAAAGGGATTACTTTGTTAATTATTTTCTATGTTAAAAAAAAGAAAAACTGCTATACTCACACAGATCAAAGCAGCTTCAACACCAAGAATACAAATGGTTCAATGAGGCATTGTTTGTCTTGACCAATTTGAGAGGAATTTCCTAAATTTTGTCTTGAAACCCAACTTGATAACATGACTCCAGGCACAGTTTTGAACAACAGGTTGGAAAATGTGAGTATGCGCATTCAGTTTCGGTACTTCCAGAGCCACTGTCTGAATGCTTCATGATCATTAATTGTTAAATAAGTCACAAAATTAAGACCACAACGTGGTTAGCAACTTATATAGGAAGTTAAAGAAAGCTGATGTAATTATTTCATTATTCTACTGTGTTTTGCAGGTCCTAAAATGGTAGAATTCCACGGCCAGCAATTTCAGATCAACTCAAAGGATGGCAAGCCACTTTTTACAGTAGATGAAAATGAGGTTGTCATTGGAACAGATAAACTTCGAGTCACAGGTTTGTAGCAGCTTAAGAAATGCCCAACTAATAACCATGTGAATAATGAAATAATTTTAAAATGAGCCATGTTAAAAATGTTAAAAAATACTGAGTTTAACTTATTGGAAACTACATATCTGAAAGTATTCTAACTTTTCCAATAAATAATCAAAAGCTTTAAGGGAAAACCAATATGTGTATATAAGAATGCATATATGCCTACATATGTATTTCAATTTAATTTAATGCCATGTTCAAGCATAGTTAGTGATTGGAACTGTACTTGCATATTTTTTCTAAATTATTTAACATTTTCAGAGCATACTTTTAAATGACGATGAAAAAAATCTTGCACATTTCAATTTGAAAAATCAGCTGTATTGTTTCTTAAAATGTTTTAGACTCTGGCATTTTTATATGTTTTTTTCTTTCAAGGTGAAAGCCACTGTATTTCAGCTCTATGTGTAGTATATATGTCTCACTATAGTATTTATAGTGTATTTATAATGTCATCTGTCAAAAGACAGGTTTGCTTTGGGCTATTTCTGCAAATCACTGAAGTACTCATTTACAAAGTACAATGTCAAAATTGTCACACAAAAAGCTGTTTCCTCTTATATGACCTGATAAAATCAACCTTCATTTTCCAGGATTAAGGGTGCATTAAAACAAATACATCAGTGTGTGATTTCCCTTTATCTGGAGGACTCTGTCAAAGAAAATACGGAAATAATCCTGTAACTTGCTTTCAGTTACATTTTTAATATTTTTAACTTTATTGCAACTATCATTTTTGCTAATTATTGATCCTCTGAAATCTTGAGGTCTTAATTTTGATGGATCGATTCATATTATTTCACTGTGCAGAACTGCAGATGTGATATTAAGCACATGATTCATGTTTCAAAGCAAAGGTTGAGATATAATAAATGTGTTAATAAATTTTGTTTATGCCTGAAGGTTTTATCTTTTTTTTTCTTTTTTTTTTTTTTACTTTTTAACCTAATTGAAAATACAACTTTGTTTAACCAGGAAACCATATCAAATGATTATTGTTTGCCCAAGGGATGCTAAACTTTAATAGAAAAACATGTTTAACAAAGATAAGAAAAACTGCATAATTGTTAACTGATTTAGAAAAGATCTCTCTCTGCTCAAAGTAAAATAATTTGTACATGAATAGAGATTGTTATGCTTAAACATGTATTCTGACTTGTCAATATGAATCTTACAAGGATAACTGTTTTCTTTAGTAGATGCTGCAGAAACACACATTGCTCGTTTCTTTTCTACACTGTAGTACAAGTCAAAAATAAATCCGTTAAAGTCAGTGAGGTTATTTCAGTGTAAAATTAACATTAGTGAGAAGAGATTCATGCCTACTATGCTTCAAACTTATTTATTAAAATTGTGATTTAAATGATACTATTACCATGAAGGATAAATTAGTAATACTTGATGCACTGAGATAAATTTTTGAAACATTTTTTGATAGAGAGGAAGATCAACTGGAAAATTTATGCAGAAACAGACTCTATAGGGCTTAAAATACACAAAGAACATTTTGCAGTTTTTTATATGCAATATGGGGAGCTGTTTGGTTTTACTTCTCAGGTGTTCAAGGCCAGGCTGGATGGGGCTTTCAGCAACCTGGTCTAGTGGGAGCTGTTCCTGCCTATAGCAGGGGGTTAGAACTAGATGATCTTAAAGGAGCCTTCCAACCCAAACCATTCTGTGATTCCATGATTCTGTGATTTATGTGAATTGTGAAAATGTTGGTAATTATAAGAAAACATGGCGGTTTTAAACTAAAATACAGTGTAGCAGAGAACCAATGTCAGTGATTTCGGGAAAAAAATGAAAGTCTAAGGAAAAGCAAATCCAACCCAACACCTCCGGAACTGTCATTTTCCAGCAGTTTGGTATGCTTGACCTCATGCTATTTCAGTCCAGTCATTTTCTGTTACATGTAGTAGAATGAAATTGTAGCAGTGTTTCTCCCATTTCTTCCAAGAGGACCAAATCTATGGGAAAAGTGATGATCAGCAAAGAGTTTTGGATACCCCAGAGATCCAGATGTACGTGTTCAGACAATTGAACTGGACCCTCACTCAACAGCCAGTGTAACCTGCAGTATGATTTGGCTCACATCTGTAGGGGATACCTAGGCAGATATCTCTTCTGCTGATGAAGTACAGTTGTCTTCATAGAATCGTAGAAGGGCTGGGGTTGGAAGGAACCTTAAATCCTACCCAGTTCCAAGCCCCTCTCATCCATCTGTTCTTGAATGTCTCCAGAGATGAGGCATCCGCAACCTCTCTGGGCAGCCTGTGCTGGCGTATCTCTGCCGAGTAATCTAATCTAAATCTCTCCTCTTTTAGTTTAAATACACTCCTCCTTGTCTTATCACAATCTGCCCATGAAAAAAGTCTGCCTTTCTTCTGTTTATTAGCTCTCTGTTGGTGGAAGGCCACAATGAGGTCTTCTTTATGATGAGCTCAGTGGCTCATTTAGGTCACTTTGATACAGTGGCTGAGTTAACACACTTAAAAAACCATTTTGTTTCCTAGTGCTGTGTGGGAGGGTTTTCAGTGTAAACAGCTATACTGAAACATGATATGAAGATTCTTGTTAAATTTAAATGCTTCTGCTCAGAAGCTAAGTATGTGACAAAAAAAAAATCTGTCAGTCTTTAAATAGGAAGATAGCATTTGCTTGATGGCTTGTGTGTACTGGGGGTGTTAATGAAACATATTGGCTTCAATCCTCTCATTAAAAAAATCTTGCTCTTATATTCTATAAAATACCAAATATAGTAATATTCATATCAAATCTTAAAGCTTTATCTTTCCTTTGTATAAATAAAGTAGTTATAAAGTACGCAAGAAATCAATTCAGGTCATCTTCCAAAAAGTATTACTGTGAGGTGATTTTCTTCAGTATGTGTACCGTACTTAATGCTGTTATTTAATGAAGACGTTTCCTCACAGGAAGGCAAGGTCTTAATTTTTCTTAGAGGTGCACGCTCTAGAATATATAAATAAATCTTCTAATTCCCTCTTACACATACAGTATCTTTATCACCTGAATTCATCATTTTAAAAATATAAATCCATGAATAAATGTTACATCACATTTGGCCCCACTAGTAACACATTCCTTCACTCGTGGTTCTCTGTTTGCAATTACGTTTAAGGCCCATCAGCCAATTTTAATCCATGTAATGCATTCCAGGCTGATTTGTGTTGCTGTAATCTCTTAATCAAAATGTGATGTAGCATCAAAGTAAATGCCTATGGAAATTTATTACGCCCATACTTTTACCTTTATCAACCAAGCTTGTCATCTCATTTGCAATTTAAAGATATGGATGTATTTAATAATGTCATAACCAGTGCTTTTCTGAATACAAAAAAGGTGCAAGAAGAGTGCAGATGATGATGTTTAATTAGTCTTCTAGGGGACCTTAGTATTTCATACTCACTTTTCATACTCCGGTACCTCAGCTTCTTGACTTTCAGATGAATGTATGAGAAAGAGTAAAACTGAATTTCTCATGTTATACCACAAAGCCAGTGATAGAAACATCCATACATTTAACCTTTAAATCCACTTGAATCAGTTTCAAAACTACAGGTAGTTGGTGATGAGCTATAGCTATTGTATGGAATTCTAAAGATGACAGATGAATTAAATGTAAAGCAGGCAGAACACAGACTCTATCCATGCTGGTGATGTCTAATGTGGAAACAAAACTCACAAGATATAGACACATTTATTTTCATTTTGATGTCATTATTTATTGAGTGAGACAGGGTGCTTGAGCAAGTTATCCAGAGAGGCTTCAGAGTCTCCTACTCTGGAGATATTCAGAATCCACCTGGATGCTTTCCTGTGCAGCTTACTGTAGGAAACCTGCTTTAGCAGGGGCTTGAACTGAATGATCTCCAAAGTTCCCTTCCAACCCCTACCATTCTGTCATTCTGTGAATTTGTCAGCATAACATAGTAGAGTGTGTTCATATAGAGAAACTGCTGAACTCCACTTACCTTTTATTACCTGATAATTACTTTGATATCTAGATACGTTATTTCATATTTCTGTGAATACCTATTATTAGTACTTTTGCAAAATATTAATGGAAGTGATTGTATTCTTCCTACATCTTTATAATAATGCAATCTGTCTGGTTTATTGCAAGTCAATATGGGATTTTTGAAATTTGGGATTTTTTTGCACATGTATATAACAGGAAAATCTATAAAAATACAATTGCAATACTAGATATTTAATGGCACTGAAACAGTGTCACATCATTAGGTTCCATGGAGATGTTCCAATATGCACTGGTTTTCTGGCAGTTTCAGAGAATTGTATCTACAGCAATGAGATGCTACAAAATACAGATAAGGTGCTGTTGTGGTTTAGTTGATTCTGTTGTCAAATGTGCCACTCTAATACTTCACTGGAATAAAGGTTCTCCAAGAAAGACAGCCTGGCAAGGGGGGAGCTGCCTTTTTACTTGTGAGAGCAGCGGAAATTCGTGGTGCTTTACTTCCGATGAGGAAGAAGCTGGGAACTTATGGGTCAGGATTAAAGGGCAGATCAACTTGGGCCTCACTGTGGTGTGTACTGCAGAAAGCCTGTTTAAGAAGAAGCTGAGGAGGCCTTCTCCTGACAACTGAAGAAGCCAGTTGATAAGTCTTTCTCTCCGGAGTACCAGTGGTATCAAATGCCCAGCCTTTCCTATAGAGCTTAAAACAAGATGGAAATTGACCTTTTATCCTTAGCTATAGTCTAAAATTAATGTGATTATGTAAGTCTGTAATATTTGCAAAGGTTTTGTAGAGTTTTACTTATCTCTATTAATTCTAATGGAATTTGCATTGTAAAAATCCTATTTACATTTTTTTGTCAGAAGTAGTAAAACATTTGTCTGTCTTCAGACTCATTAAACATCATTTTAATTCTTTACACCTGTACTTTAACATTAACTCTGTATTCTGTAGTTCCAGCCAATACAGTAATAGCAAAACAGTATCTGTATAATAATTATTTCATCAGTTATTAATAGATATTTTTGTATTTTCTTCTGTTCTCAAAGTAGCTGTAATTCCTTGTCACTATTTGTAATAGTTGAACTTTTACAGTACAAGTGGGTTTTTCCTTTCCAGGGCCTGAAGGAGCACTTTTTGAACACTCTGTAGAAACACCACTCGTGAAAGCAGAAGCTTTTAAACAGCTAAGGTAAGAACTTATGCATCAAAACAGAAGTCTAATAAGCACGTTTGCTGTATGTGCTCACATTTTTCATATCAAGGGATTTTTAACAAAATGTATAGAACCGCTACTAAATTCCATTTTATATGACAAATTGATGCTTTTCGAGAAAATATTACATTGGTCTGCAATTTTGAAGTATAATATGAGATTATTTATTATCAGTGGTGAATATTCAAAGCTACATAATATACTGAATATATTTTTTTCTATATACCTTGATTTTACAATTTCAGAACACATAAGTGACTTTCTCTGCGTATTGAAATAAATGTTGCTTTTCGGAAATCAGTCATGGACTTATGATGAATAAAGATTTCTAGAAACTTCTATCAGTCTCAGGAACCAGATTAGTAAGAAACATTTAGAAAGGCACAAAACTCTGTATAATTAAAAAATGATTTGGGGTGAGAAAATCTCTATAAAGTATCTTTTATGATTCAGCACTCCTTAATCCTGGGATGGCATTTCTTTGTGCATTACTCTGTGTAATTTGGAGGATCTCAAATTAGTTTATAATATGTTGATGATGAGCTCAACTTAATCTACATTCAGTTCATGAAAATCTTCTGTTTCACTTTATAAGTTGATTCAAAGAAGAATCAAATGAAGAAATGTTCTTTGTAATTTTATTTCTGTCCTTTCGTACCTTGGCAGTCTACTACTTTCTGTCATGATTTTTCTTCTTAGTTCTTTCTCCAATAGGAAAAACTACTAGAGAGTAGCAGAAGATTATTTAAACTATCAAGAGCACTGTCTATATCTTATTGACTGAATTTTCAGATTGAGAATTGCAAATGAGAGGGAAAATTTGTTAAGACACTTCTAATTTTCTTCTTGATATATAACATTAATCTACAGTGAGATATCATGTGCTTGCATTTGAGACAGAATGGACTTGGGATGTTAATTTTTTTGCATGTTTATCTCCACTTTCTTCTACTGTAGTAGAATTTGGATGAGAGACTTTGGCCAATATTTAGAGTTCTACATTATAAGGAACATTGGTTTTGGAGGGAGTGGTCAGATTATGTTGTAAACTTTTAATTTCCTATGATTGTCTGTTTTGATGAAGTATTTATGACCACTTCTGACATGGTAATTTTTAATTACACGTCAAGAAGCTCTCTATAAATTTAATTGGATACATATTGGTTATTTTATGTGGTTGCTACTTTGCTTTAAATAGATTATCAATTAACAATATTTCAATAGGCTTAAAGCTAATCGTTTTATTCAATAGCCATTGTGCTGTGTTACTTTTAAAGTATGAATTCTTCTTTGAATGTAATTTGAAAACAATTACGCTGTTGTAAGCTACATTTAACAATGGCTCATGTGTTTTTGATGTATAATTTGAAACAAAAAATTGAGGTTAATTCAAAATATTCATAATGTTCTACTTCTTGGATGAGTTTGTTTGGCAGCTTATCTGTTTAATGATATTAACACGTCAATGATAAGAACATTTTGGGCTATAGTGTTGCTATGTGTTGACAGGGCTTAACTCTAATAGTTAAAATCCCATTCAGTTCTGTGCTCAGTTGACTTAAAATAGTTGGAAATACTGATTCTTTCAGAATTTACTGTATATATTTATAGTATATAACAAGAATTGTTATAGTGTCAAGGAATCATGGAATAGCCAAGGAAAAGATCTCCAAGATCATCCAGTCCAACCATACACTTACCACAAATATTTCCTCACTAAACCATGACCCTCAATAAAACAACTAAATATTTCTTGAAGACCTCCAGGGATGGTGACTCAACCACCCATCTGGGCAGCCCATTCAGTGCCTGACCACCCTAGTTTTTCCGAATTTTCCACCAAATTTTTCCTAACAAAGAGAAAGTGGTACAGTCTCCCCTGATCTTCCTCTTCTCCAAACTGAACAACCCCAGTTCCCTCAGCCATCTTCCATAAGGCTTGTGTTCCAGACTCTTCACCAGCTTTGTTGCCCTTCTCTACACATGCTCCAAGGCCTCAAGTGTCTTTCTTGTAGTGAGGGGCTCAAAACTGAACACAGCACTTGAGGCTTATGTTCAGCCAAGCAACCAACACCCCCAGGTCTGTTGCTTCCACACAGTCATCCAGACACTCTGCCCCAAGCCTGTAGCATTGCCTGGGGTTGTTGTGGCCGAAGTGCAGGATGCAGCATTTGGTCCCATTCTTCCCACTGGTCTCATCTCAGTGATCCAGCCTGTCCAGATCCCTCTGAAGGGCCTTCAGATCCTCCAGCAGTTTGACACTTCCTCCCAGTGGGGTGCTATCTACAAACTTACTGAGGATGCACTCAATCCCCTTGTCCAAGTCATCAATAAAAATATTAAATAGACAAGCCCCTGTACCAACCTGTGGGGAACACCACTGTGACCAGTTGTATCTACATGGTAGCATGAACACTGATGTCTGCCTTAAAGCTGCTAACCACCTGTGCTAGAAACCAAGTTACTTCAACCCAAAGAAGAGTGCCAGATATCAGAGCATAAAGCTCTGTAATGTATGCAACACTCACTGATGTCCTGGCAGACCATGAAGCTAACTCAAAGCAGTTCTAAATGCCTCTATCTTTTAATTGTGTTGCTGTCTCTACCACCCATAACTGGTGTCAAGTCTGAGAGCAGAAACGGCAGTGATTCTGTGAAGGGATCCTTAAAAGGATCAAGAAGCAAATGCATTTGTCTGCAGTGCAGATGCTAAGATATTGACAGATAAAGGTAATGCTGGAAAAATGTTATTTTCAAGGACAGCCTTAAATGTCAGTGTTAACAAGATCCATGCATTCCATTGTGAAGAAGCTGAGACAAGTTATCCAGTAAATAGGAGTTCTGTAATACTTTGTGAATATTCTGTTGGTTAATTATAGATTAAATGCCAATTGGTAGGCACTTCTATGTGATTTTTTTCAAAGTAGTTTTAAGTAATACTTTTCTATTTTTATTTTGAAATGCTTCTTTTCCAGTTTAAGGTAGTGACTATGTAGTTACAGGCAATAGAGCCTATTTGCTCATCTGAAGTCCTATCTTCGTACTTTCACCATCTATTAATCTTCTGCTATTTTCATAGAATCACTGAATCTTTGAGTAAGAAGGAACTCTTAAAGGTAATCTGGTCCAAATCCCCTGCAATGAACATGGACACCTACAGCTCAATCAGACTGCTCAGAGCCCTGTCCTGCCTGACCTTGAATGTCACCAAGGACCACCACATCTCCAAGCAACTTTTTCCATTGCTTCACCACCCCTATTGTAAAAATCTTCTTCCTTATGCCCAAACTTCCCTCCTTTAGTTGGAAACCTTTTCTCTTTGTCCTATCACAACAGACCCTGATAAAGAGTCTGTCCCCTTCTTTCTTACAGCCCCCCTTCATACACTAAAAGGCTGCTCTCAGGTCTCCCTTGCACTTTCTTTTCTCCAAGCTGAACAGCCCCAGCTCTCTCAGTCTATCTTCACAGGAGACATGTTCCATCCCTTTGATCATTTTTGTGGCCCTCTCCTGGATGCACTCCAACAGGTCCATATCTCTCTTGTGAAGAGACTGAAGACTCCACATCTGGATGCAGTACTCCAGGTGAGGCCTCACCAGCACAGAGCAGAGGAGCAGGATCACTCTGTTGCCCTGCTCGCCACACTGCTTTGGATGCAGCCCACCATATGGCTGGTTTTCTGGGCTGCAAGGGCACATTGCTGCTTCATGTCCAGATTCCCATCCACCAGTACCCCCAGGTACTTTTTGGCAGGGCTGTGCTCCATGATTACATCCCCCAGCTTGTATTGATAATGGGGGTTGCTGGGTCCCAGGTGCTAGACCTGCACGTCCATTTATTGAACCTCATGAGGTTCTCCTGGGCTCACTGCTCAAGCTGGTCTGAGTCTGTCTGTATGGCATCCCATCCCTCGGGCATTAGCCACACCCCGCATCTTGGTCTCATCCATAAACTTGCTGAGGGTGCATTTGATCCCGTTGTCATGTCATTGATGAACGTGATATCAAGGGCCACAACACGCAGCTTTGGGAACAGAGAATATTGCTTCAAGAAATCCCATCCACTTTGGATGTAGTTATGCATTTCAAGGTGCTGACAGGAAAGCCGTGATTGATTGCAACATTTCAGCTGGCATCGTATGATCAGGGACCACATTCTCTGTTGTTCTGATTTAGAACAGTATCACCAACAACACTGACACAAATGGCCTTCTTGAATTACACATTCTGCTGGCTTTACAGTCCAAATGTCAAATTTCAAGATAGACTGCTTTTCTGGAAGCACAGTGATAAGTGTTAGAACATATCTTTTTATAGCTAAGTAGTGGAGACAGAGCAATGCGATTATACTGTGGTCGGTAACTGTCCTTTCATTCTGTAGTTGGAAGGAAGCACACCAAACCTTTTTCAGTCTTATAGATTGAATTCATGGCTCAGTTGCAAAGAAAAAAGGATGTGCTTGCCCTTACTTCCAAATGGTATAAAGTAACAAACTCTGCTTTTCACAACTGAAGCATCCCTAGGTATAACATTGCCTACTTTTTAGTTGCTGTCATAAAGTTTTTATGTCTAGGTAAGATACCATTTATTAACCAATCATATACTGTGCCTAATAAATACAATGCTCAAGGATGAGTACCAGCTTTATTCACATATTTGCCACATATGGATGTCTGACAGCAAGCAACTGTGCATTCTGAGCACAAGTCCCATGGAAAATCACTGTTATTACACTCAATCTGTGTATTTTGCCAGTTCTACAACTGAGGTTTTACATCCAAGTCGAAAAGGACCCACATCATTCCACACTTCTTGAATCTGAAAAGCACTATAGCAGGAATGATGTCACTGTTCCAGAGAGTGAGAGTCAGCTTTTGTCAGAGCATGGTTATAAATGTATATATAATGTTATCAGAATATGGCTGTATTTAACAGCTTATGAGCTGAAATCTTCTGAGAACATTTCAGTATTTCCTAGGGAAATGGCCTCATTTAGAACAAATATATTATAGTGATATTCATAACAAAATAAAGAAATGAATAATTTAAAAAGTGTTGCTTCATATTTTGATGAAGTACCTCTGTTCAAAGCTTAAAAAGCACCAAAACATGTATTTATTAGCTTTTGATATTCATGTTGTAGAATACTGACAGTTTGACAGCTCACTTATATAGATACTTCTCAGTATTTAGTTAAGGCAAGTTGCTGTACTGGTTGGTTGCCACTGAACCTTCACATCTATATTCAAATAAAATGTGATCAATACATCCCTTTTAATTTTAACTTATGTCTTGTGGCAGCCAATAGTTCTACTATTCTGATGGATTCTGCTTCTCTTTGACTCTACGAAGATTTACTTTTATCTTTTCATCATTCATAACATGTTTCCTTTTGCACTCAAAGGATACATTTGCTATGGGTAAAGCAGATAGAAAGACAGAAAAGTGTAAACTGTGGGGTTTTGTTAGGAAGATCTAGGAAGGAAATCTAAAAGGAATGTATAAAAGCCAATCAGGGTAAAAATGTTCACAAAATAATTGCTTAATCATATTTGTAATACTAATGCTCACACGCTAATTGACTAAAAGTAGCATTTGACTAATTGAAGAACAGAGATTTTATTTGCATTCATTATGCAAATCAAAAGCCCAATCAATCAGAAGAGAGTGAATTACATAATGGGAAAGTGAATCTACAATTATGAGTCAGTCTTTGTAAAGCATTTCTGCTCCTTGTCTAGTGAGATGTTTCTATTCCAATATAATTTTATGAGCCCTGGCATTATTTTACTAGTTACCCTTTTACATTCACATATTATGTTGTATTCACATTAACTGAAAACACTGTCAAACACTTCTTTTGGTAGCATAAAAGATTATTTTTTCATTCAGTTGATGAACTCAAATCTATGAAAAGACTAGTTTAAAAGATGGGATTGTACAGGACATCATATTTATTGCCTTTTCAGAAACATTTCTGACTCAGATATTATAAAATACTTCATTAGCATAGACCTGGGTAGTACTTTGTATCTGATCTTTTAAACATTGACTTTTCTTGAAAATGTGAATCTCGCAGTGAAAATAATTTTCCAGGTGAAATATCTTTTCTGCATCATGGTTTACAAGCTATTTTTTGGACCCGTGCTCTTGAAACATCTTGGGATTGAGTTTACAAATTACAGTGCTTTTTTTTTTTTTTTCTTAATTTCAGTAGTTCTTCATATCATTTCTCATAAACTTTGTCAGTATTTCAGAGACCTTTCTTTATAAGCCAGTTTAGGTCATGTTTGATTTTTTCTTATTTTCATTTGTAACATCTTAGATTTGTACTTTATGTCTACTTGAATATGTTAGTCATATGTCCCTAGTGTGTTATTAAAAAGTTAATAATTGGGAAAAGAGCCCACATACTGATTTTTCTTCAAGTAAAAGAGTGATCTGTTGAGCTGTGTTCCCTTCAGGAGAAATATCAACATACTGTTCAAACTTGGAACTCAAGGAAATGTACTTCAAAGCATTCACCCTTTTTCACATACCCTGAAGTTTTCATCTGTCAGTGTGACCTTTCCCCAGTATTTAATTACTCCATCTTTACTGTGTTATTTGTGAGCACATATTTCCAGTAAGCATGTATGTAAGTTGCTCCAAAAGTAATGCCTCTTTCTTATTTCCGTGGAAGCTACAAAAGCTACAAAGAGCACAATAACACCACTTGATAGAGCAAATTCTCAGCTGAAAAACACTATTTTTCAACATAGCCACCACTATTAGCTATGCATTTTCACCAGCAGTGAGCAAGTTCCTGCATGCCATGCTCCCAAATCTCTCCATAGCTCTCTAAAACATGATTTGTCTTTCACACCACTGTCATCACTGCTGAAATGCACTATCCACCATCTCACTGTGCTTACATCCACTTTTTGGTCTCTGTAAACATTCAGCAAGCGCTGATGAATTTCAGTGAGTGACATTTTGTATATATGGAGGAGTTCATTGACACACCTTTGCCTTGTAGTCACTTCCATGACAGATGCCATTCTGTTAGGTCGCCCCTCTGCTGCCATCTGTCACACGGCCACACAATGTAAGAGAATATTGGTGGGAACGTTCAGCCTCCACTGCTGTACCACTGGCATCTGTTTCTGACGTTGTGGGTCAGCATAATAAATAGGAAGCATAGCTTTTGGAGCTACCTGCATACATATGCATGGACTACAAACAATACACATGCAGTAATACACATACAGTAATCAACCCAGAGAACACAGCCATTAACCATTCACCTCAACATAGTTGTTATCTCAAATTCCTTTTGGTGAGTTTTACAGCAGGCAGAATGCTCTCAATTTGGTGCTCGTGGGAGTGGTCTATTCAGTGCGCTCTCTTTCCTAATGAGGTTATTCATGCTTCTCTCACTGTTCTTCTGATTCTGTTTTTTTATTAGATCTGACCATAATTTGATTAGCTTGTAGTAGCATAACATATCAGAGCTGGCAGCAGAATAACGTCCTTGCTGCTTTTCTGCTGAAAGCCCCCCAGGCCTGTTCTTCTGTACTGTCATCTGCTGATTCCAGGCTGAGGGTTTGGTCTTGATTGCTGAGAGGTCTTGCTTCACTTTGAACACACTTCTGTTTAAATTCAGCACTTCATGAGAGCCATCCGTTGCTAGCAGTAACAGTTTGAGCCTCCATTCGAAATACACACAGATAAAACTGGGTCACTCATCATTTCACCCACAACTGATTGAATTAAGAGCTTTTTGAAATCTTACAAAATAAATTGATGAAGGACAAATGAACCATCCGACCATAGGAGATAGACTTACCTCTGCTCATCAGATCATAGTCCGTTAATGCTGAGTCTGCAAAGGGACTCTCTCCTGCTCTCACAGAAGATGCTTCCCTCCTGGGGTGGGAGAATCCTTGGATGACCATTGGGAACCCCTCTGAAACTCTTCAGTGATACCTCAGTAAAAGGAATAGAGGAGATCCACACACCAGTGTTAGTAAACTTTTGCTAGAAAAGATTTACCTAGGAACAGATGCCAGGTTTCTACCTGCTGTTTTAACAGACTTTCACTTGTGCCAGTGAGGTGGTTGATGTTCTTCCTGAGGCCTCAGCTTGTCAGAGATTTCACTTAACACGTTTAAATCCATAGGAGTGGCTTCTGCTGCTTGTAGGAAACAAGGCCATTTGCATGTTCTGACTGCTTATGTCAGTAGTGCGAAGACCAAAGGTATAACTATTTCTGCCCCTGGCCTGTGGAACTGCATACCTGATGATGTCAGATGATTCTGTAAGATTGCTAAAAGGGAACTTGCCGTCAGTGATTACAGAATACCCCACCTGAGCACAAGCTACCTCAGAAACTTCATTATAATTGTCACAGTTATTGACGCCTTGCAGATGCCCACCTGGAGCTTAATTTCTAAGTCTGTGATCGTGCTGTCACTTAGATGTCTTAGATGTAAAACTGAACTGGGTGGAGTGCCTTATCTTATTTTTCACTTACATAGCTGCCAACACAAGGGAGCTGGGGGAAGCATGAAGCAGGAGTCTTCCACCATAAGTAAGTGCCTGTGGCAAATGTAAAAGAAGAAAGGGGAGCATTTCCACAACAGTGGATCTCCATGATACAGTGTGCATGTGCACAGTCACTACTCGGGTTCTTTCCCCTATCCCAAGGGCTTTGTGGTGAGGAAGATGAAGAGTGTGGCTCTGTCACTGTGCTAATGAATTAGAAGAGGGAAAGGGCATGACCAGTTTGTCAGCAAAGACCTCTTCACTTGAGAAGAACACGTGGACATTATGAACAGCACATAGTGAAGAATTCAAGTGAGTGGAAATCTTTCTATTCTTCTAGATAGCAAAGAATACATTAGCTGAAGTATATAAAGTGAAAGGCATGGCACATTTCAGCCTGGAAGACAATTTTATGAAAATACTAACCAGATTTTTACAACAGTGATACAAATAGTCTTATTATATCAAAGTAAAATTTTTGAATAAGTTAAAGTCATTATAGTTATTTGAGAAAGATCATGCTGGAAACCTCTGTGGTGTGCCAGATTCAATCATGTTCACTGAGGTCTTGGTCGTCTTTAATTACCTAGAGAGTCAGCACATCATAAAATTGAGGTCATCCTGAAAACCTGCTTTGAATTAGCCCTGCTTACCACTCTTTATCATAACTGTCCATCTTGAGAGAAGCTTCTATTTTAATCATATCTCAGTTCTGATCTGTAGTTCTCATTCCTTCTATATCTCTGGATTGAGTGACAGTGGACAAATAGGAATAACGCATCTCAGAATGTAAGATGGATGGAGCACTTATAAAGAAATAACCACACTGTAATAATCACACCTGCTATGTTCTTGAGTAGGTTAAAAATATTGTTTTAAACATTTAAACGTAAAAATCTTGCTTTTATAGGCTTTAAAAGTATTATTAAAACTTGGCAGTGTTTTATTCCCTTTTAAAGAAAATCCGTAAGTGCACGTTTTCCAAAACCTGGAATATTTCTTTCATATTGCTTACATAAAATAAGTTCTGTTAACCAAAACCTTAGGAACTGGAAACATCTGTTATTCAAATCTGGCTTTGTAATTCTAATTGTGCACAAAAATCCTCTCTAAGCTGTAAGCAGTGTTGGTGCCTGCTGTGCTTATGCTTCACAATTCCCTTGAATCCAGAATCTCATATTGAACTTTGCTGGAATCATCTGTCACCTTTCCTTTCAGATTTAGATTATAAATTTGGAATGGAGACTACTTCAAGAAATAAAAACATAAGGAAAATTTCACTTAGATTAAAGGAATGGAAAATATGCTGAGAAACTGACCAGATACCAGCTGACATCTTAAAGAACAGCAAATAATCGCAACATTTAAAAATGCCATCCAAAAGGAATGGAGCATCTCAGGGATCTGCCCTTCATCCTTGATAATTTTTAGCATAAAGCAACATAAACTAAAAATCAATATAGGTACTTATTTGCAAAGTGACCACACTTCCTGTATGTATGGAATAGATTTAAAAACGACAACAACAAAAAAAACCTGCATCTGGTCAACACTTTGGATGATCCTAAGTGTATACCTCATTTGTGTGATGCAGTTTGTTCAGTACATGCTTCTGGTTACCATTCAATTTATATATTCAAGCTGTATTCGCACAACAGAATCCAAACATAAAGAACCTGTTTGCCCAGTATAAAGAGATGCGTCACAGGTGCTCATCCAGATTTAAAATTCTCCCCTCTCTGCAAGCAGAAAGACTCATTCACAGTTCATTCACTGAAGTGGGAAGCGTTCTCATCACAGGATACGCCAGGTTGGAAGGGACCCACAAGGACCACAGAGTTCAACTCCAGCTGCAGCCACCATGCTGCAACTCCAGCTGCAGCCACCTCCACTCAGCCTGCTCTGCTCTGGGCTGATCAAACAAGGGCCCTCAGCTTCTCCTCACACCCCTTCCTCTCCAGATCTTTCCCCATCTCTTTAGTCCTCCTTTGGATGCTCTCTGATAGTTTTGTATCAATCGGTTTACATATGAACAACCCACATAAAGTCTTTTCTCAAAGGGGCTAATATTCCTGGATTATGACTCCAGTGGTTTACAACTGCTTGGATAGATAGTTCAGGTTGAATTGATCTCAACTCATTCTTACATCTTGAGTGCATCTTCAGACACCGGATCTCATCACCTCCTTGTGGAAAGCAACAAGTATTATTAGGGAATTACACATTTTATCCCAAGAGAGACACCTAAACTAGATCTGATGAATTAAACTCTAAAGTGCCTATTTCTCTCTATTTATTTTGAAGGATGCACAAGGGAAGGCCTGTCCTTGTTACTAGAGGCAGCTGCATTTGTCAAGAGGTACCACGCACTTAACCAACTTGCTGTGTCTGGTTAACTTCTGAAGAAGTGAAAATTCATCATGAGAAACAATGATGTAACAAGACCACACGCCACCCTGGGCTATATTCAAATCCCAGAGTGAAGCTTTTTCCACTTGTAACCCCTATATTCCTGGAACTCATTGAAATTATTAATCATTTTTACATAGCCTTGTAATTAGGACTAGTAAATGCTGCCAATTACTGACTCTTGTTTGATATTAGCAACAAGGTAATGAGCCTTTCTGATGTAATAATTAGCTGGGATGCCCTGACCATGATAGAACTTTGTCTTTTGGGGAAAGTTATGACACCATCATATTTACCTAAAAGAAGTACCTTTTCTTTCTAACCTGGTGAAAAAACATAGAGAGTTGTGGGGGTTTTTTGTTTTTGCTTTTTCTTTAACAGGCTATTTTTAAGCTTAGTAACCATACTTTCATACCTTGTTGATTTTAGATAAATACCTGACGGTTTTATTTTCAACAACTTGAACAAATTTTAAGTGATACTCCTGCAGCAATTTTACATGTGCCACGCAAAAGTCCTGTGTTATACTATTAACAGCTTATCTTGAGTAATATTATCCAAAAACTGCTCGTGTTCCACACATTTGGACTCTTAATATGTGTGTGTGTGTTTGTGTGTGTGTGAGTAATAATAACGTTGCCATCCTAAGGAAGAAAGCTTCTGGACAGAGCAGAGCATACTATATCCTTGTGTAATTACTACAGGGTAGCCCTGCTCTAACTAAAGTATGTGAGATGTTTCAGTGCATTACAGTGTGCGTTTGTGTTTATGTTCTGCAGGTTAGAGATGCTACAAACTGCCAGCAAAGCCTGGTATGTTCTGAGATTTTCCCAAGTAGATGCAGATAAAATAGTAGGACCTCCCAAAACGATGTTTTCATTAATGTACTTAATCAGTTAGCAGAAGAGACTTGAGAAAAGAGAAACTCTTAAAAAGAAACTCTTAAAAACAAATTAGAACAATTTTTTCCATGATTTTGAAGTTAAAAAAAAAAAAGTTTCATAATTACTAGAAAAAATTGATTTATGTACAGCTCATTCATTCCAGCCAATTTTTTCCCTAACACATTTCCTGTGTATGTAATGCACAACTCTAAACAGGCACCTTCATAGTATCTTGCTTGGAATTCAGTTGTATCCTATTCCTTTTCTGCTTTTCAGTCATGTTTTCTGTATTTTCCCAAGGTACTGGTGATTCCATTTTTTATGACATGCACAGTAATGTTCTTATGGAGGAGAATTAGCTTTGGCATTCTAGAGTTGGAAACGTTTTCCTGCTATTAAGCTGCATTTTGTGCATTCTTAATGTTTCCTGTGAATTAGTGTGAAATGAAACAACCAGGTGGACTTGGAAGAAGCTGGAAGAAAAAAAAAAAAAACACAACGCAAAAATTCTTTTTTTTTATTTTAAATAATTGTAATTATATTTTCATACTGATCTTTCACATTACGTTTTACTGCGGTGTAAATGACAGACTAACAGTATGAGGGACCTGTAGATACTGACATTAGTCTGATTGAAACAAATGTGTGTGCTAATGCAGACAACTCCCAGCAGCAATGACTCTTGGAAAATGGGTTCTTTGAACTAAGTTACAAAAATTGGGATGATATAATATAACCACTGACCACGTAATGGGTTTGACTGGAGAAAATGGATGCTGTTTTTCAGTCAAATTTTGTTCATTACAGTTCATTTAGTTTAAATCAGTGACACTAAGACTTTGAGCATCAAAGTGAATGGAACAATATGGAATACAGCATCATTCAGGTGGGAAGCAATCGTTCCACCTTTAAATGAAGAAATTCAGTATATGTGATGTGAGGAGTATTTGGGGAAAAAAAAAAGTCAGTCCACATTTGAAAGATTTACAGTAGTTATGTCAAATCAGAATTTTGTGCCAAGGCCTGACAGAATAACAACTGTGATTCCATTACTGTGTGGAAAATGATCAGGGAAGATGTAATGAGTCATTAATATTTTGTATTTTTTGACATTCAGTAAGAGCTAACTGTTTTTTGTTGAATGTCCTTACTATATATGCAATTTTTGGAAGATGCTGTGAAAGTCATCTTTCCTGTTTGCACATAGATGAAATTTTAGGAGGGATTCCAACAAAAATAATTCTACAAAACAAAACAAGACAGAAGTGAGGCATACACTGAGACTGAGAGCTCAATCCTGCTGTCTTGTCCTTCTTTGCCTTTGGACCTGCTGGCAGACAACCAAAAGCCACGGGGCAGGACACCAAGATCCATAGCTGTGGGCAGACATATTCTTCCTACATTCTTATTGCCTTCTTCACGTGCCTGATCTTGAAACATCACATTGCTAGGGGATAAGTGAAAATGGGCTGGAACTTGGCATCAGGCATTAGTGTGTGTGTGTGCTGCTTGCTATCCACTTTTCCAGCTACAGTTTAGAAAATATTTTCCCCCAGCTCACTTCAATGGAAATCCTGCTTCCTCATAAAGAGAAAAAGGTTTAAAATTCCATTAAAAAATACTAACAGTTTCTTTTTCCTGTGTAATTAGTGTATGCTCTGGATACAGTCTGGCTGCAATGCTGATGAATTAGACTGCCTTCAGACTAATCAAAGAGCAAAGCTGAACGCAGACACGTGCAGAGAACCATTGCCAACTAAGCCCACAGAATCCTCTGTAGGTTACTTTTTTGACCCTAGAGATGTTAGTTTCTTAATAATTAAAAGATCTCCCTTTTTTTCCCATTGTTTCACACTTCAAACCGAAATCTACATGAGGATTTCAACTCAAATTAGGAAGATAGTTCTGAGGGAAATCTTCCAGCTGCCCACAGTCCTTACATCTTGGTCCTCATCATGGAACTCATTGGAGCAAATGAACAGGATGGTTTTTAGAAATCAGCCTGAAAGCCATTCTTCTGGGATTTCAGACTACAGAGCCAGGCTACAGCGAGTCCAGGGCACACCCCAGAACACATACAGTGTGTGTCAGGTCCTTGGCATCAAATATTGTATGGTCCCAATCAATTCCTCCTGCATTGCACCGGGTGCTAATGTACCTGTGACAGCTACTGTGGCTCCCAGCAGCTACTCCTAAATACTGATTCTGTCATCCCAAAAGAGACACAGACGTGACAGATGTCTCATTTAGAGCAGCGCATTACACAGATTAATTCCTCTAGATGAAAAAGATCCTCGCTCCATTCTGTTAAATGTGATTTATATGCCTGTGATAAAAAGGTAATAGTAAAAAGTATGAAGTGATTGATAAAAATACATTCCCTCATCATTTTGCCACATGAATTCAAACACTACCAATGGACCACAAACTCCAGGACTTCCATCTGCCCTGCAAGTCTCTATGCATCTTCTCACATTTTCAAACAAGGTGAATTTCTGTTTTGCCAAGAAAGTTGAGGGATGTGCATCTGCCTCTTGCTCAACCTTCTCTACACTCTTCTTCCTTTTATCTTCTAGGAGAAGAATCTTGACATTTTATTATCAGCCATTATCTGTATACAGTTATGTATCTGCTTCCTGACTGACCCAAACTGAACACAGTGCAGAGCAACTGCCAACAGTTTTAAGGTTACTAATAATAAGTCCATTTTGCCCCATTAATGGCCATTTGAAACACTACCAGTGCTCTATTCACATATTTGCATATTGAAGCATCTCTTTCCAAGACAATGTGGGTTCCTACACTGCTGCACTCCCCAGACCCTGAAGCTCACAGCAGAAGTCTGATCCTGTGCACCACTGAACCTCAAGGCTGTGACCAACTAACCGTTTTAAGTGACTTTAAGTTGAGGTCTAAGGGCTGATGAAGTCTTGTGCCCTTCATTGCGAAGGGATATTCAAAGTCAGCTCAGTCACTCACTCAGAGTAACATCTCCCTTTTCCTTGAACATCTCCAGGGGCGGTGACTCCACCACCTCCCCAGGCAGCCTGTGCCACTGCCTCACCACTCTGACAAGAAATCATTCCTAACATTCAACCTGAATGTCCTCTCGTGCAACTTAAGGCCATTCCTACCACTGTTACTGGGGAGAAGAGACTGACCCCCACCTCATCACAACCTCCTTTCAGGCAGTTGTAGAGAGTGATAATATCCCCCTGAGCCTCCTCCTTGCTGTTCGAGTTGCACTGTAGCTTCCATTGCCAAGAAGCTCCAATGACTTTCTTAATTAGACAGTTAGAAATAAGTCCCATATAAGCAGCAGACATTTGGGATTGTGATTAACATGCCACATGTAAGCCTGCTATGTAATTTAAATGATGTGTAAGTCATAAATCCATAACTGCTTCTGTAGTCTGGAGGCTTCTTGCCAGCATTATGTTTGATAGCAGGCCAATCTATTTCTCTGACACTTGATTGCTTTTCCTGATCTGATAAGCTCTTCAAAAATCTATCCCAATCCACCTCCTTCTAATATGTAACAGAGCTTAAATAGAAAAATGCATGCCTATGTATAGATTATTTATGTAGGTGAAATTCTTTACAAAAAAACATAAGAAATGTCAGTGTTTAGAGCTTTTTCCTAAAACAAGCTAAGGAAATAGTTGCATTACGCAGGAACTGAGAAAACATTTCTTGTACACAACTACCTTGACATTAATTTATGAAAATGTATTGAATTTTAAATATTGAAAATACAGAGTCAATTGTACAGTGCAGAAAAATATGCACCAAGTTCCCTTTTGCCAAACATATAAATGTAAGGATCTAGAGCAAGAAGTCATGGAAAATTTGCTAAATCACAAAGACAAATCTTAATAGACATAACTAGCTGTGTAACAGTTCTGATGCAGAACAGACCTGTGCTCATGCTCTTGTACACAAATCACAACGGAGGTATTGTGACATCCCAGCTCCTCTTATTCTGTATTTGTGCAAGGAATGAACAGAAAGGATAATAGAGGTGTAAAGGAAACTCGGGCCACCACAGTATTCCCATAACGCTCAACATCACCAGCTCATTGCTGAGCTTGGGCTTTTTCTTTCCTCGTGATGATTTTCAATAACTATTCCTATCCCTGCTACCTACGGTGGAAATGACATCAGAATTCTGAAGAAACAAGGCCTTGGCTATTTGGCAATCAGCTGTAGCTGTTCCTTCACAGCCGCCCTGCCAAGGTGAGGGCTGAGCTCACACAGTGCTTTCCTGCCATCTGCTGGCATCGAAGGGTACAACTTCTACAGTGTGTAATTCTTTCAAGCTAAGCTGTTGTTTTTTAAGTTTCAGGTGTCATCTAGTTAAGTAACACGTACATAAGGAGTGAAATCAGTGACTGGAAGCAGTGTCAAAGCTCTCATTGATTAAAGGCTGCACTAATTATACTGTTTTCTATATTCACAAAAGAAAACAAATTCAATGTAAAAATGAGTTTGAGTTTCAATAAATTAATGATACTGAAACAATCTGAAGCGAGGTCTGAAATAGTGCCTTACATCTGCGTTATGAATTCAGCTATGTTTTTCGTTTGGAACACTTCAGTATTTTTAAATCATCTACTTTTTGAAGTCTGCCTGAAGAAGAAAGCAGCTGCATCTTCATTGTGACTCTCAGTGAGATCTGTGAGGTGCTTGCTCAAAGCTTACTTACTTCTCAAGCTAAAGGGATGTATGAGAATGCACTACTTTGGATTTCCTTCTGCTTTCAGGCTGGAGTCACCAACTCGGTCTCTGAGCATGGATGCTCCAAGAGGCATTAACATCAAAGCACAAGCAGGGAATATTGAAGCTCTTTCCCAGATGGACATCAAACTGCACAGCAGTGATGGTGTGGTGAGTGCAAGCCCTTCTGTTTCTACAGCTGTGGTTAGCAATAATGGATAACTTCAAATCTTTTCTCAAGTTCTGCTAATTAAGTTTCCGAGGTGTTGGGAGAGAGGATATTAAAATTAATGTTGCCAATGAGGAGATATTTACTTATGGTTGAGATTAAATAATACTATCAATTGGCATAATATTGTATTAAATTAGAGAAATTTCTTTTAATAAGATCCTGCTTGCACTCAGCTGCTCCATAGTGCCTGGATGTAGCAATCCAAGAGGTTCTCGGCCAGAGCAGAGCCCCAGTCCCACTGAACAAGGTACAAGGCTCTGCAGAAGGTATTCAGGTATATTCCTCAAAGTTGTTTACAATAAGGGTGGTGAGGCACTGGCACAGGTTGCCCAGAGAGGTGGTGGATGCCACATCCCTGGAGACAGTCAAGATCAGGCTGGATGGGGCTCTGAGCACCTGACATAGCTGTAGGTGTCCCTGTTCATAGCAGGGTATTGGACTAGATGGCCTTTAAGGGTCCCTTCCAACTCAAATGGTTCTATGATACCATGGAACTGGCTCAGCAAATCAGTTTCTTTTTATGGCACGCTTTAGTCCCATCCTTATCTTTAACAAACTCATTTGTCCTGCTTGCTCCCATGCAGCTTTTGCTCGATGCAGAAACAGTGAGACTGCCTAAGCTGCCCGAGGGTACAAGAGGAGGACCCGGGGTGTCCCAGGGACTGTATGAAATCTGCGTTTGCCCAGATGGAAAACTTTACTTGTCGGTGGCTGGCTTGGGCTCCACATGCCAGGAGTACAGCCGGGTCTGCCAATGAAGCACCACAACAGGCAGCGCACACCCTCGCAATTCCCAGTTTTATATTAATGCTAAAGATCATCGACTGAAGGTGGAATTTTCAGCATTTTAAAAACAAACAAAAAAAAAAAACCTGCTACTGAAGAAACAAACCTGTGTCTACAACTCTGGATTTCAGGGTGATGGGGGAAGAAGAGCACAATTGGCATTTCAACTTCAGAGGAGTAGCTTGACCCTGACGATACATTCTGGCAGTCACACTTTCAAAACAGCCTGACAGACAGCGTAAGGAATAATAAAAGGAGTGTTTTCTTGCTGAACTATTATTCAGTCGGATGTTTATGTAATTGCTAATATTTTTGAGCTCTGTGGGTTTTTTCTCTCACTACATGTAAATACTGCATTAGTGGGTTACATTAAATTGAGTGAACTACTTGAACTATTTGATAAGACAAAGCATTATTTGGGGGAATTCAGGCAGTGCCAACAAAAGGTCTATGCAATTTTGTTCTTGCAATAACACAGAATATGAAAGATGTGCTATTTGTATAAGTCTTGTGTAAAGGGTGTCAATTTGTTGATAGCTTTCTATTTTAATTTGGCAACATACATGCTGATTTGCTTATCACTAAGATTCACTAACCAGTGCAAAAGTTCCAGGAGTTATTTACCTTCCCGTGTCTTCAAAGTTTCTCACTGAAGTATGTCAGTATATTTTATAATAGCAATAGTTGTACTGCCTGTACCATCACACTCATTTTAAAACTCCTTTTTAATTTTAGCACATGCTAATTCAACAAGGCAAATTGCCAGCTTGACAGAAATAATTCTTAATGTGGCTCCAGGTTGTCTGCTGCAGGGAATCGTTTGGGCGGTGGGGGAAAAAAATCCTTTTGCAGCCCATGGGATTCAGTTATGAGGACTATTCCATTTCCATCTGCAGCTGTTGACTGATATCTCTGATGCTGTCAGAGTGGGACTCCACCACAAATGGGGAGAGTAAAAATACTCTTCATTCTTTTTTTTTTTTTTTTATATTAGGACTTTAGGTATCAAGTAAATGCTCACCAGAGCCGAGAAACCATTTATTGACCTTGGAGATAAACGAGACTGCAGACTCATTCCCCTGTACAGTGTTGCACTGAACACTAATAAATTGTTTGCACACCTCCAGATAGCAGAATTTGTATTTAATAATCTCATGGTATTTCAATGCCATTGATGCTGTTTTGTATACACTTAATATTCTCCCAAGAAGGAGCTGCTATCACATAGTGCCTTGGAGTCTATTTACAGAAATATTTTAAACCATAATAATTAGTAAACCACATAATACCCATCCTTCACAGAAAAGAAGCTTCATCTTTATGGCTAGAGAATCAGAACAAAAGAATGACCAAAATTTTGCCATTTTTTACACTTGGTGCTTCAGCTCTTCTGGAGAGTTGGAGAAATCAATGCTGATCTAGGATCCTAGACACCTAGAAAAGATTGAGCTGTAAAAAAAAAAAGCCCCCAGTTAACAGTATCCACTCATTCTGTAGTAAAACTTTGGGTAGTCCCTGCCTCAAGGGCTGCCTTTATCATTTGTCCAATGATGGTAATGTATAATGCTAAAATTACTTTTCACTAGCAGGGTGGAATCCTCAACAATTCATGCAAACTAGGAGAGCTTCAATGGGAAAAGATAGGAGACATGAGAGCTGAAATTTTGGGTCCATTTAGGCCAAGAAGGCAATTGAATTAAGGTCTCCCACATTCTGTGGAGAGTGCTCTGACTGCTAACATCATGCCTAAGGGCAAAGCAAGAAGCCACACACAGCTTCCATGCCTGAAATTCCTTTTGCCCAGGCTCAGGGATCTGTCTCCAGGATTGAGCCCAGGGCTCTTGTCTCTAAAGAGGGAAATATTTCCCTACTACTGAATAATGCAACTAAATCCTCAACTGAAACAGGCTTTAACAGAAACATGTCTTTGGCATTTCTTTAAAGTCAGTTTAAGTGGTTACAGCTCCACATACAAGTTCTTTCAGACCAAATTAAGAGTAGCCTTTGTTTATCCGTGGAATGGAAAATCTGTATAAGTAAAGGACAGCAATCCACTGCTAGAAAAAAAAAATTGGAGGACTGTAATATCTGTAAATAGCCCAACAGTGAAACAGAGACTAAAGTCCTCAGAGAGTTCAGTCACCATCTGGTTTCAGACATCCGAGTTTTCTCCATACCTATGATTCTTAAAGTAAGGACCATATATCCATTTCTGTGTGGTACCAAACTACTGCTCTACCAGTCTTAATCTCTAAACTTTAGCCAGAGACTGAAATTAAATGTGTTGTTCACAATCTACATATTCTGCTGCCCATGAAAACATAGCAATTTGAGTTACTCATTTTAAGCTTCTGCTTTGTGAGCACGTTTTCAAACATGAATTGCCACTTAATGCAGAGGAAGGGACTGGATCCAGCCTTTCCATGTTTCACAACAGTAACCTAATGCCTAAAATGCTGGGTGTTTGGAAGCAATTTCTGTTACAACTTTGTCCATTGAAGTTGTTCTAAGTTAACACTTACAAAGCTGTGGTGTATGGCATGCCATTCCCTGGCTAAATAGCACTCATGAGCATTATGACACCTCAGTTAAACGTCGAAGTATTTCTGTGTATGCCTTTCTGTGACTTTCTGACTTGCCCAAGTCCAGAGGTGAATTCTGAGTAGCGCAAAGATCTGCTGTGTCCTGAGCTGGGCGATTATCCAAATCATGTTTGTTTCTCTCCATTATTTTAGACTTCATTCTTCTTTTTGTTGAGCTACAAAATGGACATTGAAAACATAACAGCAATTTTTAAATTGTAAGCAGAAAAACTACTGTGTTTTTTTTTTTAAGCACGGATAACAATTTTTTTGTCACTGAAGAACATTTTGGTTTTTTTTCTTTTAATTCCAGTTAGTGAAGAAATTAAGCTTATGCTAACTATGGCAATGTAATCGGTTGACAGTATCATCTGAATTGTGAAGTCAGTGTCATTCATACATCACTAAATCATCATTTGTCACATCTCCATATGGACAACTTACTATCAATTTTAAATATTTCAAGATTACTGTATGTACCTGAATCAAACTGCAGTAAATAACAGAAAATTACAGCACAGGAAATCAAGATTAGGCAGTTCTCTGATTTATTTTCAAGTGTTGAACAAATGGAGAAAAAAAAATACCACTCAGCATCGTGAACTGTATTGTTCCATACTTACCTCCCCCTTCCTTCCTCCCCCCGGAAAAAAAGAATTATGAAGGTTCTTGTAGCTGGTTGAGATTACTGCATGTTGGAAAATTAAAAAGGTCAAATGATAGTGAATACTTACCGATAATTGTCCAGACCCAGCCCTCTTTGTTTCCATTTCAGTTCTTTATTATTTACATTTGTCTGTCTTTTTATAAAGCTTTATGCAAAAGGAAATGGCGACATTAAACTGAAAACTGAGTTCTTGAATAAACTTTATACATTTTGAAAAATCTGCTTCTCCTTTTGTGTTTAGATGAAACTCACCTTAAATGGATGCTAGCATTTTTGAAACACGGTTATCTTCTCAAGACTCCAAGAATGTGAAATGTACTATTTGAAAATAGGAGTAGTGATTCTTGGCCACAACTTCCCAGCATTTAGGCTATGCTTTACAGTGAGGCTTCACTGAGCCTAACCTAGAGTTTCTTTGTCTTCATCTGTAAGTGGTAAAAGTAAGCAAAACACTGTGCCAGTTCTACTGAATTAAAACACCTTGAAAGCAAAGCAAAGAAAGGCAAACAGGTTTGGTAAAAAATAACAACTCAGTCACAAAAATATCTTCCTGAAATGAAAACATCCACTTTGGCTATCAAGTTTATTTTTAAACTATTACTTTTGACAGTGTGCCAAAGTAGCAATCCAGCCATCCTCAAAGTATTCAGTAATACGAAATCTTAAAGTTGGTACTGCCCTTTTTTACTTTAAATGTAACAATTACAATTTATTTCATTGAAATATCACTTAAAGCAACACAAGTACCAACTGAATGCAGACAATATATTAGTATTTTTTAAATAAATCCTACTTTTCAAAGCAACACTGCAGTTTTATTTTGATAACGATTTGAATACTAATATTCAAAAATCTGTTTTCTTTATTAAAAAGTATTTTTCTTGTCACTGATGCAAGTGTAAAATCCTTTTTCAAACAGGTGCTAATGCTGTTGAGAAGAAACTTCTGAAACTTTCACACAAAGATATATAGCAACATATCTGTCAAGAATCTACCACCAAAGTTCCTTGGATTTAAGCTACTGATTGACAGTTCAGTTGGTTTCCTGTAGCAAGGTACCCTTCCTATACCTCAAAACTGTAATCCTGTAGTACAGGACTACTATAGCTGCTTTCAAAAGCCCACAAGGTGTATGTGGATGTACACTTGGCTGAAAATAGCTTTTGGCTCATGTGAGTTTGTGTAACCTGCAGAATTACTTGTAGAATATATTTTTTGTGAAACCTACACAGGCTGTTCCAAAAGTCATAGAATCAGAAAATTGTTTTGAGTTAGAAGGGACTATTGAAGATCTTCTATTACAACTCCCCTGCAATGAACACAGACACCTACCGCTATATCAGGGTATCTCCTGGGATGGGGCATCCACCACCTCTCTGGGCAGCCTGTGCCAGTGCCTCACCACCCTTAGTGTAAAAAAATTTGTCTTATGTCCAGTCTAAACCTCCCCTCTTTTAGTTGGAAACCATTTCCCCTTGTCCTACCACAAAAGAACCTGCTAAAGGGTCTGTGCTTCCTTCTGATAGCACCCTTTAAATACTAAAGTCATTAAAGTAATGGCTCGTTGTATCATGTTGTCCCCCAACATCAGAGGCGGATATTGGTGGTGTGGCAGTGCAGGTTGAACCTTCCCACCAATATTCCATTACATTTGTTGCTGTGTGACAGATGGCAGCAAGGGACGGTCTGTCAGAATGGCATCTGACATGGAAGTTCTGATGAAGCGAAGGTGTGTCATTGACGTTCCTCCACCTAGAAACGTCACCCACTGACATTCATTGATGCTTGGTGAACATTTATGGAGACCAAGTAGTGGATGCGAGCACAGTGAGGTTGTGTGTGTGCCATTTCAGCAGTGGTGACAGCAGGTCACTGCCACTGGTACAGGTTTACACAAGTGCAGCATGCAGGCTCTTGTTCATCACTAGCAAAAAAGCATAGCTCGTGGTGGTGATTATGTTGAAAAATAGTGTTTTGTATTTGAGAATTTGCTCTATGAAACGGTGTTTTTGTGTTCTTTGTATCTGTTGTGGTTTCCATCAAAATCTGCAGGAAGCATTACTCTTAGGGTAATGTACATATCTGCTAACATTTAATTCTATCCTTACTAAGAATCACCACACAATACTGCTCAAGGCATCCAAGCCAACCTTAGGTGTGTTATTGCACATTTCTCAATGTTCCCCAGTAGAACCAAAAGGAAGCACAATTTTTTTTGTTGTTGTTTTGCCTTTTAAAATGCCCTGAAGAGACCCACTTCTATCACATTAGGGTTTCCATAAGGCCCTTTTATTTAGACTAGCTGTCACAATGAGTAAAGCAAATGAAATTGGAAACTTCCAATTCAGTCATCCTCTCTTCCACATCTTTCTGGATCCATATGAAAATTTTGTTGAAACTTACAGATGGCATCAAACCATCAATAAAATAATTTTTCCGCTATTCAGCTTTTCTTGCTCATCTTCTTTCAACATTTAAACTTAATTCAGACCAGTTAGATTCCTAAGATCTGAGATGATTTTCTTTGTAACAGCTTCAGCACCTTAACACACCCATTGTAACTAACACAGTAGCTTAGCAGTTCTGCATAGCCATTTTAAAGGCTCATAATATTGGTAGAGCTTACAAAACACAGTCCTGTACCTTAAAGGTTTCCTTTCTCAAAGCTTGACCTAAAAATGGAAAAGGTGTTCACGCAGCTCATCTGTTTGTTTTTTTTCCAAACCATTCTGCCATCTTATGTTTTATGTCCATGTAAACTGGAAAACATACTGAGAACTGTTTCCTCTTGTTATTATTAAATTTATCCTGAAAATAATTCATCCGACTCAATATACCAAGTAACAAAAAGCCAGAAAGGAATGTTTTTAAAAATGTAGGGTATAAACTAGATTGATTTATTTCACGGCACACAAAAGTCTGTGGTTCACTTACATGCTATTTATTGGGGGAAAAAAAGGCAAAATGTACAATTTCTTGAGAAATTATTAAAGCCATTGCAAGAAAAAATGCATCTTTCCTTTTTAATATTAGTATTTGTACAGTTGTTTAGAATTAGTTTAAAAGAGATGGTGTATTATATAATACAAAGCTTGAAACAATAGGCAAATTTACTTTATAAAACCAAGACACATCAGACTGAAGTATGTTTGCATTTTTATTAAAATTACGGCACTTAATATTGAATAGCAAAAATAATGACAGGGCTTTCCAACCAGAAGCAGCATCGTTTTCCAAACATCCAATTTCTTCCCGCTACCATTAATTGCAAGCTTTTCATAATTTTTCAGAGAATAAGCCCTTTTTAATTTGCAAAAAAAAAAAAAAGCAATGAAGCTTTTGTTGTGGCTTTTTCTTTTGACTTAAAACATTGTCAACAAACAGCTGTCTCAGCCCTGCAAGCTCGCTTGTCTATTTTTCTTTGCATTCTCTAAGTTAAATTACAGTTTCACTGTGCTGCCAAGTGAACAGTACTAACAGCAGGTCACTGGAAAGTGATGAACATGTTAAATATTGCCGATCCAGCAAAGAAAAAGCCTTCTTTTTAGCATTATCCTTCATTTTAACATTAACTTTTTTTTTCTTTCTTTTTTCTTTTTTTCTTTTTTTACAAATAGCTAATGTTGAACGTACTGCATGGTATTCCCAGAAGTAGTATAAACCATAAAAGAAAGAGTGTGAACTAAACACTAGGCTTCTTTACAGCTGTAGTGAACTACAAAATGAAAGCATTACATTTCAGTACCTTTAAATACGTAACCAAAACAAACAAACAAAAATCAGTGTTCAGTGTACACCAAAAATGTGGCACTGAATTATACTATTATCAATGTTTGTGGAAAAATATATGTATATATGTACACACACAAAGGCATATACAGGAAAGAATGAAACCCAAGCATTTCAACATCAGAAAACTGAGTTTGGTGTGTGGTTTTGAAAAAAAAAAAAAAAAATCATAAAACAACAGTGTACAATAATGGCCACCATGTTGTATCAGCCACATGCATTTTTTTTCATTAAACAAAAGATGACAGATTCTAGAAAAAAAAAAGTAAATTAAATAATTATTTTACAATAAAGTAAATGCAATCAATGCATGACATGGAGTTTCACGTTAAGTCAAGTATCATCATTCAGGATTATAACAGCGCACCAATTCACCGGTACTAGACAATCCTTTATATGTTTACAAGGTGATGCTGCAGCAAACCTATAATCAGATCCAGCTGATAAAAGTATTACTATAGCTGAAATGAATGTCCACAGAACACAAAAGAAAACAGAAATGATTTGGAGCGTTATCTCCAAAGTTTTTTAGTTTTCATCCCACCTCACATTCCCTAGTACGTCCAGTCTTGGGATTAGTACATTGAACAACGATATTACCTTCTTGGAAACATAGCATTAAATGAAATAAAATCTAAGAAGGAGTTACAATTACAGAACCATCTAACAGAAAGCTAAGCTTTGGTTATATAAAGTGCAGTTCAGTAATATGCCGATTAATCACAATAATGTACATACAGTTGATTTTTGCACTGTTTCCTTGGAAATTTTAAAAAATATGATTTACAGTTTGCTTGTACAGCAGGCTCAGTTTAAAAAAAAATCTTGTTTAAATAAATTTAAATTCTAAACATTTCACTACCATCCACTTCTGTGCACCATATTTCTAAACTGCTTTGCAATATTTAACCCCTTGGATGTTTAGTAATCAGCTCGATCACATTTGTGTCTCATCACATAAAATACCTAAGCTCTGACAATAGTCTTCAAATCCCTTATACTTTTTGTTGTATAAAGTTTTCAAGTTTTATTATGATACAAGCAGTACATTCCATCACTCTCATAGCAACTTCTGAAGTAAACCTATCATTTGGAATCTGTGGAAAAGGAAGCAAGTCAGGATATCTAGTTTTTAAGCTATCTACTCCATAAGCTTCCAAAGTTTGAACATCGTTGGCAAGCCCTTCAAGTTGTTGACTATATTCTTCTATTTTCTGTGCAAGGGCTGCTGGTTTTACATCTTTGTCTGATTTTCCCTTCACAGCATAGTCAGCAGCAATCAAGGCTAGCTTAGTAGAAAGGTAACACTTAAAGCATACCCATTCATTGGCATTTTTATGAAGATCATTTCTTGCAGCTGAAAAGTTAGCTCGGGCCTGTCTAAGCCATCGACGTGCCTCGACAGGATTGCCAACAGACCTGAATGTGGGTGGGACAAAAAAGCGTTGTGAGAAAGATGGCCCTGTGGAAGATGGACACTTCTCTTTATACTGCTGCCTTTCAGATTTGTGGCTTGTTGCTTCTTGATTCCATGAAGTATAAAACCTTTGGAAAGAAAATTTATCTGACTGAAATCGAGAAGCTGAGGATGAAAACGTTCTTCTTGAGGCTCTGTCCGTGTTTTGATCCATAAAGGCCTGCTTTTCTAGCCTGTTAATCTCATTCTGTAAATGTTTGAAAACTTCATTAGCTATATCAAGATTATCTGCATTTTTATCTGGATGCCATTTAAGATAAAGCCTTCTAATAATCTTCTTTCTTTCAGATTCTGGAAGCTTCCAAGCCTGTTCAATCACGGATGTCACTTCTCTTAATATTTCTGGCAAGGAGCTTGGCTTTAGCTTTTTTGGAGAGTGATGTTTTGAGGCTGTTGTTTTGTGACTGTCTCTACCAGTGAAGAGAGGTGGAATTGTTCTCAGTCCATGAGCTGGAAATTCTGTAGGACTAGTTGGGGTAGAGGGTGTGCTATCCCTACCTTGAGAACTTTCCTCAGGTCTTGAGAATCTGTACAAGTCAAGAGAGCTCACTATTTTATACTCACTATATCCAATATCAATCTGGTAAATCTTTCCTAGGAAACTGGGACTTTCACCATCTTCTCGTTCTACTTCCTGTACAATTATTGCATACGTGTAAGTTGGTTGATATGATCCATAGATATCACCACCTTCAGCATCAACAAGGTAACCAACGTATTCACCAGGGTAAAAGACATTCATCGGATCCATAAGAAGTGTGTAATGAATTTCAGCTGGTATAGGAGTGCCAGGTGTTGGGAGTTCAAGTTTTGATGGCTCAGATGAGTCATACTTCACCCCTAAACTGTCAAGCTTCTCACTGATCCGGTAAATATCATTACAACCCAGCATAGCAATTAAATATGAGGTATCAGAAATAAGGTTGTCAGTTGCAGATTTTAAGGACATTGCTAATGCTAGCAGGAAATTTATGTCTTTGCTGTCAGAGTGCTGTATATAAAGCAATATTACTGCGTTTCCATATCTCTTTAGAAAAGCAAACGTTTCACTTTTACTGTGTGGAATAGGAGCAAAGCCTTTAACTCGTAATGTTGTTTGCAACTTCTCAAAACAGGAAACTTTCAAACCTTCTCGTAAAGCTTTGCAAAGCCTTATTGCTTTCTCTTCATTCGCTAAAAAAGCATTGTCGTTTTCATGCTTCATAATCCTAATAAGCCCTGTGATGAATTGTTCTGAAGACAACAGTAATTGTAATCTTCCCTGCAAAGAACATAAAGCTCCAAACTGACAAGTTCTGGGAGACTCTTCATCTAACTGCTCTTCAAGAATACTGCTAAGCAAGCGAGGCCTCAATTTCTGAGGGAATAGCATTATCAATTTCGTATGAAAACCATGGTCTTTGCCTAAGTAACACTGGCTAAGATCAACAAGCATTTGTACACCAATGTTACCCTGGATTCTACTTTTGTAATGGGGTGCATCATCAAAAACTAAGATACTTGACTTAACTAACCTACCATCTTGACTGGGAAGGTAAAGGGCAAAATCCCGCATGTTGTCGAGGTCATTCCTAACCTTGACAGAATCATTCTGAAGACTTTTGAACAAGCCAGAAACTACTCTTTTAACTGTGCGCATTTCATTAGGATCCAGTTGCTTTCCTTCTGAGTTCTTGAATATACGTCCTAGAACTTCAACATACTGTTTTGTTGAAATAACATCTTCAGTACCCAAATGTTTAAATAACTGATGGAAAGTACCGAGTTCTAAAGGAAGTTTGTAAAGATAAGGCTTAAAATCAGATTCATACTCAAGGTTTATTACCACCTCTTCAGGCTTCAGGAGCTTCCAGCCTTCTTCCACCATTACAAAAGAAACTCCTCGAAGCTGAAAGCGAAATTCCCTTTTCTCTGTACTAAGAAACTCATAAATGCTTCTCAGGATCTTGGCCCGAGTTTTCACCATTTCTTCATCCACAGTTGTTATATTGCATATGTTCCTGCAGTTATTGATAACTTTGTCCAGAGGAGGGTCTAGATTAACATTCAGCATAGTTAAAACTTGCTCAAGTTGTTCCTGCACATCAAGAGTACTTCCTTCTTGCTCTTTGATGCTTAAAGGTGTCGCTTTCTCAGGAAGAATGGGACATGAAGTCCACAGCAACTGTAATACATCAGTCTGCTTGAATTTAGGATTCACTTGTGCCCCATTGAATCGTATAAGAGGGAGTGTTCCATTAACTTCTTGGTACTGTGGATGAAATCTAACAAATTCTGCTGGAGCTCGTTCAGGGCAAAGAAAAGGAATTAACGACAATTCCTTCAGAAAGTTTCCTGACAAAAGATCAGTTCTTTCCTGAAAAATGTGATGAAGGAGGACATCAACAGCATTCTGCAATGTTTCTTTAGACCAATTTTCTGTATTAGCTCGCATGCTGATCTCCTTAGCAAACTGTATTAACTGTTGCTGTGAAATAATGTATTTTAGTCCGATATGCCGTAGAAAAGTTACCCATGATGGAAGGAATGCAGCTTGGCTTTTCGGTTTCGTAATTTGTTCTAGTTTCTTAAAAAAATCTTGAGGTATAAACAGTTTTTCAGGAAGCATAACTTCAAAGACTTTCACAGTCCTGTCATAAAAATATTTTGCAGGTTTTAATCTATTGCTTGCATCATGAATGATCAATATGCTTTCAAGCTTTTCAAAGAGCTGTTCTTTCATTTCTGATGTTTCTTCAATGCTAGTTAGCCTATTCTTTAAGTAGATCAAATGTTCTAACTTTGCATCATAAGACAAACTTTCAATTTTTGGCAGAAGATGTTTCAAGTACACTTCAAGATCATCCACAGACACACAGCCAAGCACAGTATACAAATCTTTTAAATGTATTTTCTCTTCAAGAAAAGCTGATGACGTTGACTGTGTCCATCTGTCTACTTCCACTGATGGAATGCTTTTTGTGAGTACATAACACGTCCCATATTTTGAAATGCTTATGTATCGACCACTAATGGATTTATAACATGGGAGAGACTTTAAAATTTTAATGTCATCTTGAGATGTCAAATGACATAAATTGCAGTTGAAGTACATTAAGAGAGCCTCAAAGTCACTTTCTGCTAACTTTTCAGTTCTAAAAGATGATGTTTGTACCATATACTGTATGGCTTTCAGAATGCTTGAAGGATTATCTATATTTGCTGTGGAAGCTGACAGCAAAGGCACTAAAGCACTATCTTTGGAGCATATTTTGTTCAACGCCAGCTGTATACAACCTGTTTTCATCAAAGCATGAAAGACTTTATCACTCTGGGCATTTGGAAAAACAGCAATATGCATAATGCTGAGAGGCAGCAGAACATCACACTCAGGCACAACAAGATGATTAGCTGAGACAGTAAACTTTACACCTGGAAGCAAAGTCCAGTCCTTCAAAGTTTCAACAACACCATCAAATTTTGCTTGGATATCCTCTTGTTCTTCCTTAACAGCTATAGATTCACTAATAAAATGCCAGGCATTTTTAAGCCAAGACTCACTTGCAAAGTTTTCTTTCCATTTCATACAACTTTTAGTTTTATATTCTCTGGGCAGCACAGAAGATAACAACTCAGCAAAACTTGCGATATCGAAGACTTTTGCTACATCACTGCTAAGTAAAATATTGTTGTACCTCAAATATAAAGTGTTCATAAAGAGGTCCTTGCGAGATGGAATAAGTTCATGGTAAGTTGTTAAGAACTTTGGCCGTTTTGAATCAAAAATTTGCAAAACATTGTCAAGGGTAATAAGAAGTGGCAAGCCCTCAATTTGGATTTCATTTTCTTCTGCATCCTTAAAACAATAGTCCACCAGAAGTTTGAGGCTATGGAAGAGTTTCAAGTTTGTCTGCTGAAGACGACAGGGTAACTTTCCAATGTGGCAATTCGAGTCTGGAAATGAAAACGTCATCAAAAATAATCGGACATCAGCAGGTGTGACATAGGTGACAGGAATATCTGCATCTACCAAACAGTGGTAAAGATTTGCAGTTTCATCACAGTTGTACACCAAATTAAAACCTATTTCTAAGAGTAAATGTTTTAATCTATAAACATTTTCAGCTACTGACTTCCGTGTTGTGATGTTGTATTCTGTGTTTTTGAGATGCTGCAATTCATCTTGTAGCAGATTGTCAAAGAATGGCCGGCCTTTATTCACAGTAGACATGTTAACCCATGTGATGATAACAGCAGAATGCAGATCAGAACCATCAACATTTGGAGCTCGCATAACAGGTAAAAGACGCTTCAAATCCTCATAAATGCAACTGTAAACTGCTTTCACTAAACAATACCAATCTGGCTGAACATCAAGTCTATTAACTGGAAAAAAAGATAAGAACTTTTTTAAAGTGTCTTTCACAGCATGAACTGGCGTGTTTTGCAGCACAGACACTGTAGGATCAGTGCCTGGAAAATAACGTTTCTTCAGTTGAATCAGCAGTTCAACATAAGCTGGTGCTATCAGCGCTGTCATCAGACTGTTATTCCAGTCACTTCTTACTCCGACTCCATTATCATCACGCCACAGATTCCTTCTCGCAGAATCCAGAGCAAAGTGTCCATTCACATGAAAAGGTAGCCCAGTTTCTAAAGATAAAGGTAGGAAACAGAATGCTCTGTGGGGTTTTTTGTAATTATGAGTAATGCAAGCTGCTACCCCACCACGTGGAAAAAGAGTGATGTCCTCATTCTTGTGGGCTGAAACAACGCTTTTGGATACCTTTTCCATAGCAGAAAAGCCTGACCTGTTACAAATCAACCAAGTTGTAAGATTTCCTTCAGAGTCCTCAGTATCCATTGTGTAAGTAATCTGTTGCACAGGTATTTCACTTAACTGCTTTTTTTTAGTCACGCTCTCAATTACAGATGCATGGAATTGCTTTCTTTTCAGCCTGTCTCCATCAGTGATTTTTCCTTGTACAGAATACAACACATTCAATGCTCCTGTTGCTTTCTCTATCTCACAAATAGAAATTTTTTCCATATGGTTCAAAAACATTAAGAGTTCTGCTCCATCTGTACGCAGTTTATCTAGAAGATTTTGGACCATTCTATCTGAGCATGGAACTGTGGAAATTTCTGATACTTTTGCCATTTCTCCATTTCGAAGAGGAAACCGAAACATTGTGCAATTATCCAGTTTAAAGTGATCTCCTAAGTAGAGGTCCAGGACATCTGAGAACTGAGTTCTGAAATCTGCATCTAAATCTCTAAACATGCGGCCAGGACTTGTTGATGTTGCACCTGGTGCGTATCTAGCATGAGGATCAAAAATACAAAGAATATCATTGCCAGATATGAAAGAAGGGCAATCAGTAATGTGATAAACAGAATTGAAGCCTATACCGTATTGCCCGGTTTTACAGGGGTTTCCTACTTTAGTACCTTTTCCAAGGTTCTGAATTCCTCTAATATCATCTTCTGTAAACGGCTGGTTGTTGTAAACACACAGGGCTGGCCCTTGAAGTGGTGCCCATTTCTCATCAAATATTCTATCAGCTGGATGCTGTCTAGGATCAAACACAAAACAGATCTCTGTAGCTTTTGCGTCATCTGCATTCTGAAGGAGTTCTTTCAGCATTTCTTTTTCTGAAGGGTAGGCATTAAGAATACTTTTAATTCTACTTGTCAATTTTTCTTTCTGGCCAAATTCTGTTCCTAGGGTAGTAAAACAGATGTTGGACGCATATCTTTCTAAAGCTTTATGGCGTTTGGGTATTGCTCCTAGCTTTACTGCAACTTCCCTAGGAATATCAGCATGACAATACTTAACTGTTGTGTCTTTAACTTTAATCCATGGACAGTCATTGTAACACAAAGATTTTGCAGGCAGAAGTGCAAGACGAGTATCGGGCAACAAAATCTCTCCATACTTTTTCACACAAAATTCCTGCTTTTTCTCTCTAATGAGGCTCCATATTCCTTCACTAATTATTCTCCTGCAAAGCTGAAAATTCTCTTCTGTTAGTTGTTTGGTCCCTCTTTCCTGATTTATTAATTCCAGAACAAGAGCAAAGTCTTCAACTGTGAAAGACTGCCTGACACCCATGCCTTCAAATAGCTCACGAAAACTATTTTTGTATTTATTAGGCAACTGATAGAGATACGGTGCCGCTTCAAAATTCAAGTGAAAAGACACTTTTGTTGGATCAACGTATACATTCTCAACAAGAATAAAACTACAATTTGTCAGTTGTTCAATTATCATAACTTTTGTTGATTCATTTTGCAACATTGCTTCATGTAGGTGTTTGTAGCAAGCATTGGTGATATTTTCCTGATATAATGTAATGCCATCAAAAGACTTTGCAACTTCTTCTAACTGATTAATGACCAAATTAACAGCTGGTTTCTTTAGCAAACCCAAAAATTCTTTTACAGCTAATGACAAAGCACCACAACCTTTAAAGGAATGGGAATTTTCATTAAGAATTGGTTGTATCAGGCAAACTATATCTTGATGATCAGCAGTGAAAAGATCAGTTGCTGAAAACATTGCATCGGGCAGAAAATCATTGCCTTTCCAGTGCAGTGAGAAGCCTGCTGGCTTGCTAAGGAAAGGAAGAAAAGGGATGGTTTGACATTTTTCAGCAAATTCTTTAGCTCTAGGGTCCCTACATTTCAGTTTCTCATCAATAAGACTTAATATAATACTGCTTCTGAGACAAGCTGCTGCATGGTCTACCTTGTTAATTTCAGCTACTGACTCTGCACGTTCTATCAGGTCTTCCCATAAAATATCATCTTTAGCCATTCCTAACTGAACAAGTTTAATCAAAATAACTGGATTAAGGTAATCCTGAGTGGTGCCATAAGGAAATCTTCCGTCTTCAGCATCATATAACTTTGCAACTCTTCCTTCTGGATGGATCAGTCTTGACGGTGTAACTAATGGGTGCCCATCCAAAGAACAAGGAATACATGGAGTAACACGAAGAATTCCTGAAAACTCCTCAAGTTTTTCATTAAGAACATAACGCATCAAAGGATCTCGCAGCTCTGCAGCAATCTCTTGAACATTAGGGAAAAACACCTCAGAAAAAAACTGTTTTTCAGAGAAAGTGTTCTCCAATAATACATATTTGCATCCTGCTTCTTCAAATCCTGTCTTAACCCAGGAAGGGAGATCCACAGCACACAGATTTTTGGAACCAGTTTTTTTAAGGTACTTCAAAAAGATCTTAAAGGCTGATGGTCCAACATCTGGCCGCTTCAGAATTGAGTCATCTAGAAACCTTACGTTCTTCATGGAAACCCAAGAGATACCATCAGAAAACACTTTTATCCCTTCTTTGCTTTTCATATGAGCTATGTCTTCATAGAACCCTTGACAGATAATAGAAAAGTCATCGTGAACTGAATCAGGATCTGGCCATACAGCACAGTAACTGTAGTCAACGAGCTCACCACTGATTGCCATATCACGGAGAACACAAAGTGCTTCTATGTAGGCTTTTACAATAACATGCCTCATGAATACTGTGTTCCATCTCCCTTTTGTGTCTGTTTTCCAGATCTCTTTGCGGTTTGAAGTAACTGCAAAGCAGCCATTTATATGAAGAGGTAAGCCTGTTTTTATTCGTAGAGGTAAGTAGCAGAATACTTCACCTATGTTGTTGCAATTAGGTTTCACAATCCACTTTTGATCCTGGGTTTCATTCAGCAACACCGCTACTCCACCACAGGGAACAAGACCTAGTCTTCGTCCACTTTCATGTAATGAAAATTTTAAAGCATCACCAGTGTCCATGCAAGAACATATAAGCCATGTTGTTGAATCTACTGTCTTCTGTGGCAGTTCATCAGCTGACCTTTTTATCTGTCCTGATTTAGCCATTTCAAAGAAAGCAGCTGGATCATCTTCTGCGCCTCTGAAAAGGGGAGACTGTAAATCAGCAATCCGCCTAAATACATGGTGAAATTCTTCTACTACTATCTGTAAGATACAGGAGGACTTTGGTGTTTCAGTGGGAAGCTTTTTATTACTGCTGCTGCAGACCTTCATTAGTTTAGCTGCTTCTTTTAAAACACTTACATTTGGTTCAGTCAATGCTTTGGAAGAACAAACTCTTTTTTTAATGGTGACAACATCTTGTGCCACGCCAGGATCTTCTTCCTCAATTTTCAAGTACTTCAAAACCATTGAATTTACACTCTGAGCAAATATTATCAGCCTATGACCACAAATGCTAAATTCGTCCACAAGAGAATAAATGTCTGCTGTATTATAACACGTGTTGCTGACTTCACTCACTTTAGCTTCCTGCTGAGTTCTGAAGGAGAGTCTGAAAAGTGTTCCTTTGTAGCTGTAAGGTGATTCTACAGTCAGTGGCAGCTGGCAACCAAAAACTCCTATAAATGGCTTAAACTGATTGGGAAATTTTCGCAGCCTCTTCTGTTGTTTACTCCAGTTAATTTTGATTCCAGGATTAGATTTATCTCTAATATGCTTACTGATATGATTAACATTTGGATCAAACATGATCATGAATTCCCGGCTCAAAATAATTGGAACATCAGTGATATGATAAACAGAATTGAAACCCAGTCCAAACTTTCCAACTTTGTCAACTTCACTCCTTTTTAAAGACTCTCCTAATCGAGTTATATTTAGAAAATCAGAGTCAGAAAATTCAGAGTTATTGAATGACCACAAAGCTGGACCGTGACATGCTGCCATTCCTGGATCCAGAAGATTTTCTCTTATATCCATATTTCTCCTCATGTCAATCAGGAAATTACATTCTGTGGCATTAGCATCATCAGCATTTTGAAGAAGTTCTTTAAAGATGTCTGAAATTGAAGGGTACTCTTCCAGAATGTTTTTAATTCTTACAGTCAGAGGCTCTCTTTGCCCAGACTGCTCAAACCCCATATTTTCTGGATTAATCAATCTTGTGCTAAGACATGGAACATTTAGCCACTCAGCAGTTTTCATTGGTATATCTTCATGCACCAAAACTATTGGTTCGACAGAATCTTCAAGCAAATCATTTAAGTCATCAACTTTGATATCACAGTAACAACACTCGTGAATTGGCCTCATCACAAGTTTATAAGGAAGCTTGCCACTGTACAGTGGCATGGGTGTATGAAGACTTGCAGGAATCTGATTACTGTACAGCCATCTTATAATGCTCAACATAATGTGAAGATTCTGTTTACTCTCTTGTTCTGAGAGACACTGCTCACTTTTTAGATATATTTTCTGAATGACCATAGAAACATGGTCTGGTGTTAACTGTTCAATTGAACCACAACATTTAAACAACTGGTGAAACTTCGCCATAGTTTTTGGCACATAATGCAGATAAGGCTGGAGGTCAAGGTCAGGTACTGTTTTTATTACTGCTTGTGTGAGGGAACAAAATGTTTTACCTGTCCAAACCCAGGGAAATTTCAAGGCTTTAAAAGCTTCTTTGCCTTCTTCTAAATGATCATGCATAAACCCATAGATTTCAAGCAAGATATGCTGAAACTGATAATAGTCCTCATCACTGAAAGTTTTAGAACTGTGCCAATCAACCACCACTTTGAAATGTTTTAAAACTGCTTTTATGCTGGGTTTTGTGGAGATGCCAAGTGCTTTTTCTATATCAAACTGCACATTTTCCACAAGAGGAACTGAGGATCCAACTAAAATTGCATGAGATATATCACACATTTCTGGTGGTAAACACAGATTGCAATGATCTCCTTTCCAAACTAAGGATCCTGGATAATTTGGAGGTCTTTCCTTACATGCCGGAATCCATTTTATTTTTTTCAGGGCAGTTTTTGTTTCAGATGACTGAAGCAGCATATGGTTTTTGTTCAAAATCATCAAGAGAGTTCTAGCTTTCTTTATCAATAAATCACGATCGGTGTTAGAGTCAGCATGCAAACTTTCAATTTTGTTTGCTACTCTCATAATATCACTTTCCACAAGATTGGCTTCACTTTTTAAGCCTATTTGTCTCAGAGAATGAAGAATATCTGAGGATGTGAAAATAGCAGGAGGAAAGGAAATTTCCTCCTCAGAATAGAATAAGTTTTGCAGCAGTTCCACCTCAGGATCAAAGAGCTCATTTGCTGTCATTATCTTTTCCTCTGTAATTCTAATAAACTTCAACGCTGCCAGCCAATCTATCACATCTATATTCTCGTTTTTCAGAAAAGTCAGATTTTCAAGAACCCACTGCATTATCTGTGCTGTTTCATCGTATGAATAGAAATTACTTCTTATGTCTTGTATGATAAACTTCAAGCAATCTGTGCTCTTTAGCTGTTCTATTTTTAGCAGGTTAGCCAAGCGAATAGTAGCTTCATCGCTGCTGCCAATTATTGGAACAGAAAATCTTAGACCAGGCGGAATTTTGGCTGTGTGATGTAATACCTTACTACCATTTAGCCCAGCATAAACAGGAACACCATCATCAGGTGATTTCTCCATTTTTTTAAATATCAGCAATTCCTGAATAATTCTTCTTTCTTTTTCACTTACATCATTCAAACTAGCTAGGAATGCCCTAAGAGCATCCTTATGTGTTGACGGTAATGACAAAACTTGATTGCATAGTTTCTGCAGAGACACTTTTTCCATTATTTGTAAAACAGCACTTGGTAATGGTGGATGCACATATTTTTTTATAAGTGGATGTTGGATTGAAACGTCCAGCTTCTTAAGCACAACTCCACCAACTTTCTCAATAATATCAGCTATGTAATCTGGGAGCTGAGTCTCAGATTCATCTTCCAGAATGATAGGTGACGGATTCCTAAATCTAACCAGCTCTAACGATGATTGGTTTTCTTCCAGCAGAGTCTTAGGGATAAGCGGCATGTCATCAAAAGCACTCAAGTCATCAGAAAAATGCATATATAGGTGCTTCCAGACCATCTTAAGCCAAGAAATTGATGGGTGATTTTTGTCTTCCAAACCTGGATACCACTGCACCACCATGTCTCTGCCAGGCCACACACTATTCATAACTTCTTTAATCAGCCGAGTAAATCTTTCCGGGTTCAGAAGCTGCAGCTGAGTACATGGCCTTCCTGAAATTACAGCAAAAGGGAAACACCATGAGAATCAGAGCAGAGTTACATAACAAAGTGCTTTTGTAAGTTAGAAAAAAAACCTTCTCTCTGGGGGAAAACTGCTAAATAGAACTGCAGAGACCAGCTACTCTCATTTTTAGGAGTTAATTAAAAGCAAATACATTCCATGTTAGTATAAAAATGAAAACAAATTCAAAATTATTAATAAGTTATTGCACTTATTAGTTTGACACAAAAGCCTTCAGGCATACAAAGCAACTATGAATTTACTGTCAAGGTAGAAACTTTGTATTTTCCACGTATTTTCCTGTGTAGTTGATTCTTTACACTACTTACTTGCCTAGTGGTAAGAACCTAATCCACTATTTTTCCTCCTATACTTGCAAAGAGTCCAATAGTTTTTAAGGATTATTTATTAAGTATTGCAAACCAGATGCTCTTATGCTAAAAACTGACAAGTAAAACTCAGTTGTACAAGGAGTGCTGAAACTAAGTTTAGATGTATATGCCTCTATTCTTACTGTCTATACTTTAAATAAATGAAATGAATGTTAACACATCTTAATGATCACTAAGACAATTTATACTTAAAAAACTAAAGAATGTCTGTGGCTAAGAACAGAATATAGAATACAAAAATATCAATCCTTTCCGATGATACCAAAATAAATGACAAAAATGGAATCAATACATCTGAGTTTCAGATCTTTCTCTCTTCTAAATAGCACAGTTGTTTACAAAGAGATGAGTAGTAAGATCCTTCAAAATAAAAAAAGTTTCCTTTCACCTCAGCACTCCAAAAAGAGATGTATTCTGCCTCATGTGCAAGGAGAACAAATCGTATTTACAACTCTTTTCATAATTATCTTTCATAGCTATCTTTTGGCAGATTGTTTTGCAGATTTTGTTTAGAAAAAAGCTGGAAGAAATGAGAATAGCTAATCATCAAATTCACACAAAGATCAAGCTTCAATACAAACCAGTACACCTTTAGTTAATAACCATACCTGAAAATCCCCAGAGAAGCTGTTGGGCTAAAATATAATCAAATTTATTTAGAAAACATCCAGTCAATTACATATTAATATACAGAACAAAATATTTAAACAACTGTTAACTACAAAAATACAGTACGCATCTTGGGAGAGAAAAAAATTAGATCTGGTTATTTTTGTGCAACACAAAAAAAAACCACCTATAACCTATAATCCCAAAGAAATTGTGCAAAAACATGTATATTCTGCAACTGTATTGGGAATCTCTCTGATATAGTTTCTAGTTATACAAGTAAAATTCCTGAGAGGTAAGATCTTAAAACCTGTACTGTAGGTACGCCTTACTCTACTCTGCCCTGGTGAGGCCTCACCTGGAGTACTGTGTCCAGTTCTGGGCAGCCCAGTACAAAAAAGACAGGGATCTCCTGGAAAGAGTCCAGTGGAAGGTCACTAAGATTACAAAGGGCCTGGAGCATCTCTTTTATGAGGATAGCCTGAGCAACCTGGGTCTGTTCAGTCTTGAGAGAAAAAGACTGAGAGGGGATCTGATTAAGGTCTATAAAAATCAAAGGAGCGGGAGGCAAACAGACAAGGCCAGACTCATTTCAGTGGTGCGTGGCAATAAGAAAAGAGGAAATGGCCACAATCTGAAGCACAGGAAGTTCTGCACAAACACGCGTATAAACTTCTTCACAGTAAAAGTGCCGGAGCACTGGAACAGGCTGCCCAGAGAAACAGGTTGTGGAGTCTCATTCTCTGGAGATGTTCAAGACCTGCCTGGATGTCTACCTGTGCAACCTGGTCTAGGGAGTCTGCTTTGGCAGGGGGTTGGACTCAATGATCTCTAGAGGTCCCTTCCAACTCCTAAAATTCTGTGATTCTTACAACTATGGAAAATCCTAGAATACACATAATTGAGGAGGAGGTGGAAATAAAAAGTAGGCCACAAAAACTTGCAAAAGGTCACCTGAAAGCCCTCAGACATTTCTAGATTTAGAAAATTACATTTCTACATAAATATGACAAGTAAGTCCTTCTAATCAATAAAAAGCATATCACCAACCAAGAACAAGTCCCTGGAAGAATGCATGTCAAAGAAACAGTTAAATGAAGATAGTAGGAAGTCAGGCCTCAAATGCAACCCAAATCTTTCTAGGAACCAGATTCACAGACCAACCCAGAAAGTGAAGAAATGCCCTAGAAGAACTCTCAAAGTGATTGGGTTATGAATACACAGGTTGGATTTTTTTTTCTTTCGTTTTAATCTCCAGTTTCTGTTTACAATGAATTTAAGCTTACAGTATACCAAAACCTTGTTTCAGGTGATTTTATGTTTTTTGTTGTTCTTTATTCAAGCACAGGTTTGAACTGTCTTGTGATGAGATGCAAGTGCAGAAAAGTAAATTCAACTAACACTGTCCAGAAAAAAGACAAAAAATTAACAGTGAAAGCAAACATAGAAGCATCATATCTACAAAAGCAGCAAGTTTTCTGGTAAACAAACTATTTGCATAAGGATCAGAAGTATTTCAGTAGGTCTGTTTTGACACAACCAAAAGTTACAAATAAAGACTCAGGAAATATTTAATGAAATGATATGGTCTACAGCACGCATCCAGCCAGATGATTAAGATGGTTTCATTTGTTTGGCTTTTTATAGATGCATCTTTAGAAAGCATGGATGTAATCACTTGTAGTTGTGAGATAAAAGATGACCCATAATAATTAAAAAAAAAACAAAAAAATGACATGGCTATTGCATATAATGATAACTTAAGACATGTAATATAGAACTCAGACAATGTTAAGAGAAAGAATATTATATGTAAAAAACTTGCATAGAGATATCTCCTATTAATTCTTTAATTGTGGCTTTTTATCTATCTTTAGATCTCCCCTTTTTATTCATTCATAATTTTTATTTATGCCACTTCATTCAGTCTACAGCTTTTCATTTGTTTTTTTTTTTGTTTGTTTGTTTTTTGAGATGATTAACTTACCAGTGTGAACTCAATTTCAAAGACAACAAAGAAAACTCAAGTTTAGAACTAGTCTGTTCAACAACTAGCAATCTATTTCATTGTATGAGTTTACAAAAGACATTACCTCTGCTTTTGGCAGCTTCTTTCAAAGCAGCTAGAACCTCAGGCTTCAGGTCATCAGAAAGTAACCTCCCTTCAAGGCCAGGAAAGAGTGATCTAACATAACATTTAAAAAAATAAATAAACGTTTTCAGCAAAGCATCTAATTCACATATGCTTCAATACAGAAATTACAAGAATGGTAATCATCATGGTAATTGTTGAATGCAAAATAGTCACTTGTATATTGGGCTGTCAGTGAATATTTTCCTATAAAAAAGGAAATAAGAACTTAGGAAAGAGAGCAGTAAGAAACTAAATTTTCCAACTACTCTTCTTTTCAAAGCAAGTATAAGCAAAGCTTCTCTTGATAGAAAAAAATAATATTATTTTCACCTATTTGTATTATAAAGAAAGAAAAAACAATAAAACATCATGTTTTATTTCCCTTAAGGATTATCAGAAAGAAGAAAAAACACATCATGTAATTCCAGGACTTCACAAAAATCCATGTATTCAGACACTGGTCTGTGTGCAGACGTTGGTTAAGACTATTGTAACCACAAGTAGTCCAGATGTGGCCTCACCAGGGCAGAACAGAGGGGGAAGATCACCTCCCTCAACCAGCTGGTCATGCTCTTTTAATGCACCATTGGACACCAGGGCATGTTGTTGGCTCATGGTCAGCCTGTTGTTCACCTGGACACTCAGGACCTTCTCCACAGAGCTCTGTTCTAGTATACCAGCCCTTAATCTGTAGTGATGCATGCAGTTATTCCACCCCACATGTACAACTCTGCACTTGCCTCTGTTGAAACTTATAAGTTCACTCTCCACCCAACTCTCCAGCCTGTCCAGGTTGTCCTGAAAAGCAGCACAGCCTTCTGGTCTGTCAGCTACTCCTCCCATCTTCGGGACATCAGCAAACTTCCTGAGGGTGCTTTCTAACCCTTTATCCAGATCACTGATGAATATATTGAACAAGACCAGACCCAGCACTAATCCCTGGGGAACACCACTAGACACAAGCCTCCAACTAGCCCTCTGAGCTCTGCCAGTCATCCAGTTCTCAGTCCTCCTCTCTGTCCATTCATCTACCCCACAACTCCTCAGCTTACCCACAAGGATCTGAAAATCAATAAAAGGAAAAGGAGGGGTGGTTCCATACACACAAATGGGAGACAAGGAGGAGCAGATAAAGGTTAAAAAAAAAAAAAAAAAAAAAAAAAAAAGCCTAAGTTATCTCATACTTCAATATAGCCTTTAAATGTAATGTACTTCCTAATTTGACATGTATCCTGTGGCACTCTGTTAAAGCCTAGATCACATTATTCTTTACAAAGTTATAAAAGCAAGTAGCTTTCAAACTTTTCAGATGAGACACATGCATACAAACATTTATACTAATCCAGACATCAAGATATGTTTATGCAATATTTCATTACAGTATAGGCTGCTACATATCATCTTATATGCTAATAAGTATGTAACAGTCTGAAGTAATTTAGCATTTAAACTAAAAAGCAATTTTTAAAATATTAAGTATACCTGGGAAAATCTTCTGAGGTTATGTAAACAATATCCTGTTCTGACACAGATGAGGAAAAAGAAATAAAATTTCCATTCTGTAGTGGCAAAAGCTCCAATCCAATGAGTTCACTGTACACTCCATCAGAAAGCACAAACTGAAGGAGATGAAGCTTTTCTTCAGCAGGTCCACTGTGCCCAGATTTCCTTAGTACTTGCCGTACAACTGCAGGAGTCACTTTTTTCACAGCTTTAACAATACAAGTAGTAAAATGCACTGCACTAGCAATATTTGCTGGTACCTTGGCAATCTGCTTCCCTGAATTCTGGAGGTAGTTGAGAACAGATTGTGTGTACTCCAAACTCTCATCCATTTCAGAAAAGTACACCTGTTCCACTTTCATCCACTGATTACTCACTGAGTAAATAACTGTATGCTGAAGCAGCTCTTTAAAGAGAGGTACTACAATTGGCTTCCAGGGAACCCTGATTTTGTTCTCATCAGGCCATAAACCATAAATTCTTTCAGCTGACAATGGAAAATCCGAATTCTCCTCAGTCTCCATTCGTTTGATAGCTTCCAAAATAAGGTTGCTATATGCCTTTGGCACAATATTCACCACAAGAAGATCATTCCACAAAGCTGCTGGATCTCTCCATTGATCCAGCTCTCGCCATTTGATACTCCTTCTATTGTCTGTGAGACCAAAGAAACCACTAACATGGACTGGCAGACCAGTTTTGCTTTCTTCACCTGGAGGCAAAGGCAAGAAACAAAACGCTCTTCCTGAGAAGTCTGCTACAGCTCCTTTATCCTTCTCATTACACGATAAAGGCATGGCTATTCCAATAGTAGGAACAAATTTCAAGTCATCTGCTAAGCAATCCAGGTCAGTACACATTCCTCGGCCACCTACACAGTTACATACCAACCAAGACGTTTTCTGTGCATCCTTAACACTCTCATCTTCTAGAGCAATATTTACATGGTATGTCACACACGTAATGCTATTGCTTGGAACTCCCTTACAATACTGATTTATTGCTGTTCCTAAGATTTTGATAGAGTTGGGTCTTTCATGTTTCAAGGCTTTGTTCTCGCTAGCAGTCACTCTAAAGATCAGCTTCTCTGTTCCATCAGCCTCTCTAATATGCAATGAAACATCCTGAACACTCTTTAAGAAGAGCAACACTGTGTCAGCATCTGCCCTGAAGGATTCAAACAGTTCCAAAACCTTCTGTTTGTCATAAACATTGCTGCTCAGTTGGGACGGCTGTAATCGAAGTGGGAAGCGAAAAAATGTACCAGGAAAGTTTCCATTCTTAAAAGTTTCCTTAGTGCTGCCAAACACACCAATAAATGGTGCAAATTGGTCTGTAAGTTCATTGATTTCCTTGCTGTCTTCTTTTAGATTCCAACACTGGCCTGATTCATGAGGTCCAAAGAGGGTTTGATGGGGATCCAGCATTCCAATTTGGTCACCACTGAAAATGCTAGGGACATCTGCATAAATGAAAACCAAAATATATTAATAACCCTAACATAGCATTTTCAAATACAGTTTTATAGAAGTAACTTAGTAAGGGCAAGAAACACAAGCATTCTAAAACAACAATGAACCTAGCAAAATTCTGATAACATAATTCAGTATTTATTGACAGGAAGAAACAACCACATCCCTGTTCTGCAGTATATAGTCATAAAACTATCTGAATTTTAGCAAATAGAGTGCAAGATAAAATGGAGTTTTTCCCCAGCTGTATCCTTTGACCTTTAAAATACTTTAAGAAAATGTACTTTGCCAAAAATAGATCCTATTCTATTCATACTTGGCAGATCTTAAGGGCCAGCACATTTAAAATGATAACATCCCAGTTACCAAATCACTGAATGTATTAACTTTAACTAAGACTTTATGCATGCTGTACTAAGTAAAATATGATGAGAAAAAATCCTGTGCCTTATTAATTCCCTTCATAAGAGGCACAAGTTAAATATGTTTTTGAGCAAAATTTTGTCTTTATCCTGTATTACTGTAACTACTACGAAGGCTGAAGGCACTATTTACTTCATCTACTTTTTCACTACACATTAATAAAACATTCCAGAAGAATAATGGATTTCCATACTTCATTATTTTTATTTTTATTTTTGTCTGGGTTTGGTGTGGCACAGATTTTTTTGGAAAATCTTTCTCAACTGTAAACACATATAAAACTCTTCACTACTTTTTAAAATGAAATAAACATCACTGCTTGCTACGTAAAGAACTTGCATAAAAGTTTTGGTCTAGTGACCAATTTAGACTAGATGCTTCCACTTGTATATCCACCCTATATTACAGCCTTCTATAATGTGAGCTGCAGCACATAGCTGAAATAATCACGTAGAGGAACGTTCATTTCAATATAAGGGAATAAGTGCACAATAACGTTAGTTGAAGAAGCAAACCTTCAAGTCTTCAAAACAAAAAAGACGCCTTTCTATGGTTTTAGAAAAACCATCAGTACTCTTTAGGGAAACTTAGATAAGGACCTTACTTAAGAGATACCATACAGATAGTATTATATCCTTGATGAATACATAATTTAAAAAATTTAAATGGTAGTACTTTAAAATATCTACCGAATGTACCTGTTATATGATAAACTGAATTAAAGCCAATCCCAAATCTTCCGACTTTCAGGGGATCATCTTTCTTCCTGCTTCTAGCAATTTCCTGTATACCATGCCAGTCCTCAGCCGTGAAAACTGCATCATTGTATGCATAAAATGCTGGCCCTAAAATAAATAGGCAAGCATTAAAAAGATGACTGAAGAAAACTATTCACTGCTGAAAATTTCTGGAGAACAAGTTTACAAAACTGAGAAAACACTTCTTTGAAGTATGTGCCTGCAAATTTAATGGGGAAGCAATGACTCAAGCTGACTTCAGATTATCCTTGGTGATGAAATGGAGGTACAAATAGAGGAGTAGCAAAAAACAGAAAGCAAGAGTTAAGAGTTACCACTGCATATGGTACTATTTCCCAGAGAAATAAACCTAGAGATAGACATATATCTCTAGGAAAAGTGACTTAGAATAAAGAAGAACATGAAGACTTTCTTAAACAGAATATCTGGAAGCACTTGGAAAACTGCAACTGACAGCTTGCAAAAGGACAGTATGGCCTTCAATACTAAAAATTTGCTTTGGAAAAGAATTATCTACATTATAACTTAGATAAAGCATTTAGCAAGGTTGAAGCAGCAGTTGAGTCATCCCAATATAGTCAACTCCATACAGAAAGAAAAAAGAAAATCATAGAACCACATATGTACCAAAGAATGGACAAAATCAGTACAAAGTGTATTCACCCTGATATTGTGCCATGTCCTTGGACCACAGAGTTTCTGTTCCATATTGAGTCTCATCATATAAAAACCTAACCTCTGTGGCACCAGCATCTTCTGCATTCTGAATCAGTTCCTGACAACAAGAATAAAAAGAAGAAACAAAAATAAGGTGTGACGCAGTAATTTTATGCATATTGCTTCCAACTGAAGCAGTAGAAAATAACTATAATATTCTCAAGTATAACTGCTGTCATACCTTTCAATCAAAAGTATTTTATCCAGCTTACCTGAATGAAAACAGATACTATAAAAGGAACATTCAGACAAATACTATAACCACGATTTGAATTTGGAGCTCAAATATCACACAGAACCAGTATGTATGCAGTTCAGAAGTAAACTACTAAACTGTTACTATAAGAACTGTAGAACTATTTTCCCAAATCAGAGTTATAAACAAATCTCAAAATAATGCAAGATAGCAGAAGATTGAAAAAGAATAGTCAAAGTTTATTGTTAAGACCATACAGCTGTCAGACAGATACCAATAGTTGTGAAGGGGTAATATACAGCACACTTCTTTGCATTAGCTAAATTCAATTTAAATCAACATTTCACAGCAATGAGGTGCAAGACATTTCTGAACTGTATCTCTATAAACAATGAAATCAAGAGAGGTCACCAGTCAAAGCCCATTGAGTAGAGAGAGACTTATATTAAGACTGAATATTTGTTAAATAGCATTAGTAGCAGTGAGAGCCATGGAAAAATCTCATAACTGAAATGTCAGTAAAGTTGTTTACTATGCTAATTATAAACTATATTGATAAAATATGTCCATCTAGTAACATTTACCATAGACTCATCAGAATAATTATGAACAGATGCAGAATGAGAACTTCACAAAATACTCTATTTATACTGGATCACCAGTGCATGTCAGGACTCCAAAAATGTACCAGATATGTGCCTATGTGTGTGGGAGAATACGTAATTAAGTTTTGCACAAGAAGATCCCTCATTTGAATTGAAAAGCTGTCTAGGTAGGTACATCACACCGAAACGTAACATACAACATAAATATTCTTCAGTAATTCACAACAATAAAAGGGTTGCCGGCAAGGTGAGTGTTCAGGTTGGATTCTAATATATTGTTGGCAGCAATGAATAGTAATAAATAAGTAACTAACTCATAGATATCTAGCATAGAGCTTTAATTTAAAGCAATAAGCACTCAGTTTTTTTACTGTATGACAATATATTCGATCCAAAACGTACATTACAATTTAACCAAAATATATTGTCAGTTCTACATCATTTAAAATCAAGACAAGATAGCAAGAAAAAACACCCAGTTTAGCATATGCTTTAAACAGAATTGCTACATGCAGCACTTAATTAAAATAATAATAATAATAATAATAATAATAAATTCCTATAAAAGAACTAAAACAATCATGCAAGAAACTGCAGAAGTCTTTAGAAAAATGAAATAAGCAGGGAAACTTCCAAGTAGCCAAGGACTTCCATTCATTCTGTGACACACTGGATCTGCTACGTCTGACTTTAACAGCAAAGTACAAGAAGAATATTAACATTGAAGTCTAATTTAACAGGCCAGCAAAATACCTAGTAATAAGCCATTCTTAACAGTCAGTTAACTCTGAACTGTAAAAACATGAAAAGATGAACATTTATAATATTAGATCTACCTGCCTGATTTCTAAGGACATTATCCTACTTTTTTTTTTTCAAGCTGCAATGAGAAACTGAGCTTCACTTTTTAAGAAATCATGAACCCTTAATGAACCCTTAATGATGCAAATGAATCTTATAGATTCAACTAGCATTCAGGAATACACAGTAAAAATGGTAGGCGTCCATTCGTAGGATGGGTACTCTCAAAAAATATACCTGTGATACAAGCTGCCAAAACAACTGAAAACATCTGTAATTTAAGTATTCATACCAAAAGTAACTCACTTCTTGTCCCATGGTTGCAAAGAAAGCCTTCCAAGACAAAATCTTGGAAGATTCTTTTGTCACCTGCTTTATCAGTGCATTTTCTATAGACAGATATGCATCTGCACCAAATCCCATTCTAGTCAGAACCTGGAATTCCCACATACTAGAGAAATAAATTCCCTACTATCCGTGAGGCATTCTGGACAAGAAGTACAATATTCAAACATGAAAGAGTCACATGAAATGCCCTTCAAAAGTAAAACTGGCACTTCAACATGTTAGCACAGAAAGCTACAATAAACGAGACCTCTTTTCTCTTGCTAAAATTATTGAAATAAGAGTGAACTGGACAGCCTGGTCTAATGGTTGACAACCTTGCACATAACATGGGAGTTGAAACTAGATGATCATCGTGGTCCCTTTCAACCCAGGCCATTTTATGATTCTGCAAATTATCTGTGTTTTCATTAGTCTAGAGTAAAGTGAGGTAAAGCCCATCCTACCAGTTCCATCTTATTAACTGCAAAATTTTATCTTTTAGGTCAGTGCTGTGATGTTCAACCTTTGGCTTGCACACATAATACTCAGCATTCAAACACAGAGCCAGCACACTTCAAGGTCTCCTAGACAAATTATAAAGCATGTAATGAACACTAACTTCAGCTTAGAACAAAATTTGGTATTCATTTGCTATGATAACGTATTTCTAGAATAAAAATATTTTTATGCCCATAGAAAACCAATGAGCTTATTATTTATGTTGCTTCAAAACAGTCTCCCAAAAGTTACTCAAAGATGTTTTTATAAATGTACTTAACCTAATTATGAGACTCTATGATACCATAGTAAATCATTAAGAAAAAAACGTATTTATTTAATATGAAATTCTATAGCACAATTTAATACTAACTTCTCAGGTTCACCCTAATCTTATACTAAACTAAGTCCTACAGAACTGCATATACTATTATGTATTTTTTTCACAGTTTACAGCGGAAATGAAAAAAATTGCAAGAAAAATAAATATTTTATAAAGCTCACTCACATACAATTAAATCAAAGATTTCATGGCATAAATTAACATCTGCATTTTATCTTTTTTATTAATTATAATGGCATTGGTGACAAGCAAGCTCAGAGACTACGTTAAATGAAAAAAAAAAAATCACATCTCACTTTGCTTTATAGAAACAGAAATATTTATCTACTGTACTAGAATGATTATCTGATGAAGTCATATTTCAATACTTCAATTCTTCCACAGAGATTTGCTGGAAAGCATTAAACTAATAGTAGTGTGTCATGCACATTAATTTCCTTCTAAAAATACCATTTATTGTATACCTTAAGAATCTGTCCTCCTTCTGGGTATCTTCTTAAAATATCCTTAAGAAAATCAACAAGTGGTGGAGTTGTTTGTCCAAAACGACCTAACGCAGAAACAAACAAACAAAAAAATCTGTGCATTATTCTACTATGCATTTACTTTCAGGTTTAAGAAAAAATACTAAACAATTACTTTAAATTTTGTTTTACATTAACTTAAGACCTGATACTATAACATCTTTAAAAAAAAAAAAAAAAAAAGCTGATGTTAATGTTAGTATGAAATTTCCTATCTGGGTGAAACAAACTGGATAGCTAAGGCTTCAGGTCATTTATATCCTAGTTCCCAACTACTGAGAGTTCAAATGCAGCAACTTCTAAAGGACAACTATTTTTTAGACTGTAGGACAGCATTCTAGGACTCTAAATATTTTACTGGCTGAGATGATCCTTTCTGACATGCACTCACACGGCATACTCTGTCTAGTGTAAACTTCCTGTTGTAGCACATTGTGGTGCTGGCTTGGTGTTAGCGTGGGCGCTACCTGTGCTCAGCACAGGAGGGAAAGTCACAGAAAGCTGCTAACAAGTTTTGAAGTTCTGGTGAATAAGCACTCTACAAACTCCATGGTCAGCCCCTGCTCTAAGAAAAATAATCTATTACAGAATGAAAGCATCAAATTTCTCCAGTTCAACTTCCAATCTAAAGAGCAGTTTCCTGAAACCAAACTTGAGATGAAGAGTAGATGTAATGCCCACAGGGAAAACTGGCTCTACTAATGTCTTCACCTATCACTTCCCTTCAAAATTACTAATGTAATGGTTATGTCTCTCTCCCTCCTGCATATATTTGTTTATCAAGTACACATATGCAAACACACATTACATATACTATGGGAAAAAACACGACAAAAAGCAATGGAACAAAAAAACCACCACAGCATCCTCCTCAATGCAGAAAAAAAATGATGGCTACAAGATCTACTTTCTGCAAATGACCCGTTCTAAGAAAAATATCTCAGAAGTTATACATACAGAAGTCTGGTGTTAAAGCCTTCAGATCCTTCAGACTGATTTACATAAGTGTTCAGGGCTAGGAAAAGTGCTTTCTCTAAACATGGAATCCTTACAGTAGTGTCTCTTTAGAAAATCTCACAGCCAAATATTCAAGCACAAAAAACTGCAACAGTTTTTCCTTTCCATGAAGGATTTCACAGGACTACTTAAATGTATTCCCATATACTTGTATGACCAAAATAAAAAAACAGGTTAGAAAGAGGAAAAACCTCTTTATTTGAAGTCTATCACAGCGATATACCAAATAAGAAAAATGTTTCACCCATAGAATCAGAGTCCATTTTCACAGGTGTTTTTGAACCATTACGAGTTCTACTGCGAGAAAACACGAACTTGTAGCTAATACACAAGTACCTTACTTTCCTCTGTCACTAGAAAACCACCAGTCAGTAAATCTGTGGTTTACTAAGCTAAGAAATGTAGCTTTTTTGTGACACCAAATAAAATAACTGCATGAAAAGGACTTCCTTCTTCATACATAAGCATGCTTTATTCCCTTGTAATAACAAATGGATACTTATAACATACAAGAAAAAATACTGCTTCCCATTTAAAGATAAAATAATTTCTATTAAATTCCAGACTAGAAAATTCCAGATTAGAAAATGTTTGGACCTTCTAGTTCATAAACAGAGACATATTTTTTCATACCTCCTCCTTTCAATGCTTCTGACTGAAGATTTAGAAAAATCTGACTTTGAGACTTTTGAAGATCTAGAATCTTGGTATCATCAGACAACTGAAACAGAAAAACAGATCTTGGTCAAAACACTCTGCAACGTACATATTCTAGTTCAGTTATATTCCGTGCATACTTATACCATGAAGCCTGGCTTTAGCTAGTAGCACACAAATACTCTGCAACAGCTAGTATTCAGTTCAAGCAGTACTTCAGACTTCGTGGTCTAATATGGCTTTTTTTCCTAATGCCTGTCTGGTGGTGCTCAGGTGATGCACTGGTCTGACAGTAACAAGACCAACAAACGGCTGCAAATAAATCAAGTAGAAAAATGTCTGCAGATGCCTACTAAGCACAAACTACAGCCTCTTTTTGCATTTGAGAAGCTGCCTGGGAACTTCTGGAAGCATGCAGTTACCGTGCTAACGTGCATGCCCATAAAGAAAATTAATATACACAAGTAATTTTAAACTAAGCTATATCACTCAGAGTAAGGAAGACAAAAAGTGTGGAGAAAAGTATGTCATTGAAAGATCCCACAAAAACTTGACAACTTCATCGCACTTTTACCTCAAACCAAGGGAGTCACTGGGAACACTCCAGAGAAACAGGGGCAAACTAAGCAACAAACTCCTCAGCAGCCATTGGGAAAAACATCATGGTTTTGTTATAGTTTTAGTCTACTACGGGAGTCCCAGTCATACGACACAGCGCACAGATACAAGGGGATAACAAATGTATAATTGCTGTAAAGTTGTACTGAGTTAATTTGAAAACTAAGCAATTGAAATTAGTCCCAGCTTATAGTAAACAAACAATTTCATTATGTGAAGTTGTAATATTACATCAGCCTCAGTTTACAGTAAAGTTCAGGTCTACTTTCTCTTTTCAGTGGCTAAAAACAAATCACAAGGAAGACATCAGTGCTCACACAGGGATGCTTACAATCAAAATACATTCAATAAGCAAAATATTCCAGTCCAGAGCACTTAGCCATAATTTTAAAACACTAATTAGAAACACGTTTCTTTTCAATTGCATCAGTTTTAAGAAGTCTTCACAGCAACAGTACGCTTACTGTAAGATCCTGCATAAACGCTGTACTTCAGCTGAGCGTGTCTCAAGATGTAAAATCACTTAGACTGGGTATAGGATAGCTTACAATTCAGTAAAATAAAGAAGAATCCAGAAAACGATGTAATCCATCACCAAATACTAAAGGGAGAGAATAACCAACTTTTCTCAGGTAGTATTTCTGTACCCAAAACACCAGCTGAAACTAGAATAATTAACTTGTTCAAATTAATAGATTAACACTACATTATTGGAACAGGCTGCCCAGGGAGGTGGTGAAGTCACTGACCCTGGAGGTTTTCAAGAGAAGAGAAAATGTCACACTTAGTCACATGGCTCAGAGCAGTCACAGGCATGGGCTGACGGTTGGACTCCATGATCTTAGTGGTCTTTCCAACCTTAATGATTATGTGACCCTATAAGGCACTGCGTGAGAAAGAAATACTGGACATTTTTTAATGTCTGATAGCAGCTGTAATGGAAAAAATGACACAGCAACAAAATAAAGAATTAAAGATAAAATAAACAAGCACTTAAAAGTTTCAGAAGGAGTTTTGAGATTACCACAGTACAGAATGCCTGCTAACATTGATATTTCTAAATATTAACCTGAAATGTATCTGAGAACAGTTACTATTGCCTGCTTACTGACTGCTCCTTGCCAAAACACAGAGGGCAGCGTCAGACAGAGCAGCACTGGTATCTTGGCTTCCAGATGGGTTTTAGAAAGTGATACACAGAGCCCCTTTCTCCCAAAACAGGAAGGCCTGAAGAGCACAAAATCAAGGACAGAAAAACCGAGCTAGAAAATAAAATATGTACTACATGGGTAATTGGTTTCAAAATTCAAAGCACGTAACAGAGGGCGTTCCTTGAGCAGTACAGCTATGATCACCCGGCTTTGAGCATTCCTGTGCCACACCGAAGCCTAGTTCCCAGCCTGCCCTCCCCACCCCTCTTCCAGGCAGCACGGATGGAGCTCACCAAGCAGCACTGAGCGGGGGACCTCCCGTCGATGCTTTCCACAGCACAAGGTCATTCGCTCATCCCCCTCTCCCACGTGCCTACATCTCGAATTCCGCCCCTCCCTCACCTCTCTCCCGCAGTGCCACAGCCTCTGTCGGGCAGCAGGGAAGCCGGCTTCCGCGTCGATCCGCGCCTTCACGTCGCCCACATCCGCGGAGGGAGGCAGCTCGAACGTCCTGCAGCCCAGGCAGCCATGGAGGACGGTGACCCGGGCCAGCCTGCGCCAACACAGAAACACAGCCTGAGGAGCGCTGCCCCAGCGCCCACCCGCAGCCCCTCACGACCTGGAGGCCCGAGGCGGCCGCCGGAGCTCCTGGCCGGGATGCGGGGTGGGGTGGCGGGCCCGAGAGGAGAGGCTGTGGCAGCGCCTGCACCCGTAACCTCGTCCCGTCCCGTCCCGTCCCGCCGCCACTCACATGCCGCAGCGCACAAAGGACCGTTAGCTGCCGCCGCCGCTCCCCACACGGGGAAGGGGAGGGACCGCGCGGCGGCGGGCGGGAGGGGCTCGCCTTGAGCTCTGTGGCGTGAAGGAAGAGGAAGAAGGAGGAGGAAAAAGTGGGACTGGTGGGGAAGACGCCCTAAAAGCAGCGGTGGCTGCCGGGGAGGGGCGAGCAGCGCGGCCCCTGTAAGGGTGCCGAGCTCCGCGCAGGGAGGCGTCGGGACGTGGAAGCCGGTTCTGGTCCTGCTGCTTCCAGCCTTAAACAGCAGCGTCTCCTCACTTCTCCCTTACTTCATCCTCGCTCACACAGTTCCCAGCATCCAGGCCCAGCGGTCTTAGGGTTAATAAACCCCACGTTTCTGAAGAATAAGAAACACAGGAGGAAACCTCATTTTTTTTTTCTGTGAATCGCTTGCTTAATCATGAATACTTACTGGTATTGATCATCCACTTTATCCCGTGGGGCTCGTGCCTTACAAAACCTGTGGAAAACACACTTTCCTGAAAATAGGTAGGAAGAGCTTACTCCAATCTCTCAAGGTACAGAAGCAAAGTCTGCAGTGGTTGTTTTCACTCAGCCTGTACCAAAGCTCAGGGATTGCAATATGCTCATTGCAAAAGTTCTGTAGCTGGATGTTGATGGATGGAGGAAACAACTTAATGACCATCCACATAGAAACAGCTTAAGCACTCACTGCATGAGTCTTTAAGGGCAAAGCCTGTTTCCAATCTCTGACACATTTTGGGAAGGTGAGGAGCTGCCAATGATGAGAACTAAGCAACAATTTGGAACTACAGTTAGGAAGTTTGTTGGAAAAGACCTTAAAGATCATCAAGTCCAACCTAACCATACTACCCTAACAACCCTCTAAATCATGTCCCTGAGCACCAAATCCAAACAGTTTTTAAACACATCCAGGGATGGTGACTCAACCACCTCCCTGGGGAGCCTATTCCAGTGCTTAACAGCCCTTTCTGTAAATAAGTTTTTCCTGATATCCAACCTAAACTTACCCTGGTGCAACTTGAGGCCATTTCCCCTCGTCCTGCCACCTGTCACCAGTGACAAGAGACCAGCCCCGCTCTTGCTGTAAGCACCTTTCAGATATTGGAAGAGAGCAGTAAGGTCTCCCCTCAGCCTCCTTTTCCCCAGACTGAACACCCCCCAGTTCCTTCAGTCTCTCCTCATAGGCCATATTCTCCAAGCCCTTCACAAGCCTTGTTGCCCTTCTTTGGACCTGCTCCAGCACCTCCATGTCCTTTCTGTACTGAGGTGCCCAAAACTGAACACAGCACTCGAGGCGAGGCCTCACCAGTGCCGAGTACAGGGGCAGGATGACTTCCCTAGTCCTGCTCACCACACCATTCCTGATCCAAGCCAGGATGCCATTGGCCTTCTTGGCCACCTGGGCACACTGCTGGCTCATATTCAGTTGACCATCCAGCCAAGGTCCCTTTCCATCAGGCAGCTTTCCAGCCACTCCTCCCCCAGCATGTAGGGTTGTCTGGAGTAGTTCTATCTACTCAGGTCCATACAGGCAGATGGGATTCACCAGTGTTCAAATGCAGACCAATGTGACTGCAAGGCTATCTGAGGGATGTGCCATCTGTGAGAAAGCACAATGACCAGAACAGCTTTATGGCTGGAAAAAAAAGGCCCATCTTAGTGAAGGTCTAAAAGGATGCTGAAAGGAATTGAAGGCCACTAAATTTCAGATCTGAGATACTGTAAAGAACATCAACTTGGAATCAGTGTAAAATACTCAAAGGACAAAAATGTAATAATGAAGACAAAGCATGAATTAGCAAGGATATAATCAACTCTTAAATACCCTACATGATGTGATGAACAAGTATGTAGATGGAACAAAACTAGTGAAATACACCTCAATTTAGTGTGACTTTTGAAACTGTAGCCAGCAGCAATATTCATGTCTGGAATCTGAAGAAGTATCAGCTGGAATGGAAAGGTGAGTTGAAATGTTGACTACTAAGATGAAGAATTTGTGTAAAGCAGAGTGTCCAGGCAGGCAGACTGGGCAGACCACCTGATATTGTTCAACATCTCCAACAGTAGCCTAGATGGAAACAACATTGGCACCAAGCAAATTTGTAGAAGGCACTTATATAGGAGCATTCAGAGCCTTCTCTTGATACCTAAGGTTTATCAAAGACAAGCTTAAACATGACTGATACAGAAATGAATTAACTGCTGTGCTGCATGATGACTGTTATATAAAAAATAAATAAATAAACAAATAGATTGGAAATTAATTGTCATCCTTGCAGGCATTAGCCAAAACTGACAGTAGAGAGGTATGCTTTGCAAGAGATTGACGATGATTTGATAATATCGTGGCAAGATGAATGATGAAATACCTACAGTGCCTATCCCAGTGAGCACCAACATAAGCACAAGCTTTGACAAATCAAGCTTGGGAAAGTTGTTCTGAAACTTCAGAAGAGATCCTATTTGGGAACTTAATTTTTGAGCAGAGAGAAGAGGTGGGTCCCATCTTTGCTACATGCCTGAAGCAGAGAAGCCTCACATATGAATGCTCGTTGGTGGCAGTTCTGTAGATCAGCGTTAGTTGTTCACCATCTTCAGTATGGTACCCTCTGTCACCACTGGTATTGCCATGCTGAGCTCCTGGTGACTGGTGAGGTGACAGTGCTGCTGTAATGGGTCAGCTAGTATATAACTGCATTTGTATAAATGTGGGTATTGTTGCAATTGATGGGTTAAATGCTGTTACAGCCATAGTTCATAAACCAGGGGTAACTTCTGACGTGCAGACAGAGAGAAATATTTGGTTTTAGGTGGACGCTGAATTTTTTAGACATGAGCTGTGTTACAACAGTTACCTTTAGAGTTCTGGCACCTACTTTAGAGCTTTGCTTCCTTGTTATTTTTATTTTTTATTGAATAGATGTTGCTGTTGATGAACAAGCATCCTATTGATTCCAGTGGTGTCAAAATTTCAAGTTAACCAATTTTATGACAAACTTCTAGCAAGAGAAGGCAATGATTTTAGTAACAAAGGAAACAGAAAAAAAAAAAAAAAAAAAAAAAAAAAAGAAACAAAACTGATACCACATCCAAAGAATGGAAAAAAACAAGCTCTTCTTAAACTGAAGAGAAACTACAATTTGAGTAGAAACCTCTTGGAGAAACTTAACTTTTTCCTGATGGCTAGATAAAAATCTCATAGAAAAATGACTTAGAAATTACACTACTTGATGAAAAAGAAGTACTATTTCTGGTTTGTAGACTTTGAGGACCAAAAAAAAAACCCTTTTTTAATTCTTACTTTTTATCTTGCTTATCCCTTTGAATAATAGAAGTAGGAAGGTATGTAACATCTTTATAACAACATTTCCAAGCAGAACAGCATTTGGATTTGAAACCACATACAGAAATTTTCCTATGTCCATAAACAGGGGTTCTGTTTGGTTCAGCATAAGGTCATACAACCTATATATGAACAGACATGCAATAGAAAAAAATGGAAAGAGTCTCTGAAGTGCTGAAGTATTTTATCAAACAAAGTGAAATACATTTTCATAGTAATATGTCCCTTACCACAGAAAAATCTGTGTTGCAATGTGATCTTATATTCACAATAATTTAAAATAAGTGTGCAGCAGCAGAAAGAGATGGATTCAAGTCCAGTATTTCCTTATAACTGTGCACAAAAAGATAGAATGGAGTCTTCAGATGGAAGAATACTGAGAGACAAATAGTGTACATTTTCTAATATAAGAGAAAATTCACTGCAGTACAGTATCATCCAGTGCAGCAAATTTTCTGCAGTGCTGGCAAGCAAGTAGATGTGACTCAACAGCCACATTTATTTGAGACAGCACATAGGAAACATAAAGCCAAAGATTTCTTTGACACAGTAAGCACTTAGCTTCATTCTTAACCCAGTTCTTTAAGTGGTTCTAACAGACGTTTTCAACATTACATCATAAATATTTCCCATTAGCCAGAGAATATAGATTGCATTGGTCTGCAGTCACTGCCAGGAGCTTGCTTTATATCCTTGCTTACCTTTTCAAGAAGCTTGAGTATAAACCTATCACTGGCTGATGTCATTTGCTGATGACACATATACTACTCATTGAGAAATCACCTCTTTCTGGAGAATGGGAAGTTTCTACTTATTCGAATAACTTCATTAACAGAAAAAAAACTTTTTATATTTTTCTTATCTGAAATCACTAAACAGGCATTAATTAAATCTTGTAGAATTGACGAAAGACACTTTGGCCTTCAAAGTAAACTTGATTAAAAAATTACTCAAAAATCTGTTACAAAATTGAAGTATTTTGCTGAAATTGTCTTTCTGTAGTATGGTGCAGTGCTTTTGAATCAGTTCTCCTACTCTTCAGTCTTCATATGAAACTATCATAGCCAGCTTCTAAGTCAAATAGCTGCATGATCATGGCCTAGTAAATATGCAAGAACTAGAGGAAAGTCTTGTTATTTCTTTTGCAAGCTGATGTATTTCTAAACACACATTCCAGGGGCCAAGTACTATATGAATTGAACACTTCTGAAATACTAACAAACAAAAGGGTTAAGTGCAGAGGGGCCAAGGACAGCATTTATTTCCATATAATAGTTTTACTCTCCCAATTACTTCTTTTAATGTTCAAGCCACTTCTTTGATGGCACTGAGGAAATGTCACGGGCAAGTGCTTAAGAGTCCATGAAATTTGGATACTCTTTGCTAATAAAGAGCAGAGCAAGAAGGCACTAATAAACAGAAGAATTTCAAAATCTTCTTAAATGTGTAAATAAAACTTCCTCTTAGATCTATCTCTGGGAGGTGACTTCATATTATGTTCTTTAAGAGAAGACCTAACTTCACTCTTAACTACAGCAGAGTAACAATTACTCTTCAGATAACTGCCTTAAGAGGGACTTAAGAGTCCTTGCAGTGTTGCAAGGACTGCTGTTGGCACACATTTTTTAGTAGTAGTTGTTTTCTTGTAGCCTTTGGTGACAACAAAAGGAAGGGATTTAGAACACCCACTTTAACTTTGCAACACCAAAAAACAGAGCTTAAATTTGCACATTAATTTCAGTGACTAAAGTATGTGCCAAAGTACCATAATGAATCTAGTCCAGGCCTCCATATGGGACACACAGTAATGAGTTTATCAAGGGCATTTCTTCCATGCTACTTTGACAGTTTTCCTGTTTTCATTTCAGAATACTTAATGAAGCTTCTATCTTTCTACTTAAAGTGAGAAAAATCCAATCAATAACAGTAAAATGAGCCCCATATTACACATAGACTACACGTTCTAAGAAGTATTTCTCATCTCTGTTCTAGAGATCACTTCTGAATTCTGCATCTATTTATGCTCCAGAGTTTCAGTAGGCATCACTGAACAGAACCCTATGTATCTGGATAAAATACCAAACAGAAGAAGATTCATGTAGTTTTCATAAATTATGACAACACACAACTTCAAGGGCCTGTGAGAGTGTCTGTGTATGTCTGTGCATCAAATAATTGGATGGTACCCAGTAATCATAGAATGGCTTAGGTTGGAGGGAACCTTAAAGATCATCTAGATCTAACCTCCCTGCCCCCACCAGATCAGGCTGCCCAGAATTCCATCCAGCCTGGTCTTGAGTACCTCCAGAAATAGGGCATCCACAACTTCTTTGGCCAGCACATCACCTGAGTAAAAAATTATTCTAAGAGATTCTGCTAGTTCTCTATCAGTTCTACCTCCTTCCTACCAGTTTTTAAAACACTAAGACAAACAACAAATTGTCCTTCAGATCACAGGAGATAGATGTGTGGCACAAAGGGAAAAAAACATGAGATGCAAGGAAGGCCTTGTGAGAAGGAACAGCACAGAGTATCCCTTTCTGGGCGGAAGAAAACCCATCATTAAAGAGTATCTGAGATGTTAATATTGAATATAGAATTTAAAATTGTTGGCAGAAGGAATAGTGCTCACTGCAAGAAATCTGCCTATGGCAGAACAGATTGAGCCATTTGTATGTAACAGTCAGTGTCTGTCAAATCAAAGCCTCTCCCTTGCTGTAACTCTAATGTCTGATTTATTCAGTCCCACCTCTTCTGAATACCCAGTACTCAACTTACTTATTGGCCCTGCACCTCCATCTAGGACAACCCATACAGAGGCTGTGTCTGACAGAGTTGCATGTCAGTGGGGATACTGCAGATTACAGTTCTGGAGGTGGAGGCTGTCATCTCTTCATGCATTGATTCTGAGTAATAATAACATTTCCAGTGATAGTTTGAGACCCAGGTAAACATTTATCTCCTAGGTTTTGTTCAGATACTGTCTACACAAAGAACTCATATTGTTCTTCAGCTGTTAGCAAGATTATCCACTGTTCCCAGTAACATATTGTTATACGTTGAATTCATTGTTGGGCAAGTGCATAAAGGAGAAAAGTTTCATTTGTTTTTTTAAAATGCATTAGTGAAAGTGAAGTGTACATGTAAACTGAAGGTCAGACTATGAATCTCACAGGAACTTCCTTTTTTTTTCAAGTAGTTTTCACTGGTAAATTCACATGCAAATGCACCAGAACCTGATACCTACTCATGATTTTGTAACTAAAGCAATGAATCTCTTTTTTTAAAGTAGTACTTTTCAAAAAACAAATTCTAGGTAGTTTCAAACCCAGTGCTTATCTTACTGAAGAACATAGGGGTTTGAGCAAGAATATGTCAGCCTAACAAAAAAGTTCTTAGAGGAATTAAGTTATTTACCTGTCCTTATCCTTGATCTCCATTGTCTGTTCTCTTTTGATATCTTCTCAATAGAAACATGAAGCAGATTCTGGATTTATAAATTAGAAAATGATTTTTCAGTCTTCTTTTCTTGGTGGCTTATCACCTCCTCTTCACTGGACATCAGAAAGCCCTAACTCAGTTTTATCCCTAACTTAGTTTTCACTCCATCCCTTCATTCCAAAAGACTGCTTTATGTCTCACTATCTGCTACTTCTCCAGTTTTCTTCTAAAACTCAGTGTTAATTGTTCACAGACCTTGCCTTTCTCATAATCAGGAACAGACTTAAGCAAGGTTTTGCTTAGTTTTTCTTATCTGAATTCAAGATGATGCTTTTGTGCGATTGATTTCTAATAATTTTTCTGGAGAAGGGGTGGAAGTGTCACAGCTGCTCTTTCTGCTTTTTCTTCCTTTCTTCTGGAAACAGACAAAGTTGGAAGATTATTTGTGAAGGCCAAAATCTTGACTTGTCTTCTTCACACCTGCTAGAAGCCACTTCTTAACATCAGCTCAGCAGTTCTGGAAGAACAGACACAAGAGAAAAGAGGTGGACCATTAGTACAACAGAGAACTCAACTGAAAAGTATGGAGAGTCATTTCCTCTGAGGGCATAGCATTAAGTGAGTCATGTTACTAATTATAAGCTGCCTTCTGCATTACAGTGCTCGTAAGCACGTGGAGAGCTGAAAAAAACCAATGAGGTTTTCTGCTTTTCTTCCAATACAATATAAGTGCAGTCAACACAATAACTAACATATGTAGCTGCGAGTACACAGAATAACTATGAAATTTTTCAGTTTCTTCCTTGCATTGGTTTCTACTAAAAAAGACTCTAGAATATATTATAGCTTTGACATAAGATTATTCCATTGAAAAAAAGAGCAGGCTGGGCAGAACAATAATGGGGAAGGAGTTTACCCTTCTACTCAAATGGCGTGCAACTAAAGGAAGAGATTAACTACCTTGCAATGAATTTCCATAGGGAGAATTCAGAGTCCTCCCATCTAACCCCCCCTTCCCACATATATAGGTCAACATTCACCCTATGCTGCCCATACTGTCAGGAGCTATTTCCTTCAAGCTGACACAAAATTTTTGTAGCAACAGGAGAGTTTATAAGTGAGGCAAAGCATGTGCTGTCAGATGGCGGAAAACATTTCATTCAATACATGTACAAAGTTATTGCCAAAGGAAAGTATGTGTGAGAGAGTTGGGAGAAAGACATTGGCATTCCATTAATGTTCAGCATCTGTGCAAATGTAAACCTTCTCTGAGCCTCTGACAGTATTTGCAAGTCTTTATATAATGTGAAGTTGTGTATAACCCTCTTCAAACAATAATGCAGAGAGCCATTCTTTCCTGACCCAGAAAGGGAAACAACAGGATAAACTGCAAAAGGTAAATTAGTTTATCGTGTAAGTATGATGTTGAAGTACATATGGTGTAGAAAAAAGGAGGGTAGAATTTGTGAGTTGAGGGTTTTTTTCCAATATTTAGAAATTTCTCTCTTCGTGTGTTGTGATGCTCAGCTGAACATGAGCCGACTGTGCCCAGGTAGCCATGAGGGCCCATAGCATCCTGGCCTGCATTAGAAATAGTGTGGCCAGCAGGAGCAGGAAGGTGATCATCCCCCTCTACTCAGCTCTGGTGAGGCTGCACTTCGAGTATTGTGTTCAGTTTTGGGCCCCTCACTACAAGAAAGACATTGAGGCCCTGGAACGTGTCCAGAGAAGGGCAACGAAACTGGTGAGGGGTCTGGAGCACAAGTCTTATGAGGAGCAGCTGAGGGAGCTGGGATAGTTTAGTCTGGAAAAGAGGAGGCTCAGGGGAGACCTCATTGCACTCTACAACTTCCTGAAGGGAGGTTGTGATGAGTTTGGCCTCTTCTCCCAGACAACAAACAGGACCTGAGGAAATGGCCACAAGTTGTACCAGAGGAGGTTTAGATTAGACATAAGGAGAAACTTTTTCTCTCAGAGAGTGGTCAGGCACTGGAATGGCTGCCCAGGGAGGTGGTGGAGCTGCTGTCCCTGGCAGTGTTCAAGAGGTGTCTGGATGAGGATCTATGAACTATGGCTTAGTGCTTGTGGTAGCAAGGGTAGTGGGAGAATGGTTGGACTAGATGATCTCGTAGGTCCTTTCCAACCTTGTGATTCTATGATTCTATGAAATCCAGCCTCATTTCCACAGGTATGAAGGACTCCCTCTGGAATGAATGAAACCAGTGCATCTCTGCTGATTAATGAGTTGTCAATAGCAGGAGAGCACAAAGAAAAAACATTTTGGTTACAGTGGAGACCAAGGGGATTCTGGCATTCTGGTGCAGCAATTGCTGGAAGGCCAGCTTATACTATTTCCACTAAAAAAAATTAGTAAAATCATACATAAAAAGCATTAGAAGTTGTTTGAACAACTTCAACTCTCTTGGGGAAGGAAAAGGAAAAAATAGATTTATAGTAGAGAGCTAATTATGATTTAAGAGGCAGCCTCTCCATAATTAGTGACTGACACATTTTCTCAGACAGTATTCTATTTTGAGATTTGGCCTTTCAAAGATTGTCCTTTATTATGTTGCTGTGGAGAAGCTTTTTAACTCATTGTGATTTTGTGCATGATTTTGCACATACCAAACTGTGCGTGACCTGCATGCTGATGAGACTCTAGCTAAATCTCTTATCACAATGTCAGTAATTGCCATGAGTATTTATCATAGGACACTGAGAATCCCTTTGTTTCAAAGAGTACATACGTGACTTGCTGTTGACATGTTACTTGTACTGACACATCCTTAGAAAAATAAAAAATCCTTGTAGGATATTTGATGGTGATACCTTGGATAGGTCTAAAAGTACTCAGAGGAAGCTTAGGCTTAATTAATTAGCAGTAGATTAAGCTAAATAATCATGTGAACTGACATCTCTACCTTGGCAAATCATTCTGATAGTCCTTGAAGGAACTTGGCCTTGGCTGCATGGATGTGACTACTTGGTATTATCAGTTTTGCTACCAGATCATGTTACAATCCTAGAAAGATTCTGACAAAGTCATCTCCATGTTGTCTCACATGGTAGGAAAGAGAGACAAATTGGCTGTCTGACACCAGGCACCTAAAGATCCTGGCACACTGACTTCCTGACCTTATTCTTCACTGCCTAAGGTTGCCATGCAGGCTACCTTGTAACTTCACACCATACTCATCCCTCCTGTCTTTCATTTAATTCATTAGTATAAGCATAACCATGCCCCTCTCCTAGAAAAAAGATACTGTTACAAACATTGCCTACATCAGTTTTCTATGATGGAATTTATTGGCTTTTCAAAGGAAACAACTTCTACTGAAGAATTCTGTCTTTATTTGAATTTTGGTGAGGGGAAGATGTTTAGTAATCAATCTGTAAAAACAACCTTCAGTTTTGTGGATGCCTGTGATTAGTTGTAGATTAGAAGACATAGGTAAAGGTCCTAGCATGCTGCTATTCAAATGCTTAATTCTGCCTGCAGCATAACAGACACAAAGAGTCCACGTGTAAAGGAAGTGCAAGAAAAACACTTTTTTTTTTTTAATTAGAATATTTCATTCTCCTCCAAAAATGCTTCGCTAGTGAAGTGTAAATTGAATGAAAAATGTACAACTCAATCATATCTCAGGAACGTGAAATCCAGCTTGATTCTACCAGGGATGGTTTTAACAGCAAATACAGGGAGATAGGCACTGTTACACATACTAAGAACTCACACTCCTGTGTATTAAACTCATGAGCATAAAAAGCATCACTTTAAAAGGAAAAAAAAGCAAATATATCTGGCAAAAGTGAAGGCTCATAAATCAGTGCTAGCAGAGGCAAAACCAAGATTTCCTGAGGTCCAATCTCCAATCTCAAGCGTTATGAGGTCATCTCAGAGCTAATTTGTAATCTCTCACATGCCACTGTGAATACAGAATGGCTCCACTGTTTCACTAAATTTCTGCCTTTTCCTGGATTTATTAGGCAAGAGCATATGACAGATTTAATTCTCACAGTTTTAATCCTTCTCTATGCAGTAGGGCTGAATGAGCCCAGATCCCTAGCTGCAGCACAGGTGCACAAAATGGGCTGGCAGTTCTTTGTGCAGCTACTCAATTTCCACACTGTGTCATAAATGTGAACTTTAATGTGAAGTTCAGAACCCTCACTGTTGCATACTGTGGACAGAGTAAGGTAAACATGCGGAACAGCCTACAGAATTTCATATAGAATTAAGCCTTTATGAAAGCTGAAATATGTAACTGTTCAGAAAATTGGAGTTCAGAAAATTTGAACTCCAGTGTTTCACTCATAAAGCGCTAAAGACAACCTGAAATAGATTATTATAGAGCTTGCATTCCTGAGAAAGCAGATAAGACTTGAAGAAAAAAAAAACAAAAGACCATCCAAAAATCTGAGAAAACAGGCATGTCTTAAATACAAATTGTTCCTGTCTATGCATAGTATAATAGCTGGGTTTGAAATGCATTTCTATCAATGGTTAAACTAAATTCAAGGCTACTACACAACTGCAAGTATGACACAAATATACTAAGTTGCTCCTCAAAAATAGCTGTCCTTTAGAAATTTGAGACAGACCTGATACAGTGTAATATGATAGTATATCATCAAACTAGAAATGCTAGAAGTAGAATAGATGTGCCCTTAATATGTTTATTGTCTGACAGCTTTGGTGTAGCCAATTAACTGAAATGTGCAGTCCAAACCATCAGTAGATATAAATCAGTGCCATCACACAAGTATACGTTTCTGCATTCATATTGCTGTACACAATGTGGTCATTCATTCTTTCATTATCACATATAATTTTAAGATAAGTGTAAACGAAAAGCATTCCAAAATGCCAATACTTTAGTACTAGTGATGGCATCAACACCATAGATGCTGGTATTATATTATTAATGCTAATTAATTATTAATGCCTCTAGTTGGAGGCCTCTAATTAGTGGTGTTTCCTAGGGGTGTCGGTGCTGGGTCTGGTCTTGTTCAACAACTTCATCAATGACCTGAATAAAGGAATAGAGTCCACCCTCCATAAGTTTGCAGATGATACAAAGCTGGGAGGAGTGGCTGACACACCAGAAGGCTGTGCTGCCATTCAACAGGACCTGGGCAGACCGAGGAGATGAGCAGGGAGAAACCTGATGAGGTTTAACAACAGCAAACATAGAGTCTTGCACCCAGGGAGGGAAAACTGCATGCATCGGTATAGGTTAGGGGATGGCCTGCTGGAGAGGAACTCTTCAGGGAAGGAACTGGATGTTCTGGTGGACAACAGGTTGGCCATGAGCCAGCACTGCGCCCTTGTGGCCAAGGCAGCTAATGGGATCTTGGGTTACATTAAAAAGAACATGGCCAACAGGTCTAGGGAGGTGATCTTCTCCCATTGTTCTGCCCTGATGAGGCCACATTTAGAATTCTTTGTCCAATTCTGGGCTCCTCATCTGAAAAAAAACAGGGATCTCCTAGCAGGAATCCAGCAGAGGGCTACAAAGATGGTAAAGGGCCTGGAGCATCTCCTTTATGAGGAAAGACTGAGTAACCTGGGTCTGTTCAGCCTGGGGAAAAGAAAACTGAGAGGTGATATGATACATGCTTCTAAATATCTAATTGGTGGTAGGACGCAAATGAACGAGGCCAGGCTCTTGGCAGTGTGTAGTAATAGGACAAGGAGAAAAGGCCTAAAACTTGAACATAGGAAGTTCTGTACTAACATGCAGAAGAACTTATTTACAGTAAGGGTGACAGAGCACTGCAAAAGGCTGCCCAGAGAAGTTGTGGAGTCTCCTTCTGTGGAGATACTCAAGACCTGTCTGGATGCCTACCAGAGCAACCTATTGTAGGGAACCTGCTTTAGCAGTGTGGCTGGTCTTGATAATCTCTCGAGGTCTTTTCCAAGCCCTGCAATTCTGTGATTCTGTGATTCTAATGATACTATCAAGAATAAAAATGCTGCACTGTTATCAAGAATAAAAATGCTGCACTGTTATCAAGAATAAAAATGCTGCACTGTTATCAAGAATAAAAATGCTGCACTGTTGTTGATTTTTATGGAGACAACAGATTACGTATCTAGAACGTGATGTTTTTAGATCCAAATATTCTTGTTTGTGCCTATCCCCTGCAAGGCTACACAAGCAACAGAGAGCAGCAATTATCTGTCTTAGATCCCGTAGTGTACTAAATGGGACTATGGGACCTGCAACCCTATAACCATAGTTTAGTGGTATAGCAGGAATCCAATCTAAACCTCCTCTGGCACAACTTGAGACCATTTCTTCCAATCAAGTAGGACTTCTTTCAGTGTTATGCCAAAAATTTATAAAGATAAACCACAGAGAGCAGAGGACCACGTTTGTCTAGGATAATTGTTACAGACAGCAGGCTTTTTCCAAAGAGCCTATGTTTGAGGAGCAGCTTAAATAACATTGTGGCAATGATCTGTGAGTCCATGAATTCAGTCAATGATCCAGACTGTTTCTGAAAGTTGTCAGGCCCCATCTCCCTACATCTTCCAAGGAGTGTATTTGTAATGCATTAAATCAAGCACATATAGCAAGCCAGACTACAATACAGAAAGTTCTGTATTGATGTCTATCTAAACAAGTACATCAAGAACTGTTTGCAAAAAGGAAGTGATCACCAGGATAAATGATTTAAGTTATGCAGTTTTCTCATAGATTGAAACCAAAACATTTTAGTTCAACGCTCACATTTCCTTGGTGATTTCTTGAGAAGTTCAGAAAAGCATGACTTATGAATCTTGGAATCAATTGCAGCTGGTTTAGACTTCAGTATTACATTTTAATAGAAAATAAAAGCTGCACTATATTTGTGAAAACTTCTTTGCTACTGAAAGAAAGACAGCAGCCTCCAGCAGCAGACAGTGAACTTGGGCAATGATCTCTAGAGGAAAATTTGGGTGCATCTATAACTCATACTGGAAAACAGTTCAGAGTGACCTGATCAGACAAAGAAGCTGCTAAGTCCAAAACCAGATGGATCAGAGCACAAGAACCCAGCAGTGCAGCTGCTGCAGCAAGCAGAGCTGATAGCCGCATGTTCTCACTGTGAAGCTGGTACCTCCACACAGCTCAATACCACACAATTACTTCAGGCTGTCATAACCATTACTCCGAACCATGGAGTACAGAAAATGTGTTTCAAGGGCCAGAAAAAAAATCTGCAATACATATTCTCAAGAACAATAAGAATTTCATTGAAATTAAATATATATATACATTCTGTGCTAATTTCATCTGTTTCTTCTCAAAAGGCACGAGGGAAATGCAATCCTCAACAAGTAAGTGTGCTTAACATATGAATTGTAATACTTCATTTACAGGAGAGGTGACTCAGGAAGTATGATTGCATACATCAATATCCAAAGCTCTAGATATGGCTCGTAATAATTTGACCAACTTGCAGTCAGATTCTGTGGTATTCAAAGAATCTCACAGTAACTGTCTGGGACTGTGTGCTGAACTATGTGTAAAGAATCCCTTAACTGAGTTCTGATGAAGTGATCATACCCAAAGTGGATGTTTCAAAGTGACTATTGAGCAACACATAACAGCTGGAGAAAAAACTACTTGGCCAAAAATAGGCCAGGCATTTAAAAGCTCATCAGAACTGCAGCTCTCCAGAAACCCGAAGGTGTGAGGATCTTTCCTCTGAACTGAACACAGGAGGACAAGAAGGAGAACTAGCCCTGGTGAGAGTTAGTTTTCAACCATTTGATGAGTTTTCCAGTGAAACAGGAAACTGAGACTGTCTGTAAACCACAATGCAGAAATTAGAAGAGCTCTGCATTAGCAAACAAACACATGAACAATGGAGTTATTAAGCAGAGGAAAAAAAAAATAGCATAAATGGATTATGGCTTGACTGTACAACTTGATGCCATTTAGAGATACCCAGCTTAATCAGTAAGTTCTGCTTGCTGTAAAGCAGGATGCATTTAGCCTCATAGCTTTGCTGGGCTAAAAGCAGCAATGCAATTTCTGGTACCTGAGCTTGTCTGCACCACTGACTGCAGCAACACATTGATCTGTGCAGGTTTGTTCATACAAGAGTTCGTGAAATACCTGGCAATGAGTTATTTCTCATGAGGCCCTGGTGAGAAACCACATTAAGGACAGGACAGGAACAAAGCTTTAGTACAGAAAATATAATTCAGAATAAATACACCAGCTGCAATACACGATCAGAAGTGGTCAGTCAAGTGTCGCGATAACATGGTTCTCCAAAGCAGAGTATATCCTCAGGGATTTCCTTCCGTTTGTCTTTATTTTAACTATGGTTTTTTTGGATTAGTAAAATCATTCCTTTAGCTACATGAACTATATTTCACAAGCACTTTTCTTAAGGAGTAACCCAGAAAACTCAGCACCAAGTGTTAGTCTCACCTCGACTCTTGTTTTGCAACATTACTCCTAGCTGAAATACAAGGGAAAGCAGATATCCTCTGTGGTCACATAAAGGCACTTTATTGTGTTGTACACAATGCATTTACAACAAATGCATTAAGTCTGTTGGTGCCTCTGACATGCATTCTGCAGATACTGGTTTAGAATGTTGCTTTTATATTATTGTTTGCTTTGGTTGTTCACAAATAATTAAGTTGTCTATATTCAAATGTCTAAAGCAGGAAAAAAAACAATCAAATTTCAAACATTCAGTGTATGCAAGGAAAGATATCCCCTCACAGTTTTAAAAATAAATCTGATTTTATCTTCAAGTACAAGCAGTAGCTATACTCAAATCCTCCTAAAATGAATTCATGCCTGACCTCAGTGTTGCCATTTCCTGAACACCATGTAACCTCAACTATCAATACAAGCTGGCCTTGCTATCTTCTCTGGCTGAGCATCTTTCTTTTTGTTCACCCTACAACACAGCAGCCCAGGAAGGAAGGTATCAGCCTGCTTTTGGTACGGTTTCAGAGTCTTTTTCATAATTATTACAATGGTTACAACGAAAATTGGAAAGATTGGCTTGCCACAGTTGTTTGAAAGCCATGAGAAGAACAGCTATTTCAAGTGGTGAATGCATTTATTTCTTTCATTAAATAAGCATTCCTTACTATATGGAAGTTTTCTGTTCTGTTACAGGTACTTGGTTTCAGGGACAATCAGTAATTATGAAACACTGATCTGTAGCATGTATGTATCAATGTGATCTATTTACTGTATGAATATGTTTTGCAGCATCTTCTTCTTAAGGTTTGAAATAGATTGAAATTGTCAGACCTACAATTCAGCTCTGATTCATCATGTCAGGAAGTATGTAGCAGTTCTGAGCTACAGACCATGTACAGTGTACCACCTCACTGAATGATGCATCTTCTACCTTGCAAGAGCTTCCAAATGACTTCTGGGCCCAATTTGAGATATAGTCTTTCTACTTAGAAAGCCTCACGCACAACCAGTAACACAGGTAACATAATAGAGATATGTAGCATTCCCATCTCATGTTAGAGTTCAGTGTTGGGACCAAGATGACATGGCTAGTAGAAAAAAAAAAAAAAGAGCTGTAAAAAAAATTGCCATAACTACAGTAGGAGTTGAAGTTAACCCCCTCTACTTGGAAGAAACCAAATCACCTCCATCTAAGAACTCTGGAACACAAAATTGCCATTTTAGTAGGAAATATTTTTAACAAATCAAACTGATGTTACCACTTAATGACCGGAAGATGTGATTTGGGAAACTGCACATCCTTTGTGCAACATCAATAGTGTGCAAAGCTTTTGAAAGGAAATAATAATTAAAAACATGGAAACAAACACAAAGTGAGTTAAAGTACAAAAATCATGCAAAGTCTACCTCACATATTCCATTCAAAAGTTATTTAGCAGAGAAAGGAATCTGCATAAATCTCACCTTCTGAAGTTTAGAAACATCAAATACTTTGAAAACTATTCATTAAGCAGGAAAAGATTGAAATATTACAAGAATGGTAGATACAGAACCAGCTGCATGGTGGGTGGCAGCAAGAAACTAATGACACTTCCCAAAGACATAACTGATACCACAAGGACAGCTAAAGGGATCAAAATCCTACCCTTTAAGCACAGACTGAAAGAAACTGTCCTCTTCAGCCAAGCAGAACGATAGAGAAGATAGCACAGAAAAGTTAAGATTATTTTTTTAAAATCTAATAGATGGATGAGCATAGGAAGTGGAGAAGAGCTATTTAAAATATTAGAGGACATGGGTATAAAAATACATAAGTTTAAATTTCCCCAGAATAACGAATGAATCAAAAAAGCAGTGAGGTTCCCAGGCAGGCCTCCAAGAGTAGAAATGAGTAGAGTAATGGCTTTGGAGACTGATCAGCTTTTATCCAAAGACAGATCTCACAGCCTGTGACATCAGAGCACTGCTCCGTTCCTGGAGACCTTTTCCAATCCAGCAGTGCACAGCCAAGCACTGGAAATCACTTGGGACATCCAAGCTGACAGCATCTAAATTTGAATATCTGGAAACTGGCATTCAGGAAAGCGTGAAGAAAAGCTCTCAACTTTGAAATTTACATCTGCTCTCTTTTCCAGTGGTAACTGAGTTCATTTACCTGTGGGTCACTGAAAACATACCTAATTTATCCATCAGGATTGGATAAAATGAAATAATCTTCCATTTGCAGTTTGGGAATGCCTTAGTGGTGGCAACAAAGTTTTATTTTAGAAGAGAGCTCACTCATGCATCTCAGATTTACCAGCGTGTGAGTATAAAGCAAAAATGGATGCACTTTTTTTGCATTAAGTCAAAAACATTTTAGTGTAGTCTAAAACAGAAGATCGCTCACACAGCAGTGTGTAATATGATGATCTGGCTTTTAGAGAATGATGATAAGAACAAATTGCAGGCTCAGTACATTATCTAGCAACCTAATATAGATAAGTTTGTCCAGTCAGCTGGCAGGGAATTCCAATGTTGATGTTGATTTTGTTGTGTTTGCCTGCGCCCAGACATAGCACAGGACTGCCTGATTTTGCTCAGGAAGCAAAATATTTTGTAATAGGTATTTGCTTGTTATAGTTGCATAAAATTATCAAAACTAAGATAAAGATACTTCTCCTGGAACTGTTAGAAGGAATCAAGTAATCAGCAGCACTCTGCAAACACATAAAACCCATCTAAATGAACAGGCCTTGGCTACAAAATGAGGACCTTTATTTTAGACCAGACTGGTCCTGACCTACAGAAAGTATATATAAACTACACTGATAACCAGTGCTGCTTGTGGAAACAAGGGAGAAGCCCTCTTCAGTGCCATCCTCCCTCTCTGAAGTGCTCTGGAGTCTGGCTGCCTCACAGACAAAACCATCAAGGCCAAGCACATAGCATGAGATTTACCGTAACATATACCTAATGCTTGACCAGAACAAGTAGGTAGTACTTGGTATTTAGACATTTAGGTGTTACAGCACTAGAGTAAAATGTTCCCTGGCCTTCTTAAACTGTAGAGACTTATTTGTTGTCTCAGAAAATTCCTAGAACAGTCATTCACAATTCCCTGATAACGAGAGCCACAATACCTAGTACCTAATCTAGAAACATTCCAGAAACAAGTACAATACTTGCTACAAGTTACAGACTTGCCAGAACACCTGAATGGCTAAAAGACCAATACTTAATACTTTATTACCTAAATAGAATTCTCTAGGATATTTTTGACAGAACAGTAATGCAGAAAGGGAAGGAGAAAATGAAGCCATCTAAAATTTCCTACCCATTAGCACCAGTCGGTAGGGACATATGGCCATGCTGCACAGTGTGGTTTCAAGCACAAACTGTAGAGTCCATCATCATCCTCCTCCTCCTCTGACTCATTAGTATGTAGCACCCTTCAAATTTTTTGTGGGAGAAAATACTGAGAGATTCAACTGAAAAAACATAACATGGGAACGTTACAGAATGTTATTATTAGCCAATTGTAGAGGAATGTCAGCCTCATAGGGTTGGAGAACAACATGCATTAGAGTGGCAAAGGCTTTGAAGGTAAGGACAAGCTTAAAAGAAAAGTGTAGAGTAGGGCAACCTTACTGTTGTGGAAAATCAGTAAAATCGTGCACAACAGCTTCTGTGTCAGTACCAGCAGGGAAAGACAAAGGCATAGAAAAAGATAGTATTACCTTTCAGATCCAAGACAGACAAAATTTTCTGCAAAAAGGTGAAGTCAGAAGCAGCAATAAGGCAAGGCAAAAGACTTGGGAAAAGTTCTCATCCCATTCATAAAAAGACATTTATATTTTCTGAAATGTGCATAGCCTTTAGACCACCTGGACAATGTTTTTCTTTCCATCTTGGAAATATATACAGCACATACTGACTGTGTCTACACCATTACAGCTCTGTACCCCAAAAGCAGGACTTAGTCCATTCTCTAGACGGTGCTTATTTACTCATGTGTGTTCAAATTAGGACCATGCCAGATCTGGGCCACAGACCAAGTGTGCAACCCTGGTCCCAGGTCTCTTCTCTGCCCCATGTGGCAATCCTGTGGTCTTGAAAAGTTTGGGGGAGGGCACTTTTTGGGTGAAAAAGGTCTGAAATAATGACAGTGAAGTTGTACAAAAAATCCTACTTTTGTAGCATAAAGTTACTCTCACAGACTTAACGCTGTGTATCTCCACAACTCCTGTCAAGGAGAAAGACAAATCACTAAGAAAATACAGGGTATGGCTTGCAGGTGATATTACTTCCACAGAACAATTCCACATTACAGGCCAGAAAATGTTTCTGCAGAGTAAAAAGAGTTTCTTCAGCAATGGACTCAGTAGTGAGAGAAACACCAAGACCTTGGAGGTCTTCTCCAACCATGATGATTCCAAGACACTCTGACTCTAAGTGCTGCTCATCCACCTGACACAATCTTTTTTAGACCAACTGATGCATCCCCCTGAAGAATTGTTGCAAGGCTGAATTTTATTTTCAGTTACTGATATTAATCAAAAGTAAACACTTGCTGCCTTCTCTCCTGGTCCTCCAAGCTGATTCCTAAATAAAAGCAGCAGAAAGAGGCTCTTAAGATCACGACATACTTACAGAAGTGTGGACAGAGTTTGACAGACATCTGTGCTATTTGCCAGCCAAAACTGAAGACAAATGGCATGGCATTTTCTGTCTATGACTAGTACGCTTTTAAGGAGATAATTGTCTATATGAATGTCTCCTCTGTAAGCAGGAGGGTTCATCTCTAAACTGAGACACACTATGCTGAAAATTTACGTCTGGGAATGCCAAATGTTGCAGAAGCAAGGAGATTAACACACAGGCTTGGCTGGATTCAGGATGTCTAGATGGTGAGGAGAAAATTTTTTCAAAGCTGAAAATAGTTAACTCCTTTGCAGATGCTGCAAATCAGTATGAAAGCATGGAAATATAGCACGTTTAGCAGCTGTCATTCATGACAACAACTGTTGTTTAAAAATATTCTTAGGACAGCTCTGCCAAGATTTGATATGCACAAGATTTGACATCTCTTCCATTACTCCTATTACTTCACAGCACGCCCAGTTAGATATTTAATTTTCTAAGCAGTCATTTCAGTGCAGTTTTTCCTAATTAAAAATGTTAGGAAGGTGAAAGACAGAAATGAACATGGATCTTTTAGCATATGAAACAGAAATAGCACTATTCACAAACAACTATATTAAGCTACAGGGGTATCATAAAGAAGCATCCATGAGTGTTTGCAGAGTGGTTTGAACTACTTGATTAAGCAGCACCCTATTAGTGAAAATTATGATTAATGAGAAGCTTATAACAACAAAGCTTCTCTGCAAGTACTGCAGGAGAAAGGAAGAAGGAAACGAGAAGTGTATTTCAGATTGGAGTTGTTAAATTAATAATTAAGGAATGAAGATCCACTAAAAGGGTTTCTGGAAGATTTGTGTATTCTAAATTTTAGAATGACCAAAAAGAACATGAACTTTGTTCTATTATTTCCATACGTTTTTGCTGTTGTTGTTGTTGTTGTTTTTATACTTCAAGATCCTACTGTTATCCCTCTTAAACAAGGCAGCATTTTACAACATGGTATGAGAGATAACATATTAAGACATAAGGTGGCAAGCAGGAGCCCCCAAGATCAATACTTTCAGTCACATCAGAGCAATTCCATTATTTCCCATATAAAGCAGGCAGCTGCCCTTTACATCCAACTATAACACTCATGCATTAGAGAAAGAGGAGTTGTGGTCATTCTCATTTATTATTTATAACACAGAGCACGTACAACTTGGCTGACATCATCCGTGTCACAGCTCATGAGAAACTGAAATAAATCACTTTCTGTGGCTTTTAGGAAAGTTGAAAAAGCCCTTTCAGGCCTAATAATCCATTTTTCTGCAGTAGAGTGCTGTAACATATACAGCCAAATAGTTTATTGCATATAATTGTTTATGTCCCAAGCTGATGACTTGACTGTTGTTTGGAGGAAGTCCCTATGTGTACATACATATACATATACTTTAAATATAATTTAAAGAGACGTGTTTAACACTGACAGATGTAGACAGAGCAAACTGAAAATCACTTTAAGTTCTTCAGCTCTGAAGTCTACTTTGCTCTAGTGGATCAGCACTGTTGTCGTACAGGATTGCTGGGCTAACAAAAGCCTGTACAGGAGACAGGTTTCCAGTGCCAGACTAACATAATGAACATAACAAGGTCAAAATTACTTGTCAGTGCCTGGAAAGGGTCTGCATCACTCTACAGTGCAAAGATCACCCTACAGCACGCAGCCTGTTCTGTCTCTTGTCAATGAACAGATCTTGCCAGAGACTACAGCTCAACATGTTTGCGCTGGTCCCAGTTCAGGCATGAGCTTGACTGCACCACCGAGCACAAAGGAGACAACTAAGGGCTTGGGCAGGTTCCTCTTCCCTGCCTTTCTTATTTTGCAGCCCAGGTATGGTCAGTGCTTCAAATCCACCCTCAGGGAGTAGGAGAAATGTGAGATGCTGTTTGGGAACTGAGGCAGGACAGGGATAATGCTGCTACAGAAAAACTAATGACAGAGATCATGCAGCAGTCGGCCTGAGAGGGAGAAAAAGAATTATATGAAGGAGAAATTTGAAAAGGAAAGGAAAGATTCAGATAGGGCAGTTTATGGGGGAAGTGCAGGTGATATAAGAAAGGATTGAAAGCACAAGGCTGCAATCCTCCTCCTGTCCCATGAGGTTTCCAGACATCTCCTGACATTTGCAACTTTTTCATAGTATGATTTTATGCAACAAGACTCAGTGACAGCTGGTGCCTGCTTGTAAAGCATACCAAACCACTCTGAACCTGCTGTCATGTTTTGGAGGATCTCAGCTTACATTGGTTAAAACACAAATGTGATTTTTATGTTAACGCTACAAAGCTTCAGTGTGTACCATATATAATTAGCAAATAGGCAGCCAGGTATATTAGTCTGTCCTAAAATAATTATGTGACATGAAAGCTACTTCAATATAAGCTTTAACTAAAACTGGCAATTTAAATACTAACATTAATATTTCCTTCTTTGTGGAAGCCCAGATGTAAAGCTCAGGTCTTAGCTATTTTCTGCCAACTATCTCATTACAGATAGGTGAGATATCGCCTAAGGAGATATGGCCTAAAACTGGAACACAGAAGTTCCATACTAACATGCAGAACTTCTTTACAGTAAGGGTGATGGAGCAGTGGAACAGGCTGCCCAGAAAGGTTTTGGAGACTCCTTCTATGGAGACATTCAAGACCATCTGAACCTGTGTGACTTACTGTAGGGAAGCTGTTTTAGCAGGGGTTGGACTCGATGATCTCCTGAGGTCCCTTCCAAGCCCTGCAATTCTGTGATTCTGTGTTATGCAACTACATATAATCTCTGTAAGGAAAAAATAGCTGAACCTTACATCTAAGGGGAGCTTATGCATATTCATGCCCTCCTGAGAAGTCACCAGAGAAGCTAACAGCTGTTCCACTCTGTCCTGAGTATAATCATCGCTCATCTGATTTGGTTTTGTCTGGGTGGAGAATATTTCTACAGGTAAGTTTAAGGAAAACAGTTAAACCTCATTTATTTCTGGACCAACTTAACAGCTGTAGGGGTTTTTGTACATGAATACATTTAGGTCTTCATAGATAGACTGAAATCTTCCTTACACAGCTCTGTTGTGCTTCCATCACAACAACATACTGGCTAAAAATTCCAAAGAATGACTGTTGAAATGGCCAAAAATGCTAATAAATTAGACCACTTCGTTTAAAGATTTAGTTCAAGACTGCCAAAAAGCACGTATACCCATTAATTACACACTGATGAGAAAAGCTGGAATATTAAGAACAGAAAAAAAGATGCTGCAACAAATTAATGTGCAACTTGTATTTCTTAGTTGAGGCAGAAGTAATTGCTGGACTGCATAAATATCAAAAATTATTGCTGAACTATTTAATACTTATTTCTACAAAGATTAAGTCTTTCAGAAGATCAAATACTTGGAAATGTGACATGCATGCTTTCCTGTGCATTTCCATTTCTATGCATTATCCTAAGAGATTAAACAAAATGGGCAGCTAGACACTCACTGTTTAAATTATGCAAGAAAATGCTCTTTTGGATTACAAAAACATACGGTTCCATATATTTTAGTGTGAAATGTAATGCAGTATTTTTGAAGCCCCAGTCACTGTGAGCACAATGACCTCTGGCTCATTTTAGGTATGTGGTCTGTCAGTTTTCTGAGAAGCTTCCACTGACTTTACAGGGAGCCTCAGGCAAGCACGATCTTGGGCATCTGAGGTCCTTCGTTTTATTTTTGTATGAATCTTGGCCTGTTGCCCTCAAGTCCATAAAGATTCATGTCTGAGAATCAGGAAAACAATTAAGTAAAAGGTTCAGAGAAAGAAATGCTTTTCCAGTTGGCCCCAAAAATGCCAAATCCACCCCAGCGTAATTCTGTTGAAAACAATGGAAGTACACAGGAGCTGAACTTTTCCCACTGCCTTCACACAGCAGTAAGCAGCCTATAAAACAATTCTATCTAATTAAATTATGTCATGGTCCTGCACGTTTTCTGTGGGAACAGAAATTCTCTACATGGGATTGGCTTTTTGTATTCTGTTTGTATTCATACAACCCTCCCATTACAAAGCAAACGATTGCTCTCTTAATCTTTGAAAATTCTGTTTCTAACCAGAGATTCTGCATAGTGTTGGTGACAATCCTTGCATAGAAGAGAAAGAGACAAGAGCAAACACTGGCAGTGCCACAGCCTCAGTATTCACATTCCCTTCTAGGCACCCCTTTAGATAATGATGTTTTGATGTAAGCTAATTAAGGGCTAAACTGGGCCTCTTATAATTCAGGTTTGGATAGCAAGCAATAAAAATTTGCTTTGCAAATGAACTGTCACAGAGCTGTGATACCTCTGAGAACACAAAGTGAGGACAATGCCAAGAGCGACGATGAGAAAAGATCCCTGTGGGTTTCTCAGTGTATGGGTGGCATGTCCCCAGCTTGACAGGGTCAGAAGAGAGTATTCACTTGCCAGCATCAGCAGCTCTGCTAGCTCCCAGAAGAGATGCACAGAAGATGATTACTTCTTGCATCACCTATTCACCCTCCCTGAGAGGCCAGCAGGGCAGCTCAGCACAGCCCCCCTGCTGCCACCTCCCTGATGCCGGAGTGAGAACTCCCTGGGGATCCTGCAGCAGCTGGTGACTACCAACGTACAGCTGCAGAGGCCATCAAAAAGATGGAAATCTTTGCTTCAGAACAAATTAGCATAGCCTTACATGTACTTAGGTAGATTAAAGCAGAATCAATATTCTTACAAAGAGTGAAGAAATTTCTTGTGACTTAGTTTTTCACTCTGCTGCAGAGATAATTTTAGCTGTAATTAAAATAATAATAATAATAATAATAGTAATAACAACAACAACGATGCCTGGTTACCAATTTCCTCAGAAACACAGTGCAATAAACTTGCTGACAGTTTTTGCTTTCTGAATTTGGTTTTAAAGCTGGCACTAAAGCCAAATCTAAAGCTTGATTTAGATCCTCGGAGCAGATGGAGAACAAAAGGCATCAAATCATCTGCCAGAATACAAAACACTGCATTTCCATAAGAACAAATGTTTACATTTAAAAATGTATACATCTACCTCAGCTAGAAAGAGAACAAAAGGCAGGAAAATGTTCGTTCCTGTGAGTAATAAATCATACTTGGCGCACTCTCAGAGCTATGTTAGGATCCAGCCTCCCAAAGGCAGCACGCAAAGCCCTTGGAATTTCATATGCTTTCCACAACTGCATACATAAGGAAAATTAAGAACAGGGCAATTGGTGTGAAGTAAGGTTGCATAAGGAATAGTTGTTGGATTTTTAAAAATTAGGTCAGCCACTGTAGCATGAAATAACGTACCGTGCTCCCCTGTGCCTGAAGGCAGCCCTGAGCTCCAAAGGCCGGCGCAGAAGCAGGGTGGTACTGCAGCACTGCATGGCTGCAGCGGGGAGCCCAAGTGAGCCATCCAGAATAGAGAACATGTTCCTATGCAGAGCCCTGTGTTTCACCCACCCTGCCAAGGCACTGCAGCTCGTGAGTCACCCGAAAACCATCGAGATGCAGGCAGTGCTGCTATTTGGCTCGGTACACTATTATGTGAGTGCTAAAAACAACACAGTATCTGTAAAATACCTCCCAAAGCATTGGGATGCCTGTAAAACATCTCCCACAAACAAATACAGAGACTGCTGGATGTGAGATTGAGCTGGTACTTACAGCATCGGCCGGGACTAAGCTCTGTGTTTAACTATTCCTTCATAAACTGCTTCCACATGCTTGTCTGCTCATTGTGCCATTTCTTCCACTGGTTGCTTGTGTTTGACAGCATCTGGACAGCAAAATGATCCTTCTTCCTCCTCTCTTGCAAAATCAGCAAGCTGTGGAGAGATGCGTGACCACTGCTGCAGCCTCTGTGTATGGGAGCAGCCCAATGCAGCACAGCTCTGGCTCCCCCTTCCCAGCCCGGGTTTTTCTTTTCTTTTTTTTTTTTTTTTAAAGAGATATGATCCAACCTCCTGTTTCAGCAGCACAATGCAAACTGCAGGCGTGGGGTGGTTGACTAACGCAGGACAATGCTGAGACAGAAGGCCAACCACATTTTGAAGAGATAACACTCGAGGCATACCTCGTAATTGAAGCAAATACTTCCTGTAACAGATCTGACTTGAGGTTTTGTTCTCTTTTGTCCCATTCTAATCTACTTTCTGCCATTTTGCTGCTCAATTTCTCCACTTTCTGCTTTTTTTATTTTTCAGTTTATGTGGTAGAAATACCACATTCTCTATTGATTTCATGTTTGATCTATCCTGCTGTGTTAGAGAATGTTTATACTTATAATGGTCACGATTTGTCCTTCTGAAAACCTCTTGTATGTGGAGCAATTTTAGGAAATACCATAGCTATTCTGCTTCGGACTCCCTCATTCAACAGAAGTGTGCAATGCTTGTGCTCTTCAGGACTCCCCAATTTGGTTTCTTCAGTGTTCATTACATCAAGATTCAGAAGTCTGTGTACTACCAGCAGCATCCTGAGTTTGCTCTCTCTTTCTCAAGTTGGGGCATTTTGAATCATTTACACATTTTAAAGCTTAGCTCCTTACGTATTTCGCATTCTTATTCCTATTCAATTCATAAAGCAGACCTCAGAAGCATCTGAGATCTCAGACACAAGCTTGAATGGAAATGAAGTTTGTACTATTTATGGCATTTCTAAGGTTTTTTATTCTCTCACTTGCCAGTCACCCATGTTAAGGTATCAGATTGTCCTCCAAAGGAAACAAAGAGAACTCTGAGAGCTATCCTAATCTTGCCAGCCCTGCTGTTTGGAGTTTCACGTATCAGTGCAGAGTGCCATCCACGCCCATGGTCCAGCAACTCACTGCCACAAACAGTCTCTCCATTTACTCCAACAAACTGCCAGAAATTTATCTCCATTTCCATTTAAAATATTATACTAATGTAGCACATCACAAAGGTTTCAGGACTCACCAAGAGTATGAAATTGGGGATTTCTAGGGAGCTGGTACTCTAACTCCCTCTGCAGTCCTTGGCCGCATCAAGATAAACCAGAACTCATTTGTCTTCTGGGTAATATCTGCAAAGGTGCAGAAAACAACCACTGAGAGGACAAAAACAACAGTATTGCAGCTTTGTACAGGCAGAGGGCTCCTCCTTAAAGAACTCTTGGACTTTACTATGACTCTGCTGCTTTTGCTTAAAAAAGACCTGTTTTCCTGCCAAGAAGCTGAGGCTGACTTTTATCACGTTGAAGGTTAAAGTAATGCTGCAAACATTAAGGAGTGTCTGCAGTGTTTTATTAAAGGATAGCAGTCTCTTAAGGAACAGAAACCTGTTCCTTAATGTTTTGTGTAAAAGTATGACCAATAGGAAGCAAAATTATGTGTGTTATCATTAGGCATGCAGTTTACGTACAAGCAGCTTATCAGGCAAGCATCTTCATAGATACAGCAATGTGTATGAAGGTCAAGAGGTGCTGAGCATACGTAAACACAAAAATTGGCCTTACACTGTTGCTTTTTGTCTCACAGAAACGAGGAAAAACATATTTTCCTTGTGATCACATCTGAGCTGTACCAAAGTTCGCCCTGACCACTGTATGAAATCCTCTCAGAGTTCAAGTAAACAAAAGGGCATTGTAACCAGGCAGACCGGACTGTTTGGCCATGAAAACATGCCATGCCAGCCTCCAAAGCATTACGCTGCTGGATAAGCTCCTGCAGCACAGTGATCTCACCCAGCTGTCATCTCGATCCTAAGTTTAGCTGCTCAGGGCCTTGCCTCTGTTGTGATGGTATGCTGGGCATACGGCCTGGCTACAAGCAGGGCACACACCTAGGCCACAGCCATTCAGGTCAGTGATGGCATCAGCCACATAGGGCAGTGGGGTGGCATCATAGGCATCATTGCATCGGTGTTAGACCCCATAAGGAAAAAGAGTCCTTGTGGAGCTGGGAACTGAGCCAAGGAAAGCATGATGGTGAGAGGAGGCAATGGGGGGAAAAGACATTGAGAAGAGAACGTTTAGAAAACACTTTCTCACAGATTGCTTAAATCCTTTTTGAATCACATTCCTCCTTTAAAAGTCACTTTCTACAGAAGAAAAAAAAAAAAAAAACAATTAAAAATCAAGATCTGAGAACTGTTATTCTTATCAGGAATCTTCCTACAGAGGAGCATGAACCTTCTGTTGGCAGCCTTCTGTCTAGAAGCTGGGGCTGGAGAAGCAGCTGGGCTTCCTGGTGGGAAGCAGGTGGAGGTTGAATTTCCTCTCCAGGGACATTTTGAAACAAAGGCAACAATAGACATTTAATTGATGAATTCACCATCCCAGCTGTGAAAATCATAATCAGATTAGAAGGCTCACTGATGCCACTTCATCTGGCATAACTTTGGACATCGATGGAGTGCAGGCAGTTGCTCACAGGGACTGCCCACACTGCTAATGGCTCACAAAAGTACCCAGCCAGGACCATTCTTCTCTGCTTCTCACATTTCATTTTCCTCCTCCCTAAATGACTTAGGGAGAGGTGGATTTCCAAACCACATGTCCATGCTCAGCCCCTGTGCCACTGTGAAGCCCTCCATGCTGAGCACAGAGTTTCATTAACCACACAGAGCCCAGGCACCTGAGATAAGCTGAAATCCTCCTCAAATCACAATGTGTTTAACTTATGTGATAGACTCAGTTCAGCTGTTACAAGGTAGCTGTAACTTCTTTGACTTTATGGAAGATCTCAGAAGAGGTTCCTAGCTGTTACAAGAAATATGATGCAAAATTCAATATCCTAACCACATTCCTCAAATTCATAAACTATTCGATTAAGATTTTCTGGCATTGAAAGATCATACTTCTCAGCTGTCACAGGAGAACTAACTGGCAATTTCTTCTTAATCAGTCTTCCCAGTGCCATGCGTTACCAGACTAAAGTAAAGTTGGATAAGAATGTGGCTTGGCTTTTAAACCTTCCTGCTAATTCCATCTGCCAGTGATGTGCACTGTGCAGAAGCGAAGAAGTTGTTGAAGCAAATAAGTGTTTAAGAGATAACTGATGAGAGATGTGTAATGATAAACGTGATGTTCTGAATTAATTTCTGAAAGAATTGTGAAAAAAAGAGGTTTTCTAACATATTTACCTGTGTGACTTGCTGTGGGAAATCTGCTTTAGCTGGGAGGTTGGACTTGAAGGTCACTAGAGGTCCCTTCTGATTCTGTGATTCTGTGATATGAAGTTAAATACCTGGGGCTGTGTTAGTTGTTGTACTAAGATCACACAACATTGTAATGCCTAGATCAACATTTTGTCACAGTGTGGTCCAAGTGACTCACATGAGGTTTAAAGGGGAAGAAGGGAGAAGAAATTTTTAATTAAAAGAGAGAGAGAGAGAGAGAATGATGGGAAAGAGACAATATTCAATGGAGTGAGTGCAAACACTCCCAAGCTCTCAAGTCTGATACTCTCTTAAAGTAGTGCTTTCTGTACTTTGCAATTGATGGTTTCTAAGGTAGAATTCTTGGTAGACTTCACAAATTCAAGAAATAATAAATATTAATATTTCTAGGCTGTGATCCAGGATAATTAAAACTCCATCTTGCCCAGGCAGTTTATGCAATGACTATAATGTCAGTGGAGGCGAGCTCTCAGCATTTGGATGATTAAAACACCAATCTGATCTTCTGGAGCCACTGCAATCAGCATGTGGGCAGCCTAAGCTATTAGTGTCAATATCACCAACACTGTGGAACTGTACAGCTCCTCGATATTTGTAAGCTCAGATTATCTGGGCATGTTTCTTCTCTTCTTTTTCATTCACTATACTTTTTATAATTGAAACATATACATGCATATTTCACATATTCATGGAATCATATGAAAAAAAATCTTGGTGTGTTTGTATCTCGACAGCAATGGAAAAATTAATATCTCATCTGAGTAGGAAGAGTCATAAAAAGACTGGATCATCAAGTAAGAACTCCAGGCAGGGAAATTAAAACAATGATCACGATGCATTCACTCTCTCACTAAAATGCAAAAGCCAGCTCTGTCAGCCCATGGCACACAGCCCGGATGGAGCCATGCAGTCTGACTGACCCCATTACAGAGGGCACTTGATGCATTAACACTGACATGCACGCAGCCCTCTCTGTGTCCTGGAAATAGGTGGGAAGAGCTGAACTGAAGAGCTGGTTTCGGCACTAAGTGTTGAAATGCAGGAGACAGGCTTTATCTGCTATTCAAACTGGCAACAATGATGGGCAAAACTTCACAGTAAGTGTAAAAAGGCCTTGGAAGTCAGTTAGCTCAGCACAGGTTCAGTGGGAAAGTGGCCACATGAACTGTCAGAAGCAGCTGCATACCGGAGGCTGAAGCCAGGTCACAGCAGGCAGTGGGACTGCAGTTCTCAGCAGAGTGCAAAACTTAGCATTGTATCTGCACTGCATCTTAGGAACATGGTAGAGTTCACATATATGCGTACAGATACTATATGCTGCAATATGTATTAATGTATATAGCATATATTGACTATTTACTGCTACTTTCTGATTTTCAACTATCTATATCCTGTTATCCATGCAGTCTTACCCCTAACTATATACATCTCCTTAAAAGCCTTTGGTGAGGAACTAAAAATCGCTTTGGGAATCTGGACAGATAGGACAGATAGGATTTCCAATATCTTTATATGCTGCTACTCTATATTTATGTATGAGAGGCACAAATTGCATTGACAACATTTATGAACTATTGGCAACTTTCATGAACCCATGCTGGTTGGGCCTGACCCCCTGGTTATCCCACACATGCTATGTGATCTCACACAAGATGATCCATAACCTTTCCTGCACTGAGGTCAGGCTGATGAGCCTGTAGTTCCTCAGATCCTCCTTATGATCATTCTTATAGATGGGAGTCACATCATTCAGGCATTTAATTCTCATGCCCTTTAATGAATTTCTCACTGAAAATGCCCAGGTGAGATATTTGGCCTCATTAAACTCTTACTCCTCATTTCATGTATTCATTTTTTAACCTTTTCTACATTCTTCACTTTAAGTTGGCCACTCTGTGTAGTTTCTGTCTGGAAGGATGCCAGCATGACGTCTTTTGTGGTGAACAGAAATGCAAATAATGATTCAGCTTTTCCTGGTATGAGCTTATTTTCTTTGTTTGCCACAGCAGGGATTTATGGAAGTGTTTGAAAAACGGAGAATGGGTGAAACTTGCAGAATGTTCTTCACCAATCATCTGAGAGCTGTGACACATCCAGTCTTGCTTTATTTACAAAAAGGTATTTCTTTCATGAGGATGTTTCCTCTAGTGCTACCTAATACCTTCTTAAACGTGGAATTACACAGAGTGCAAGATAGGAATGAGCTAGCATAGATTTTCAACAGTCTGTCCGAGTCCTGTTTAATACTTATTTGGCACAATTTAAATGCCAAGGAAATAGGCTCAGGAGAGAAAGATAAAATGACCCACCTGTAACAATTTCCACACTTCTCCACAGACAGAAGTAAACCTGTGGGGAAAAAAAAGAAAAAAAATAATCAGATAGCTCTCTTGCACCTGTTCTCCAGAGATCACTACAGAGCAGCATGTGAAATGAAGGGTATTAAAATGGGTCTTGAAGACAAACTAGCAGCAAGAGTCAGACTGCACTGTCAGTGAGCCCACACTGCCTCCATTCTGCTGTCAGAGAAAAGATTTATTACTATAATAAACAATAATGAAATAATGTATAAGATATAGTAGAAGTATATAAAATATAATCTATATATTTGATTTTTTATATATTCATAAATATTGCATTCAAAAATATATATTTTGCTATTCATCATTGTGAATCCCTAGCAATAATAATAGAAAAACTGCGTTCATCTTCAGTGAAGAGATTAAACCTGTTTAGCTTGTTCATCAAAAAGAAAGGGAAGAAAAAATTGTGACTGATCATCAGAAATATCCATGAGTAAACAACCAGGAAGCAGAATAGGTTTTTAAGCTACTGGATGCTTTTCATTTATCATCCAGAAAAGCTCTACTCATTTTTTCCATGCATTTTTTTCCTTTTCTGCATGTTCTTTTCTACACTTCAATTTTATATTTTTAGCACAAACTGATCTCTGAGCAAAAAGTTAAGAACTATTTCCTTCTCAGACAACCAGCTTCCATATCTTTTACGACAGTGAGCTTTGCCTCTTATATCCCATTTCGTTTGTGTGGTACACAAGCAACTGCCCCAGACAACTATCTCATGATGAAAATCTTGTTCATCTTCAATTATTTGCCTTCTTTCCAGACTCAAAAACTACTCACTGCCTTTTTTTTTTTTTTTTTTTTTAATTTTTACTCATGCTTTGATTGTGTCTGGGCTCCACTACAGATCAGTAGCTTTCTATTTCTGACCTCCATAGTTTTTTGTTCTATTTAGAATGTAAATGGAGATTTCTTCCCTTTTTCTTCCTCCTCTTCTTCTCCCATCTCCTCTCATCATGCTAAAGTCAGTTAGAGGGTCCAACGCAACCAGTATAGAACTTCATTCCCTGTGGGTGAAGATCAGATTTCTCTGTGATCTTCAGAAATACCTTAGCTCTTAGAAGGACTTTTCTTACTATTTTGATGGTAACGCTGGTACGTAACAGCCTTGCAGGATGGTTGATGTGGCAGGAGACCTTCTGAGGTCACTTGACTCAATTCCTGCTCAGACAGGGGCACTCAGAGCAGAGAACCAAGGACCACATCCAGGTGAAGAACTCTAAGGAGACTCCACATTCTCTCTGGGCAGCTCATCCATGCATAGGCAAGAAATGACTGTAACGCATGTCAAAATGTGCACAATTGTAATGGGAGAATTTTGATAAGTGAAAAAATTTTATATAAAAATCTTACAGTGATGCTATCTGTCTCCTTTTCCTTTATATTCATCAAGAAATGGGAAGAGTTCTCTGGAGAAATAAATAAATAAATGGTGTAGCAACACCCTACCTCTGATGCTGTCACAACTCTCAGGCTCAATGGCAGTGTTGTATTCAGATGCACCCAGCAGCTGCTTCATGGTACTTGCTAACATTCTGTGATCTGGCCCAAAGTGAACCCACTAGATGCATTTCATCAATACCTAATAGCAGTAGACCTAATAACTTCCTTCTGTTAGTTACCTAAGACAGATACACGAGTAAGATGAGTCCATTGGGAGCAGCTCTCCTAGCTGTTCTGATAGCTGCTTTCCATCAAAGATATTTCTCACTCCCGAATCTCAGGCAGTGATTGCCCAATGGTTTTGCACCATTCTAGGCATCCTCTATCAGAACTGCTATGGATACTCCATGGAAATATGAAACCTGAATGTTGGTGTTTGTTTTATTTACTTAAAGTTCTGACTGCTGGCAACAACAGCAACTAAGTTTCTGATAATGCCCACTGTTTATTATAAATTAAATGCTTGAAAGATAAAAGCAAACAGAAGTTATGTAGTTAAGCTGATCATTCCTTCAAATACACGTATTCCATTCATGTCTGTGCATTGTGTTAAGTCACCTACTTTTGTGGGTCTAACTGAAGTTCTCTGGAATCCAACAGCCATCTCTTCAGGGTGTATCAATTCACCTAAGCTTCAGCTTCTCTCTGCCCTTAGTAACATCTGGCTTTCAACACTGCACTTTCAATACTCCATCTGCTATTGCAGACTGATACCAGCAGTTGGACCTGCCTTTCTTGAGAGCATTCCCCATAATGCAAGACTGTCATCAGCTGCAGCACCAGAACACTTGGAATTTCTTGAACCTCTTCCATGCACTGGCACAACCCAAAGCTTGCTAAAAGAAAAGGAAATTGCTGCCAAGTGGCCGGGGCAAATTATTCAGCATGCCAGAAGTTGTACTTTAAATCACAAATGGTGATGCTCCTTTGGTGACAGATTATCTTCAGCACTCCTTTAAGTGAATTTAGATTAATAAATACTCTCCCTGTCAGCTTTCTCACCACCATTGGATTTGGATTCACTTTATCACAGTGCTGCTTGCCAGTTCCCTATACAGTAGCTTTGTGAGAGCCAACTGACCATGACTATTGGTGGACCTATGTATTACACTCACATGGGATACTCGAGCACACAGAGCTCAATTTTCCTATGCTCTGAACCAAAAGTTATGTTGTTAGATGAGTTAGCTGAGATTAACACAATTCTAAGGAGGAAGTCTTTCACTCAGAGGGTGGTGACACACTGGAACAGATTGCCCAAGGAGGTTGTGGATGCCCCATCCCTGGAGGCATTCAAGGCCAGGCTGGATGTGGCTCTGGTGGTTGGCAGCCCTGCACATAGGAGGGGGTTGAAATTAGATGATCATTGTGGTCCTTTTCAATGCAGGCTGTTCTATGTTTCTATGATTCTAAACATATGCTGTTAGGCTCTGCAGAGAGGCAAAGTATCCAGCTTAGGCTGGATGCCACATAAACCCCTGGAGCAGGGAAGGAGTGAGCTCATGTTGGTCTGCATGGACTCATGCAACCATATCCATGGCTGACAGGCATGGATCTATTTCTAATTAAGTTTTGCAGATGGCAACAAGATGGAGAGGTAATTCAGCCCATTCAGAGGGACTTAAAAGGGTTGCACCTTATGAAATTCAAGGTCAAAGGCAAAGTCATGGGAAGAAAAAGCCCCCTGCACCAGGACAGGCTGGGTCTACCAGGCTGGAAGCGGTCTGTGGGGAAGGACTTTGGTGGGCCAGAAGCCAAGCATGAGCCAACAGTGACCTTGGCAGAAACAAGCCAACAGGTCACCTAAACTGTATGAGCAGACACAGAGCCAGAGGGAAAAGTTCATAGCTTTATTTTGCATTCACAAAGAGAATTCAAAAGAGAATGTTGAGAGCCCCTTTCTCTTTTCACTAACAGGAGCGTGGGCTATCAGCCTCGGAGAATCACACATCGCGATATTTCCATGACATATCTTTTGAGGTTTTTTAAATTAAAACTCCATGATTAGTATGTGAGTGTACATTTTAGGTGATATCATATTCAGATTGCCTTAGGGATTGTAAAGCTCATGGCTAAAAAGGTTTATACCCAGGGAAAAAAAGAATCATAATTTAAAATATTAATAATAATGTTACTTGAATTAAGTATTCCATGTTCTGTGTTTCAAATTCAGGGCTTAGGTATTTCAAGAGTAAAAAAAACACAGGGGAAGAGAAGGGAAGGGACCAATGCAATAAAGAAACCCTAAGACACCAAATGATGCAGGCATAAAACCACAAATATTTTTAACTCCACAAAAGCAGTATTGCAAAAAGATATAAAGCTTCAGGATTTCTATCTAAGGAGGGCTTAAAGAGCAGATCCCTGAAAGTGTCATGGGTATGTAAAATCTCTTCTGAACTATATGTCATGGAAAAATATATATGCACAATGAATACAGACACCAATTACTTCAAAAAGCATGGATTTTCACGCTGTATGATTTCACCAGCACTGACATCAAGCGCTAGTCATTGCATTGCTTATTTCTTCTTGCTAATTCGTGTTAATTCTCTCTCTTCCACCCCGCCCAGCAGGGACAAGGTGCTGCCGTACAGCAGGGGACAGGGTTTGCTGGTTGGGTGTTTACCACGAGAGGTCCCCACAGCCCCACGAGCGGCGCTGCCGCGCCGTGAATGTTCGCTGTCACTGCGGAGTTTTCTCCTAAGGTGACCGCTGCGAGGCAGGGCTGGGTTTCCAGTCTGACGGGATATCAGTCACAGCAGCGCCTGTGATCTCCAGGAAGACTCTTCATCAGATTCGGGTGTCTAAAATTAAGCACTTAGATATGAGACTTGATTTGGGAAATCACCAACTGCAGGAAGTTTAACACGAGTGAGTGCCCGGTTCTGTACCTGGAACCTGCAACCCTGGGTCTTTCTACATATTAGGAAGCAAGAGGATGGAGAGCAGTCCCACAGAAAGGGATCTGGGTGTTTTGGGTGACAGCAGCTGGACACAAGCTGACAGCGTGCACTGCAGCCCAAAGGGCCAACTGTGCCCTGGAGTGCCAGAACTCAGGGAGTGTTCGGACAGTGCTCTCAGATATAGGGTTTGGATTTGGGGTGGTCCTGTGTGGAGCCAGGAGTTGAACTCAAAATCCTTGTGGATCCCTTCCAACTGAGTATATTCTATGACTCTATGATTTATTTTTCCCCTCTCTAAGGAATTTATTCTCCCTGGGAAGGAAAACCTGTTGCAGGAAAATGCAGAGCAGAAATCAAAGTCTGTCCATGAAAGTATTCAGTTGGGTTTGGAGTGGGGTTTGGACAAGGGTTTGTTTAAAACCATAGTATATGCAAGGCCCCAGCCTTGTGTTTGCATTGGTGTGTCCCTGTTTTTCAAAAACCAAAGTTATACAGGAAACTCTTCTTCCAATAAAAAGTTACAAATGAACTTACATAACTAGAACCAGAAAAAAATGCCACTGGCCAAATAGTCAGAATCATTCAAAACAAATTCTCTGTCTCTGATGAAACCTCAAGTAAACTCTGTTGCTCTCACTTCCCCCCAAAGCTGTTTCTAAAAGTAAGATGGAAGTGTAAATTTCTTGGTGCCAGTGGGTGCCCATAGCAAGCAGACAAGGACTTTGCACACACTGTTTGCCATGATTTTACTGAAGCGTATCCTGAGCTGCATTTTGGTAGGCATCCAGATGACCTGAGGCATGGCTACGCTTCAGCTGCATTGCTAACATGACTAATGATTTGTGGTAGTGAAAGTGACACATACCTGTAATATTCATTGACATGAAAAGACAACAAAGGCAGCAACATATTTGCATCCCTCACAGCTTTGGTCAGTGCTGCATCTCCATGAATTACACAGATTAGGTTTTTTTGGTAAATTTTTTTAAAGCCATGTGAGAGAGCCACTCATTGCACTTTAATCACCATTGCACAAGGGAATGGCAAAGAACAGACTGGCCTAATCACACAATTAGAAAGAACCAGGGGCCAAGATTGGCAAGACTATACTACAGCCTTAATCCAACAAAGCATGCATTTAATTTTATTTTTAAGCAATTCATTGTCAGCAGCATGATTGTTCTCATGTTTGAAATTAAGCACCTGTAAAAATGCCATGCAGGATCAGACGTCTCCCTTCAATACCCTCAGTCTGTTCACATAATGCTGCTCTTTGTTGTGTCTGAAAATCTGTTTCCTTAGCTTCCTTTGCCCATAGTGATATGGTATAATACAATAAGAAGGCCATTTGGGGCCCAGTCCTACAATGAGCTCCACTTGGGCAGACAGTGAAGATGCAGAGTCCTGCCAAAACCTCCTACAGGGTCCTACTGAAGTCTCCTACAACGTTTTTGCACTAAATGGTGAATCACAGCTGAGATGGGACCCTATTGCGTTCTTGCACCTTTGAGCCAGGCCTCAAACTGCAGCAGAGCAGTAACTCAGGATCATCATTGCAGCAGGGGAGCAGCTTTAGCTTGCATGCTTTGTCATGACAAAGCACCCTGTTTGCTTATGGCCTCTAGAAGCTTGTACGTGACTTCTGATTATGAAGTGGACTTAAACGCTTGTTTTCCCAGCCTTCCTAAAGTCTGTTTAATTCCTAAATAGAAAAGGTTCTGTGTGTGTGTGCAGCATTGTTACCAAGTGAAACTGCTGAACTAACCTGAACACAAATGCTCCCCAGAACGATGCGTCAGTCACATACCTTGTTGATGCAGTGTAATACACAAAACAGAGGGCATGTATTTGCATGCAGCTAGTCATAAACGCCAATGCCTCAGCTCCAGAACACCTAGGGGGGAAATGAAGTAACCTTGTAAATGGCTGATTATGAGGCAAAAATGTTGTCCTGTCATTAAAGAGGGCATGAAGAGTGAAATAAATTTCCAGATCAAAGACGTGAACGGAAAGAATTTGAATTATTTTTTTATTCTGAGTGTTTCAGGCATTTGGACAGTGGTCACCACTGTAGAACTGCTGTGTGGTGAACCCAGAGTCCTGTTAGGAGCAGGTCTTGTCACCCTGGGAGGGACACTGGGGCACAGCCTGCAGTGACCTGCACTGTAGCTTAGGCATGCAGTAAGCTACAGCATGTGTGAAGTGTCAGCTGGATGCCTCCCTATACCACCCTGAGCCATGACACCAGCTTTTTGTTTTGATATCATAGAGGCAGGAGGAATGCTTGTCTGCATGTCTGTTCGTACACACATTAAATTCCACTTACAATGCTTTGCTTCTTAGAGACTTCTTAGAGACAGAGACTGCCCCTTGAAAAAACTATTGCAGAGATTAGATCCAAAAGTTTGGAAGCAGATGCCTTAAGTCTGCCTGCTAAAGCCGTACTTAGCCACTTGTATTTAAAGTTCTGAAAATTGTTAGGATTGAGTGAGTCCTTCTAGTGTAAGTGGAAAGTACAACACAGAGCTTATATACAACCACAAATTGGAGTTTAGGAGCCCAGACTTCTATGAATATCTTTGCCATCATGCAGAAAGTACTTGAACAGACCCAGATGTTTACATCAGCTTCAATTACATGAGCTTCAAAGAAGGAAAAGCGTATGACAATTTAATTCATAGAGCACACATTTCTGCAGGTCAATAAACTTTTGGGGATCACAGATATTTGTATAGTGGGGCTTTTTTATACTTCTTTTTGTGTTTCAGTGCCTTAGGTTATGATGAAAGGAACTGGAATTACAACAGAAATGGGGAAATGACCCTTTTTAAAAAATGTGTATATTGGCATGAAGCAAAGTAAAAAGATACAGAGAGCATGGATGAAATCTCTGTAGCAGAATGTGCACGGTGTCTAAAAAACCCCACTGCAGTTGCATTTGGATATTGATGGGTATTTTCACTCACCAATTTAGGGACTCTTTTTTTTCTATCACTCCCGTAAGATGTATGGTTCTGCTTTGGAACTGTTGTTCTGCTCCAAAGAGCCAGACCTTGCTGTGGGTGAAGAAGGTCTTTTTGGTTCTTCTCTTCTCTCTGACAGTGCACACCTTTGACTTCACATTCACAGCAGCTCTCCTGCTGCCCCATCACCTGAACAGCAAGACAAGTCTGCTTTTATCCCAAACAAACATATCCAGAAGTATCTCCTTCTCTGTTAAAAGCAAAAAGTCTCAGAATTCAATCTTTTATTTCATTAATTCAGTTCTCATCAATGCAATGCAAATTACAGCAGAATCTTTCCTTTACTGGCTTTGAAGCAGTAAGAGAAAACGTATGTGTAATCATTAACATCTGTGAATTTACACATTTTGAGATGCTTTTTTAAATGAAAGTAATATGCTTGCTGAAGATGTGATTAGTTGCATAGGTATAAATCCTACAGTTGTATTGAAGTTTGAGATGCAGTTAACAGTGAGGCTTCGAGTTCAGATGCTCACAAAGCTTTTAATAAAATAGTCTATATTCTGCAATACTTTCATCATAAAAACTTTTAGGAAAATCTACAGACCATTATACCAAAACTGATGCAGATCATAAATGAACACAAAGCGGCATTTGTGGGAAGGGGTAATAAAGACCATCTTCGGGTAATATGGACCATATTACCTCTATTTGGAGGCTCATGGCCTTAGATGGTTACTGCTACTGAAGCAGCACTGGGGTGTAAAGAAAGGCAGCGCTCAGAGGCTGTATTCTCTGTTGGAAGCATTTTCTTCTTCAGTACATTCAAAACGTTAAAACATCTAACAGCTCATCAGTAACCCACCCATGATGTGCTATACAACTCTCTCTTGGTTTTTAAAGTAAATATCTCACATTCCAAGATGTCTAACAAATCTCTGTGTCTCTACACACTGAAAAGGAAGACTGCACAGAAGTGCTCTTCCCAGGAACCCGCAAATGACCCTGGACAATAGTGGAACTATTCCAGTGTTTTCCCCATCGCTCTCTTTAAAATTCATTCCTGTGCACTGAGAACAATCTGAACATTTCAATCCTATTAAATGTTTGGGCACATAAAGTATTTTCACCTAAACATGGGAGCTGGTGTTGCGGAGGTTGGATTTACCTTTTTTTCTCTTTGTGTCTTTGCCCTAAGCTCATTTATCTGCTAAGGTGCAGCACTGCACCCAGCTCACCGACTGCCTACAGTGGGCATCTGCTGGGTTTTGTGTTAGCTTCTGCCTTGCCCTCCCACATCCCCTATGAAAACTGGCAACCCAGTGTGGGATGGCTGGCACACACATGACTTTCATCCAAAATGTGATCAAAACATGGCCTTTGTGCACATCCTGATGCAGAAACTCACATTTCCCCTGCTATGGTGTCTAGACATAGGCTTAGTTTGTCTGGGTCAATAATTTCTGTTTTCCTGCACTCAGGTTTCTCATAAGCATAGTGGAGGTATTGGTGCTACTATTGTGCTCTCTTTGTTACTTGCTATCATTTTGGAGCAAGGACTGGTTCTTGACTTCCTTGTTTAGAGCCAAGGAACAAGCATACTGATTTCTACAGGGATCTCAAGCCAGAATTATAATTAAGATATGCACAGTAATTAGGTGCAAGGTGCTAGTGCATCTATGTGGACAATATCACATAGTCAGAAATCAAAAGAGCAGTTAAAATAGAAGCTTAATCTCTTGAGTGCATGTAATGCTTGCTTCTCTGTGGCACGACTGTCTGTGGGGATGGCTGTGGTGCCACACACCACATAAATCCCAAATGCTTATAAAACAATGTGTGTTTCACCACCTGTTCTTATCCAGGTGCTTGTTCTTTTTTTCTTTAGCTATAACAACTGCACGTGAAATGTGGGCTTTAAAGCCAAAGAAACATTCCAGCCAAAGTCCAACTTCAAAGAGTTCTTATTAAAATTCTATGAAGAGAAATCCAACAGGAATAACAGAGGGCATTCAAAAGCATAAAAACTGGCGGTTTCAAATTCCATCCTGGAAGATGACTTATTTTTAGATACTAATGAGATTTTCTGCTTCACTTTAAACCTATTCTATTTCTGGACCTGCAGCCAGCTGCTTTCCCAATAAAAGCGAATAATAATAGCTACAACATGTGAACATTTGCCTTCTTGAAAGGGCTTGCAACTTTTGAAAACATTGCTAACAGTTGTATCCTGTTGATGCAGCTATCCCCACAGCAACGCACCTCCACTGGAGGTAAGCTAAACTTTTGGCAGAAAATGTTTTGTTATGAGTATTTTGGGTAAATACAATTGGATTTACCATTGCATAGCAATGCAAGCTATGAGGAGAAGAATATATATATAGAATATATACATATAGACATCTGTTTTTCATTTATAATTTTGTATTAAGTTAATCTTATCTCAAGGCAGGAAAAGAATCATCTAAATCCATCTGAAAGAAGTTGGATAAATGATAGCTTATGTAAGAATGCAAAAATTCTCTTTCAACTGGCAGTAAGAAAATGAGGTCACTGGTAATTAAATTATTGATTAACTTGGCCCATTCCCTAACATGACCTGATGTTTATTTGTTTAGACAATACATCTCAGCACCCTTCTGTATAGAACAGCCCTGGCTGTTGGAACTGATGGTAGCCTCACAGTTAATGTGGTTATCTTTCTCAAAGCTCACCATTTACTGGGCCGGAAAAAGAAGTACGAAGGTGATTTTTAATGCTGTAAAAAGGAGGAATCTGTAGCCATCTAAAGCCATCTTCTCCCTGTAAATTCTCTCACTTGGTGGCTCCTTTAGCATATACTCAATATGTCATTTGTTTTCTCAGCAAACAAATGAGAACTGAACAGGCACAGTTGAGACATCTGGCCACACAGGCATTAGTTCCTTTCATGCAGATAAAGGAAGATTTGGAGTATATACAAAATACAGCATTGGAGCCCTTACATTGGGAAACACCTTACTTGCTGTGCTAATAAAGCCCATCTGGCTCTGCAGAAAGGCTTTACTGCAACTGAAGTAATGTAAAGAGAAGCAAAGAGAAGTAAAGAGAAGATGCAGAGAGAGGTTACTGTTACCACACATACACATGTCCATACCTATGTGCAAAAGGCATGTAGTGATGTTTCATCCTTCACTGTATGGACAGCCCAGAATCCCTTCCTTCAGCTGACACATGGCATGTGTGTAGTGCTGATGTCCCTGATGTATGGCTCATTAATAGGCCTTCAGTCGGTAAGTGGTAAAAATAAAGAAATACATACACAATTTAAATGCGTATGAAACCCTTATAGGTTTTGCTCATAAGTACAATAAATTAAATTCGTAAAGCAGCAGTGGAGAAATAGAATGTCGTTATAGTTACAATACTGTGTAATGATTTTTTTCAAAAAAAGAGTTGCAGCTTCCAAGTAAAAATCATCACCATACATAATGGTAGACAGAATTGTCTCTAAAAACAAAAATTAAAATAATAATTAAGGCAAAACCACCTTTATTCAATTAAATACATATTTTCCTTCAGTAATTGCCTTTGTTCAGAAAACCTTAATTTTCATGGACTAAAATATGCTCAAATAAATAAAAAGGAATTGAACTCTACTTGATATGTATGAAACTTTGTGTTTCATACATACCAGCAAGATGTCCTTCTTTCACTGCCTTTGCAGCTGCATTAATCCTTTTTTTTTTCTTGCTGGCATCTGTGTTGTTAATTGTCAGTACAGCCACTCATTTTTGTTACAGATATCTAACCTATGAAACAGCAGGCATAGAATAGCTGATCAAATCCTATACAAATAGAAGCACTTGTACCATGGCCTTCAGGGCATTGGCTAATTCTAGAATGAAGTTTTATCTTGCATATCACATTCTGTGTATTGTAAAATTTGAATATAAATAATGGACGAGAAAATAAGGTTAGTAATACCAAAGCAGCTTCAGCTCTATCTCCAGTGTCATATGTTTTTTGCACATGTAGGGCCTCTATTTTTTATTGTTTATTTTTATTATTTCTCTTACCTGGATGACTTACTGACTCAATTCTAGCTGATTGTTCCAATTCCCTTTTTGGGAGTATATCCAAATGAGAAGCCAGATAGAAATTCTGACAAGTCCATTCCTGGAGGTGTTCAAGGCCATGTGGGATGGGGTCCTGGGCAGCCTGGTCTAGTGAATGATCTAGTTGGTTAGCATCTCTGTCCATGGCAGGGGGTTGGAACTAGATGATCTTCGAGGTCCCTTCCAACTCAAACCATTCTGTGATCTGTGATCTGTATAACTTGGTGAGACTGTGCTGAGAGAGACCCTTGGATGGGTTCGTTATTTTCTCCAAAGCAACACTCGCAGCTGCTGCAAGCTGACTGAAAGCCTTCCAAATTTTTTCCTTTTTGTTGTGGATCTTCAGATATCATTACTTTTGCAGATATCTGTCCAACATGTCTCAACAGCTACTTGATTTCATATTATCTGATAAGAAAATGTAGAATAATTTACTGTTATTCATAATAAACTCTCTTAAGTGCTTCTTTGCGTACACAGAAACAAAGTGTGCTCACATGGAATGAGCGGCGTGCGAGTTTGTCCTGACAAGTTCACTATTTATTACTGGGTGCTTCTGAAGAGACCAGCATGAGAATCTTGTATGCCCCAAATCAGAGAATAGCAGCAAGGAAAGATCACAGACAACAACAATGGCAAACAAGAGTGAAGACTGAAAATACAGGGAAAGCAGAGGCTGCTGTAACAAACAGGTTTTCAAAATAGCTGTAAATAAAAGAGGAAGTTTATTGTTTCATTTGTACTTTTGTGTAGTTTTGTCTTCATAGCCAGGCTAAACCATATTCCCTATGCATTCACTTTGGCTGCATGGCTGCTCAGGATTCTCTCTGCCCTTTGATACCATGCCTGTGGGCTGGCAGCATCCTCTGCCGATCACTCTGGTCTCACAACAGGGATATAAGAGAGGTACAAGACAAAAAGGGGTGAAACAAAGTTTAAAAAAATAAATAAGTAAAGGAAACTAAGTCCACTACTCCTCCTACATCTGTAGACACGCTTGTGGACGTACCTACATTACACATGGTTTCACATCTGCCGTATTCATCTCCTAAGCCTAACAAGCCATGAAGCCTATTAACAGAGCACTGAGTTTAAGACAACAAATTCTGCTGGGATGTAGTATTATGTAGCTCATATTTCACAAGCAGGCTTGCATGCATATCAGTCCTGAACTGGCTCTTGTCCTGCAAATTCAGGGATGGAAGTGCCCACACTTATCTCTACAGCATGAAGGTTAGCATTTTTACATTTTCTATATATATGCAGACACATTTGTTCTCAGTTTCTCAGGACTACTTTATTTTTTTTTTCAGTAAGTTTAACATAGCCAGCTCCAAGATAAAGACTTAGCTTTCTTCTTTTTCATTAAAAAAAAAAAACAAAAACAAAGACAAAAAACAAAAAAAACAAAACCTCTATGTTGATGGATACAAACCTGCAAAGCATTATTTCTTCCTGTAGTCTTTATAAATGAAATTCAGTTCTGGCACGGATGGTTGTAGGTATATCGTCCTGGACTAGAAGAAAAGTTTGCAGAAAAAAGGGCTGCAGGATTTTGCATGCAGCAGAACAGATAGAGAGGCTGGGAGGGTCTCAGCTCCAGCCCTCCTCAGCTCACTCCCAGTAATCAGAGGCTTCAGTGAAAGAATATTTCAGTTTCTACTGTTTAAGTGGACTAAATGGAAGTAAAGGGGTGCTTGCTGCAGTGCCACTTCAGTCATAAGATTCCTGCAGTTCAGCATGAAGGGAGTTCATCAAAACCCTTTTGGATACATGCTAATAGCAGGCAGGTTTCATTGTGGTTACACTGCAGCTCTGAGTTTCTAGCTGAGGCTGATACAACGAAATAAGCTATGACTGTGGAGCACATTTCCAAATGAAGCCGTAAGTCCTAGTTCTTTCCCTTAAGATTACATCTAAACATTTTTTAATAGATCTTAAGCCCTTTGAACTTTAAAACTTTACAATAGCATAATTGATTTAAATCTTTTCTAAGCACTTATCTGGTGTATGAAACTAGATATTGTGCATTGTGAGTCAGCCCCAAGGCTCTAAAAATTGTAAGTACTGTTCCTTTATATATTCATAGAATGACAAACATGGTATTTCTAATGACACTTCTCAGCTAAAGTTTTATTGCCATGATTAATATGCTCAGTATTTGTTCACAGTCTGGGATATTGTGGAATGAGCCCACAGTTGTGGGTTATATCCAATGTAACGCTAAGCAATACCAATAATTAATTTAAATAAACAGTCAGATGTTAGCTCAGTTACTCTGCACTGTTTGTAACACTTAGTTACAAAGAGTTCTTAGGACACTCAGTGCTTCTGTTCTGCCTCAGTAACTAACACCCATCAATGTCAAACCCGTCAGATGAGCCATGCTTGGAGCGCTTCTGTGGAGCAATCCGGCACCTAACGTTTGAATGCTGGGGCACACACCAAAATCCTTAGCCCCAAACCAGATTCCATAGAGCCTGGTGGAGTGTTAAGCACCTACGGCTGGGTTATGTACACAGCAGTGCCAGACTAACCAGCAGGAGTGGAGAGAGAAAGATATTCCCATATTTTCCCCTGGGCCCTCAGGGTGCAGCACCCTGCTGAATGATCTGCTCACGTCCTGCTCAGACAAGGTCTGCTCCATTTTAAGCCCAACCTACAAAGCCTTGAATCTCTTCCTGATATACCCTCCCAAAAACACCAAAGAAGCCTTCTGCATGATGTTTGTGTTTATGTGTTTGTGTTTAGGTTATCCCAGATTGTGAACAAATTGTTAACAACTGGGATCCTGGGCCGGGCTCTCATGTACTCATCAGTGAAGCACAGCAGAAGACTGGAAAATTAGTTAGAGTGCTTAGATTTCATGCCTAAATTTAACCTGCTTAGAGAGACCTGGAGGCCAGCTCATCTTTACCAGAGAAAAATCAGCATTCAAGAGATCCTTTACTATTTGTAGACAAAAACAGATCTTAATTTCTTTTTCTGGCTCACGTTCCAAATACACAGAATCATAGAATGACTTGGGTTGGAAGGGACCTCAGGAAACATCTCATTCCAACCCCCCCACGTGGGCAGGGTTGCTAACTGCTAGATGAAGTGCTAGATCAGGCTGCCCAGGACCCCATCCAAGCTGGCCTTGAACTTTTTGAGGGATGGGGCACCCACAGCCTCTCTGGGCAACTTGTACCAGTGCCTCTCTTTAAATACTGGAAGCCCACAGTGAGGTCTTCCTAGAGCCTTCTCTCATCCAGACTGGACAACCCCTGCTGCCTTAGTCTTTATTTATAAGAGAAGTGCTCCAGCCCTCTGATCATATTCATGCACTTACCTGGACCACTTCCAAAAGCTCTACATCCTTTCTGTGCTGAGTGCCCTGGATCTGGACACAGTATTCCAGATGGAGTGCTGCAAAGACAGAGTAGAGGGGGACAATTACTACCCTCTCCCTTCTGGCCACCCCTCTTTAGATGCAGCTCAGGATACTGTTGGCCTATATCCATCTATCTCACATCTGCTTCAGAATGACTGAATTCTGGGGAGAATCTGTGGTTCCCCATTTGCATGGCTGTTGCCCTCTTCACCATGACTACCCTCAGTTCAGAGGTCTGTAATCTTTTGGTGAAACAGAGCTGAGCGCCTTCTACCCCTCCGCTATTTTTATCAGGGGAATACATTCACCTATGATTTTGTAGCAATAAAACAGATAAAAGAATGTGGTGATCATCTACAATGGGATGGATTTTCAAATGTCACCATTCCTTTTTAATAATACTTAGTTCATTTTAACTTAATTTCTTCTTTGCTACTAACAAAGAGTAACCCAAAAGCTGGCAGAGTTGGCATACAGAGGATGGTTGGAAAGCAAGAGGCTTTTTTCCTGCTCACTATTTGGTGGAGGGGTGTTAAGCATCTTTCACCAAATCCTGCTGCTCCACTTTTCCAGAGAGCTGGAGGGTGAGAAGGTGGTAAGAAACTCAGGTGCATCACTCCAGGGCTCACCTGGACATGCTGGCACAAGTAGCCATAACTCCTTACCTCTTGGGTCAGCAAGGGTGAAGTGGGAAGAGGATGTAAGAGACACCCTGCTTTTACAGCAAGAAAAACCATCAATTACAAACTGAATGCAAAGTCTGTAATAAACTAGCTCAGATACCTTCAGATGATTTCCATGTTGCCATTTGAGCCTTAAAACTACTGATTGAAAATGGAGATTACTCATAAGAATCAGCAGGAGCCAAACTTAGAGAATATGCTGAAACAACTTTTTGTCCATTTTCACCACATTTTAGTTTCTCTCCTTTACTATTCGTTTTATGGTTACACCACCAGGTGCCAGTCAAGGCTGAGATGAAAGCAGAGAAAATGAATCTGCATTCTTCTGCATTTGAAGACTAAGATACTGCTCTTATATGAGACATTGTATTTCTGTCTACAAAGCATAATAAACCAAACTCAAACATTATCAAGACAAATTTTAGTCTTTATCCTCTGATTTCACTGTTTTCAACTAGAACAGAAACTGCAGCAAAAATTCCCAGCAGCTCAGTTCAGCTTCCCTTACATGGTTGCTTCTCTGTGCTACTTGACACTCTCAAATCTGTCTTGTATTGCTATCACTCAAAACCATTTATAACTCGTTAACAAGGAGCTGAACATTCTCCCAGAACAGTAGCTACATGTTTTAATAAGATGACTATCTTGAACATTTTAAGGACACTTCATCTCACAGGGCAAAATCTCCTGCCTTGACATCTGGAAATAAGTTCATTTACCAGTAGGTGGTGCAAAATTCATGTGCAGGTAATTCTAACCAAAATTAGGCTGGCAATTGGCAACGTGCAGAAATATGCCACAGATTTTGTGGTAATGTCATAACTCTTTTTATTATAACAGAAGAGATATCATAGGACAACTCAGTGAGTGTTCGGGACAACTCAGGGCAGGGAAGAATACGCTGTGTCCTTAACTCCAAGTTCTCCTAGGGAATGCACATTGCCTGCTCTGTGAATCCAATTGGGATTTTCATAAGCCCGACAGATCTCTTTTGGCAGCAAGTGGGTCATCTGCAGCACACTGTGTTGCACAGAGCATTCGGTTTTCTCCTTGTCTTTACAAAGCCTGCTCCCCAGGCTGCACAGACCACTTCTACATGCTCCTATCTCCCCACATGGCTCTGGTCACAGGCCCAGTGCCCTCCACGTGCGGGAGGAGAACCCTTGTCTGACCTTGGTAGGGCAGAGGCCTGAAGTTGGGGCTTCCCAGGCTGGATGTGGCTCTGGGCATCCTGAGCTAGTGGTTGGTGATCCTGCCACGGGGGGAGGCTGAAACTAGGTGATCTTTGAGGTCTTATTCAATCCAGGCCATCCTATAATTCTATGATTCTCAGATTCCTTCACAGTTTCTGTTTCTTTTTTTTTCACACATAACAACATTATTCTTCTATTAAATCAAGCGTATTCTTTCTTTGTGGAAGCAAATCCAAATCCTGTTATTCAGTAATCAGATGTATATAATGTCATTTGCTGAAGAATGTAGATTTGGTGCATTTTAGTGAACTTCTGCAGATGTGAGTGCTGTCAGTGTGCAAAGAAACTCCTAACAGAGGGACAGAGAGAATTAATAAAGGATCCATGATGTGTAATGAGAAATATTTAAAGTTTAATGAAAATACAAGCACTGCTAACTTCATCTCTCTGGTTCAGGCATGTATAAAGAAATAATACTCCTTAAAATGCTCAGTCTTGAAGCCCTGAAATTAGAAGAACAAACTTGGCAAGCAGGTCAGCATTTGCAGAATGAAAGTTCCCATTAAAACAAAGTTTCTCTGGTTCAGCTTTTTGGTAACCCTTTTTTCCCTCAGCTTTCCTTATCCCTGCACCCCTCCTCACTCAGTCTCGGTTTTTTTCCTTTTTATTGCCATCATGCAGAAAAGGTCTTTAAGGATTTTTTTTCCCAGCCCCACCTGATGGCAAAACATTAAACTCTTTCTGTATGAGTGAGATGCAAATAAAAATGTCATCTGGTTTCACATGTTTCAAAGTGCCTGACTTTTTATGTTCATAATTTCAAAAAATTACTTAATTTTAAAACCTCAGACTTTAAAGGATGTCTTCATTATGCCCTGAAAACTAGCACAAAGGCAAAGGGTAAAGAAAGCAGGTTTTAAAATGAGCATTTATTACATTTCTTTTTCTGACAAGCTTTCACACAGGCAGCTGCAACATTATAATCATTTATCAGCCGCGCAATACTCAGCCCTCCAGATGTCAATTTTCATCTTCATTTTTGAGAGAACCCGGCATTTTTTGTGTATGTGTCCTACCTGCCCTGTGCTTCTGAGATCTGCATCTTCTCCTCTGCTCATCTGGCCACCAGAATTTGGTGCCTTCATTTTGCATGTGTTTTGCTGCAGGTCACATTGCTGTCCCAAAAGCAATTACAACCACCACATCATTGGCATTCCTGTATCCCAAAATGCAGTCTTTGGGAGAAAAAAAAAATAATAGGATATTACCCACAGGCACAGTTTGACATTTGAAAAGAACAAAGTCTTACTGGCTTGTGTTCACAACAGTTCCTGAAGTACATTTGTGAAATGACAATGCTGTGGGGAGGGGATGCACGTAAAGCCAGGATGCACAATTCTCAGTTGGTACAGAGGAAACATGGGTGTAGAAAATGGCTACCGCTCGCTTTTCCATTTCCTTGGCATCAGATATTGACAAGTTCAAGGCTCTCAGAGTGCTATAGTGTTACAGCAGAACCAAAAGGACAGCTACCATTCGTGTTGTCCCACATCCACAGGACCCCTGCCCCATGGGGCACGCATTTCATGCTATGTAGATCCCCAAGTAGCCTTTTGCTGAGTACCCTGTGCTATCTGCTATTGCACAAAAAGTAAAGACCAAGTGAATTAACTGCTTATATCATTTATGCTCCTACCTTATTTCTTTAGGGGAAACTAAACTTCAGGTGTCTGGAGGCAGATTGTAGCTGGAATTGGATATTTCAGATTGGATATTAGGAAAAAAGTATTCTCAGAAATGCATTGGACTGGCAGCCCAGGGAGGTGGTATTAGGGACATGGTTAGTGAACATGGTGGTGACAAGCAGACAGTTGGGCTAGGTGATCTTAGAGGTCCTTTCCAGCCTTAGTGATTCTGTCTTTATGATTCTGTGATTCTATGAAGAGCAAAAAAGAGAAGTGGCATTGATCACCACTTGCAGCCCTCCCCAGATGTCACATCCCTTGGAGAGGAGGTGTGGGAGCTGACGGCTGCTCCCATTTCTCCCATGCCTACTGCTGTGTGGCAGTCTCATGGATAAAACAAGCAACCCATCCTGGGGAAAAAGCAGCTGATCACCTCCTGGGGCTATGTTTCCTGCCACAGCAGGGTGCGATTGCTGGTCTGCCTGTTACACACAGATGTAATTTGCTCTTTGCAAAGCAGAAGTGTCTTTGATCCAGAGCCTGGATTAAAATCTGACTTTCAAGACTTGCTAAGTGCTGCTACATTTAAAGCTTTCCTATAAATTTATTTAAAGATTCAATGATTATCCAAAATAGCTGATTTCCAAGCACCACAACTTTGTTACTCTGGCCTCCTTTCATAGAAGCTTGGGTTGGAGGAGGATCCCTTTGCAAACTTCAAATATTGTATATTTTCATCAACATTTCATATCTCCAGATGTCTCCAGAGATGCAGACTGAATGCCATATCCCAAGTGGCCCATCCCATAGGAAGTGTTGACCGTGCAGTGATAGAGTGTGTCCCTGCTGTCCCCATGCAGAGAAGGACTGGCTGGAGAATTCTATGAGAACAGCAATGGTGGATGGAGAGCACAGAGTATGACCAGGCAACCCCGGGACTTACAGCATTACGGAATCATCTAGGGTGGGAATGACCATCAAGACCACAGAGTTCAACTACCAGCCTGACCAGCCCCACTACTTAATCATGTTTTGTGCTACTTCAGAGTCTTTTTTTGGGCCTACTTTTGCATTCTATTGGTTGCAGATGTTAAAAGCAGATCAGACCATCCTTACCTCATTGCTATGCCAATTCTGTACACCCTTTTTGCTGGTAACTGTTAAGTTAGTAACAATCACTGGGAAGTGATCTGCTAAATTAGAATAAGGCCACTGTAATTTATACCAAATAAATGTATCTGGATGCTATGGAGTTGATCAAATAAATTCCAAGGAAAATACCTCATTAGAAATAAAAGATTGGCACACAAGATAATTCAAATTTTTCATAACCTTGCGATCTCACCAAATATGTAAGTGCTGAAAAGTCTTATATATGCTAATCTTCTAAGCAACAAAACAGGAATTTCATCAGCATTCTAAAACACAATACCATTATAATCTGTAAAAATTATTTGATGCAGTTAATGCATATCACTGACTTGTGCTGAGCAAATGATCACCACCACTTAAGAAAAAAAACAATTATTTCCCTATTTGTTCCCAAAGTAGATTCACAGAATCATAGAATCATAGAGGTCAGAAAGACCACCTCCTCTAGCCCAGCCATCAGCCCATGCCAATGAGAGCTGTAAATCATGTCACTCAGTGAAACAAATAAATAATCTCTGACTATACTACTTTATGTATCTGATACATACATTCCTCCTCTTCCCTCCAATTATTCCCCGTGAGAGCATCAAAACCTATGCTTTTCTTTTTTCCAGAGTAGAAGTGTTTTTATTGCTTTCCATTTTCATGCTATTAAATTAGCTATTTTACTCCTCTGGTTCCTTTTATATCTTTAACTGTTTGACTGCCAAGGTCCCTGGGCAGCAGCTCCAGCCCCTGCTTCTCTCTGTTGCTGCCTTCCATTCAGAATTGTTTGTGATGTATTATTTCTTTCAGATTATAGCTAATCTTTCTCATTCTATATAGGAAAGGTGGGTTTTTTTTGATAGATTAATATTTAACCTGACCAGAAAATACTGAGATCATCTGATCTAACTTTCTGAATAGGCCAAAGGAATGCCTTAACTCCCTTTCAGCTAGAGGAGACCTCCAGAAAAACATATGAACTTGATTTAAATGATTCCACTGCTGGTAAATCTACCGCAACCTGTGGTAAATTGTTCCAGAGTTTAATTAACATCTCTATTAAAAATGTGTGCTTTATTTGTAGTTTACGTTTATCTGCTTCATCTTGCACCAACTGGATGTTATTAAAGCCTAGTTTGTTTGAGAGTTCAAACAGCCTGTTCACAGCGCATTTCTGGTTTTGATATAGGAACTTACACGTTTGTTGACTCGCTTGCCTTGAGGCACGCTTTTGAGGACTGTGGTCAGTCCTACCTACAGCCCTTCTCTGGGTTCAGTTCACCTCCTTGATGCACGGATACAAGATGCTCAAGTCATATCCAGAGCCTGTCTTTCCCAGGCCCCTTGCCTGTAGTCATTCTTGAATACTCTTTTTAGCTCAGAAACATTTCAGTGTGCCCAAACATTACTTCACAGTAGGTTTCCTAAATGATTTAGACTGCCTTGCATTTACAGTCAGTTCTTATCATACTTCTTCCTACTCATTCATCTCCACATCAGAACATAATTTCACTTAAGGGCACTGTGAATTATCTTTACATTATCTTTCACACAGACTTGACACTAAATATTTAAACATGCTTAAAAGGAGAACAGAACTAAAATCTATTGTTTCGGTATTTTAAAACATCTGTTTTTTATTTTAAATTAAAAAAAAAAAATCCCAAAAGAAGTTTCCCCCAGAAGTCAAAATGAGCTTTACATATTTCTATTACAGGTGTTTAATCTCCTTTTATCCTAATCTATTAAGATAATTGTGGGTGTAAAAAAAATGACATTTATCTGAGAGATCTTGGAGCTTCTGGAAACTTTGACGTTTGATACATATTAAAAGTGGCTTTTAAAAGTGCATCAAAGGTTTTTGAACTGTGAAATATCACTGGTTCAGAACATCATGTACTCTGAAGAGCACTTCGATTATATTCTTTTTCATCCGTACAAGAAAGCAATTTTAAATTTACAGAGAACACCATCTCCAGCAGTAACTCACTGCTATTTCCATTTTGAACATAACTGATAGGAAGAGGCTAAGGCAAACTGGTCAGATCCTACAAAAATCTGCTGACAACAACTGACGGACTACCTCCGACTTCAGTGCCTTTAAATCAGTGTTCAAACCTAGAACCAGATTGCTTTATCTGGAGATTCATAGAGAATTTAAAATTGAGTGAACTGATTTGCTAACAAAATAAGTCATTGTGTGCACACCAACTCTTTGCCTGAAGTTGTTGGTTCAAAAATGTCCCAAAGTGTGTTACTGCTGAGCTTGGTAAATAGTGGCCAGTCTTTGGGGCTATCATTTAAAAAAACTTACGGCCACAAGTTGTACCAGAGGAGGTTTAGATTAGAAATAAGGAAGAATTTTTTCCCTCAGAGGGTGGTCAGGCACTGGAATGGCTGCCCAGGGAGGTGGTGGAGTCGCCGTCCCTGGCAGTGTTCAAGAGGTGCCTGGATGAGGAGCTATGAGATATGGCTTAGTGCTTGTGGTAGTAATGGTAATGGGAGGACAGTTGGACAGATGGTCTTGTAGGTCTTTTCCAACCTTGTGATTCTATGACTCTATGAAATACGGAGATTAAAAATTCTGATAAGGAAGGGATAGTGTCCAATCAGAATGGCTCATCTGGAAAAAAAAAAGATAAATAAACCAATAGTGACCCATGATTTCATAGAACCTTCACAGAACAAATGTGGTCACCTCTGCAGGTACCAAATGGTTACAAGTGTGACATGCAAGCTCTTGTTCATCACTGGCAAAAGTGCTCGGCTCATGGTGGTGACTATGTTGAAAAATAGGGTTTTGTATCTGAGAATTAGCTCTATCAAATAGTGTTATTTTGCTCTCTGTATCTGTTGCAGTTTCCATGGAAATAAATAGGAGACATTACTTTCAGAGAAACCTATGTACTGGAAGAAAAGATCAAGGAAAAATGAATGAACAAGCGGGCAGCATTAAAAAGTCTAAATCAACAGTGATGCAAAATTAGGACTAATAAGGTAAAAGAAGAAGCAAATATAATGAACACAGAAGAGTTTATAAAAGAGAGCATGGTATGAGAGAGGATATGGATATTCTTCTTACAGAAGACAGATTCTCCATCCAACAGATCAGAATCGATTCTATCAGTAAATCGCTGTTGCCCATCCCAGTACACCAAATGCTTTAAGTAACTTCTCCCATATGTGCACATGTTTAAAATCCAACTTTTTGCTTCACAGAAGGGAAAGATAAATTACAAACATTTCTGGAGACTACATGGTATCAAGGTAATATAAATTCTGAGGCTTTCTGCTCAATGTTTCACCTTATACCTAAGTGATCCTGCATGATTATGTTACCAGTATCAGTTATTCACATGTAAATGTTTGCAGGGTGCACGGTTCTTATGCTAAACTACAGCAGCATGGGTTTGAAAGCATGTTTGGTTTTGTCCAGCAAGATAACCTTCTTCCCAAGGCACTGAGAAGGGCAACTTCATGTACTCTGCAGGAAGCTGGCTGTCATTTTTGCAAAAAGGACCCCAGATTTTGCAGCACAGGATAAAGTGTACATTGAGCAATGCTGCATCTGCGCTATCTGATAGTGGATTGGTTGTATTGCATCTTCTGGTCTACATTTCACCTTCACTGTGCCATGGACTTGCCTTGATAAGTTTCAACAAGCCTGGTACAGGGCAAATCACATCTCCCCTCATTATTATTTCTGGCTCACTCTGTGACCTCAGGAAGACAAGTGTATTTCCATACAACCATACAAATAAAACCACATATTTTCTCAAGCATCAGGGCCAGAAACATTTAAAACTAGGGCTGGGAGCTCATCTGGAAATTTACCAAATTTTTCAGGTGTAATTATTTCAATAAATTCCAGTAGCTTCACAAGTGTGGACGCACCCTCCAAATGGAAAAAACAATTCTGCAGCAAGGGGTGAATTCCACAACAAATTCTCTCCATAAATTACCACTCCAACATGGCTATAGCAATTCCTCTACATCTACACATCTGGTCTTGTTCTTAGAATCCGCCAAAGGATTTTGAATGGGTATTTTCTCTATGAGCTCTTTTGTCCTCTCTCCTTATTCTTATGATAATAATGATTCTGACCTGTTCTTTTGTAAAGCTATTTGAGAATCCTCAGCTAAAAAGATTTACCGATTCAAAGCATTGTTATCATAATTACTCTCATATTTAATTGGGAAGTTCTATTTGCTATGCACAAATTGGCTCTCTAAGCTTTTTTTGTATCGATGAGCTTTTGTTCTATGATAATTATTTTAGTTTTCAGCGCTTCTATTGCTGTGGAAATAGTTTAGCTGTCTTGTGTTAACTGGTTGCATCTCACACCCAGTGCGTTCACCTACCATAACTTTAATTTCCTCTCTCATTCTTGATGCTTTTCTACATGTTTTCAGCACATTATTCACTCCAAAAAAACAGCTTTTTCTTTCTGAAATTGGAATAAAAAATATATACAGCAGAAGGATTTAATACATCTTCAATGAAATAAATGATAACAATTTTCCATCACTTGGTATTTACATCTGCAAGTCTGCGCACATGTATATTTGCCAGTGTATGCACTGGCAGTCTGACTTCTTACTGTCCCAAAGTCACAAATGCTAGTTTCAAGGAATTTATGTAGGACAGAATGTCTCAGGAAGATTTTCTTTTGAACTGAGTTGATATTTCAGTCAGTCCCTGAACCAAATGAAAATCGTTTACGCAGGCAATTGCTTACAGCATTGAAACAATTGAAACATGGTGTTATTAAAATATGCTCAAAGGGGGGAAAATGTTGGTAGTGCATTTCAAGACAGCTTTGAACTCTTTTATGTGGAAGTATTTTAAGGACTTGCCGTGGGGTGGCTATGCTTTTCTTGTATGCATTCAAAAACTTCAAGAGATTCCAAGCCACATGGCAGAGTAATACTACTCACACTGAGGTCTGTATAACAGGGAAAATGTCTGAAGAAATTTGTGTTCAAAGGACAGATGTCATTTTTGGTCCTGATCCTTTTGGCTTTCATAAACCCAAAGAGCTGAGTAGCCATAAAGTGCAAGCTGTGTGATGCATTTGATATATCTTATCTAGTTTTACCACTTAAAGATGTAAAATTAAAAAGCAATCAGGCAAAAAATGGTTCTTAATCATTGCTCCTTGGTAGGGTGGGAAAGGGCAAGAAAATGAAACCACTATGAATATCAAACTAGCAAGGATCTCATCCAACAAATATGATTTCCTACTATGCTGGAAACATCGGCCCACCTTAATGCCTTCGGGGAACTCCCCACACACAGCCTTCTTCACTCCACACCCAAAAAGTTCTCTGCCTCCTCTGGAAAGGAAACATCTGGGGATATCTCTGCTTCCTCTCTTGGGTATCTCAGGAGAAGGTACTACAGATGCTGAAGGCAGGGCTGGGAGCTGACATAGCTGGTCTAAGGCTTGCTCCATGGGTCAAAGCAGGACTAAGGCTTTCTCCACAGATCAAGCAGTGTGGATTCAAACTGTTTCTGATGCCCAAGTATGCTTCCCTGCAGCACATTATCAGCATAAGCACAAATAGTGTGATCTAAAGTGATTCCCAATGAACCAGAAGGGACATGGGGTGTCTGCCCAACTTGAGAAGGCATCTCTGAACAAATGTAAGAGCAAATAAAGTATTATGCACCTTCACAGAATTATTTAGAAGGTTTCCACATACATTTCCTAACCAAGAATATCTCGTATAAATTTTACCACGGGAAGGAGATACCCAAGGCATTTTGATAACCCAGAAAAACCTGCCTAAGACTTCTGATCTTAGGGCACCTGTGTGTGCATGCAGCATCTTCTTAAAAGGTAGGTGTATGCATAGAACAGCTACATCAGATTATGCACACTTCCACCTCCTACTCAATTAAATATGCATGCAAAAGAGGAAGGCTACATGTAAAATAGGAAGCTACAATTATCTGCATCAAGATAGACCTCAGTTGCAGGAAATGATTTTGGCACGAGACTCAGAATGGTGAATTAAAACATCAAGATAAAACACGGAATCGTGACATGTCTCCAGTTTAGATAAGGGTGCAAAGCATCAAACACTGAAGGAAACTATCTCCTCCACGACAAGTGGCAACAAATTCCTGCCAGCGGAATGACAGCTAGAAGACAGTAGCCCCTAGAGTACATACATCACACAAATCAATTGTAATATTCAGAAATTCTAACCAGCAACAGCTGAAGTTACACTATGAGAGGGCAGACTTTGAAGTCCATCAGGAAGTACAAGACTTAAAATATAGGAACATGACTGATTGTTCATACTAATTGTAGAGCCCTCTAATTCTGCACAAGTATCTTATATCTTGCCCTCCTACTGAGAGGAGAAGGCACTCACTGGGAAACAAGTGAAAACGTGCTTCAACACACCATGCAGATCAGACTTTGAAGTGAAAATTTACGTTTTCAAATCTACAATTTAAAGTAGGAAAATCAGCATTTCTTTCAGAAAAATATGCATTGTTTTACATACTTCAGAACGAATATATAGATGAAAAAAGGAGAAAGAAAAGAAAAAATGACAATTTCTATTTTTTTAAACTTAAAAATGTTTCAATTCATTAAATTTGAACCACTTATAATACATCTTTTACTTTACAACATTTGTGTTTTTTCTTCAATGTTAACTGAGTAATAAAGGTAAGCACCTTTATTCTCTTTCATTTTCAGTTTAGGACATCCTTTCTTAACTCTCACTGATGGAAAAGGAGCATTCAATCCAAGAATTTCTACTGTACGAGGCAAAGCAAGGCAAGGCAAGGATGCAAGGAGGTAAAAAATAATTCAGAATTTACACCATACTGTATTTTTGTTTGGACAAGTGCTTTTTTTAATAAAAGAAGCTCTGTCATAATCCCTGTAATTAATGAAAATATCTGAAGATATCACATTAAACAAAATGTGTTGTTGTACCTATCGATTACACAAATGTTAAAAAGTCCAGCAGAAATCAACCTGTAGCTCTCAGTATTTTTTGTAAGAACTCTTGCATGCCATTTTTTTTTTTACCATGACCAACTGTTTCAAAGCTTTGTGCTCTCTTTTGAAGAACCTGACACCAGCCAATGTCAGCTGGAGACAGTGGGCTGTTCCACCTCGTTAGAGCCTTGGCAGCACTCTCTCCTGTGAGAGTCAGGCAACACGCAGGCTGATTTGATAAGAAGGCAAGTGCCAAGCTATGAAGAGTTTGGGATGAGGGGTTAGACATCTAGAATCACAGGTAGAATATCTTGAGTTGGAAGGGACCCAAAAGCATCACTGAGTCCAACCTCTGGCTCCATGCAGGACCACCCAAAATTCAAACTCTATTTCTGAGAATGTTGTCCAAATGCCTCTTGAATTACAGCAGGTTTGGCATTGTGGTCACTGGGTCTGTTGCATCAGTTATCATCCATTTACACAGTATAGTTAGAAGCAAGGGAGAGGAAATCTTCACATAAAATTCAGCAGTCCTGTGCCCATAAATACTGTGGGACAAGTCTCAGTACTACTGCTTGGGATGCGGAAAACCAAGTTCTCCAGCAAAATCAAACTTTGCAGTACTGGCATTTATTTATAAAAGTAGATGGAGCTTTAAAATAACAGAATTAGGTCAAAAGGGACAAAAAAGACTGTGAGTCGACTTTAAGGAGTACTTTTAGAAATTAGATATCCTTTAGATTAATCACTATGTGTTAATCTTCTGTGCAGTTGGTAAAATGAAAAAATGTCATCATCATATGGGGGGACTCTTTTTATTTCTTTCTCCTTGTTGTGCAGAAAATGATATCCAGATATTTAATCTATATATTACAGATTAGTAATAATATATAATTTTATATATTGCTGTATCTAGTAGCTCACTCTGAGGGTTAACCACTGTTTTTGTGCAGAGAATTTATTAAGATGATTTGGGTATTGTGATGGTACAAAAGTGGGCAAGGTTTTGATTCCCTGACATGACATCATTCAAGCAATTGGAAGTATAATTGCAAATCCTGCACCAACTATCAGGTTTTCACAACTTCTTTGCTTGCAATGCTGTACTGAGGATTTCCTTATTCTGTCCTAGCTTTCAGTTACATACTTAGAGTTGCATTGGTCATTCTGTTGTATCTATCATCAAAATATATTTAGTCAATCACCCCAAGTCTTTTTGCACTTTTAATTTAATGCTGTTCTTTCAGACACCTGACACAGACACTTTATTTTTTGCTTATGGTTACCTTAAAAGAAGGATTTCATACTGGTCTCCCCAGTACAAAAAAGACAGGGATCTCTTGGAAAGAGTCCAGCGGAGGGCCACAAAGATGGTGAAGGGCCCCTGTGAAGAAAGGCTGAGTGAACTGGGTCTGTTCAGCCTTGAGAAAAGACGAGTAAGAGGGGACCTGGTCCAGGTTTATAAATATCTGAGGTGTGGGGGCCATAGGGGTGAGGCCAGTCTCTTTTCAGTGGTGAGTGGAGACAGGACAAGGGGAAACGGACATAAGCTGCAGTGTAGGAAGTTCTGCATAAACGTGCACAAGAACTTCTTTACAGTGAGGGTGACGGAGCACTGGAACAGGCTGCCCAGGGAGGTGGTGGAGTCTCCTTCTCTGGAGATGTTCAAGACCTGCCTGGATGCCTACCTGTGCGACCTGCTGTAGGGAACCTGCTTTGGCAGGGGGGTTGGACTCGATGATCTCTGGAGGTCCCTTCCAACCCCTACAATTCTGTGATTCTGTGATTCTGTGATTACACTCACAGGCTCAGAGGTGTGAAGTTGTTGTATCTCTGCTATGCTGTGGTAGTTGCTTGTGCCTTTTTTGAGTGCAAAATTCAACTAAACAAAATACCACTGCAGCAAGGTGCAATTATATCCTATATAGGCAGAGCTTGGATGGCTTTAATTCCTCCAGTTTGGAAAGCATCATCAATAAGGGTGTGGCTGCACTGATTCAGCAAAATCCAGAAAGCCAGGTACTTAGGAATTTTCAAAGAAGTTCATGTAAAGGCAATGCTGCCAAAGACTCGCAAGTACTGAGCTTTATGTTAGCTAGACAGAAGTTATCACAAGATGGCTGACATAGTTCAATCACACCTCTCAGTGGCAACATACGCATAACCTGACTTGTTCTATGACTAATGCCGCTTTTATTTTGGAAATGGACACTACACGTGCTGTGCATTCCCCCTGCAGCAAGGATGACAGAGCTACAGTGTCGCCTCACGTGTATCCTCCAGAGCATTGTAGCCGATGCTGCTGGGGCCAACGTACTTCAAAGGGGAGGCTCTGACCTCTTTGGATAAGGTGCTGTTTGAGTTCCTTTGCTCTCTTCAATCTCTCAGCAGTCAGTGTTCAATTCTACTTCTCTTGCTCTTTGTATTCAAAGAACATAGCGTGTAAGTAATTATGACTAACGCTTCATTTCTCCAATCCAAATGCATTTGTGCAGGACCAGCAACACCTCTGTTAAAAAGCATTTAGAAAGCAAGACAGGGAATACTACACATGTGAGTTTAAATGTGATTTCAGCCTATTGCCTTCTATAAAAGGTAACATCTGCAGATAAGACAATATCGTAACAGGTTTTTACAAATTTTCAAGTTCTCATGCAGTGATATTTTCACAAAATAAATAATTAAGTCCTTCAAACTCATTGAAAGAGTTTGCCAGTCTTCAGTGTATGACACAAGCTCAGAAAGTGAAATATTTAACCCACACAGCCAGAAGAGACTGATTTTCTTTCATCCTTTACAGCTGTGCAGAAGACTTTATTGTCTCCCATTCCTGTGTTGTCTTTCACCATTGTCAGCATACTTCAGATGTAAAAGCAATTCCATTGTGATGGATTAGCTCCTGTGTGAGATTGTTACTAATACACGCACACATGAAGCAGAAAGAACACGAAATAGCAGTAAACTTTAAAATGCCAGTTAAGTTTTATCCTTCTTTGGCGAAGTAGAGAAAGAAAGTTATCCCTATGCACTGTGTTTTATAGGCTGGAATTTAAAACCTCCCAGGGGATACACAAGCTCACTACATTGCTGAGCACTGGGGATTTGAAACTACAAGAATGTCTGAGGTCAATTTTTTAGCATATATGTTCGGGGATAGATTGACTTTTCAATGCAGTAATAATTAGCTGTGATCGTGTAGTTATGGGATTGCCCTCATTCTCTCCATTCCTTTCCCTTCTCTGAAGACATGATTAACCAATATATAGGAAAGTTTTGCTTCAGATACCAAAACTATCTTTTTAAAAGATAATGAACCTTGACAAAACTCTGTTTTAAAAATCCTGATGCATGCATTTGTCTACAGTAGATACTGACTTCAGTCATAAGGATGCAATGAGGAGAAACTGGTGACCTTTGCCACTTAAAAGCACTAACAGAGCACTTCTTGTCTATATGATGTGGTGGCTTAACGCAATCAGGAGCTGCTCTACCTCTTTGTAAGAATTTACTCCCCAAACAGTCCTTCAAAACGGACTACACCAAAGCCTCAGCCACTTTCCTGCCAACTCCAGCATTTGCCTAACCCACTTTTACACACACCTTAGTTTAACACATGGCTCTGGCCCAAACCCCATGATGTCCCCTTCCTGCTGCGTCCACTGGGAGACCACAAGCAGTTAAGAGGGAGGTGACTTCCTCCAGGTGGGTCTCAAACTCTGCATGGTCTCATTTCTGTACTTTCCTGTGTTCCTTCTCTCCTCCTGCGGCAGTGGATCTATAGTTGCTACCACCGCTCTGAATTCTGTTTGCATACAAAATTTGCTGGGGGTTTGTTATCTTCATCTCCCATGCCAGGAGAGAGTTAAAAAGAAATTTCTGCTGTCTTTGCCACCCTCCTTTCTACACCTCCTTGGTCATGGAATATTTAAACTTCTTGCCACAAGGTAGCAAACAACATCATTATCTTTAATTACAAACTAACCTGATGCGTTTTTATAATCAAAGGGAAGTAAATTAAAATTAGAGCTTAATTTTGAGCTTCTGCAGGAGGCAGTGGTTAAGTTGAATCACTTACTGGAAGTACAAAATACTAATGACAGAAAATGGAGACGAAATGGACACAATGAACAGCAAGCATGGAGCATATCCACAATGCATTTTCTTTCAAAATTAGTTTCTGCACAGCTTCAGCAAGAAGAGAAAGAGCCTTGCTGAAAGGAATATCTGGGGTAATCTTATCAAGGACAGCTTTGAACGGAATTACATTTCTGTGAAATAGGGTTGAAAATTACTGTTTGCAGGTCCTTAATTAAAAGGCAGCCTTTTAAACCAGAGAGATTACCGGTTCCCAAAATGCTAGGCTTACTCTCTCCTTCTTTTATCCAGTCTTACTGCAAGATGCATTTATATTTCCAAAGCCTGTATGTTAAGGGATAGTCATGTCAAAGCTGTGAACATCAAAATAACAAGAGAGGTACAGTGCTACACAGCTTTCAGAGAATTAAATTCTCAGTAAATTTTATAATCAGTTATACTGATGTAGTCCACATAAAAGTTCTGCTCCCAGCACTCCAACACACTGCTCCATAACTGCCAGTGAGAAAGGAACAAGCAGACCATCATCTGCCATGTATCATGCTTTTACAGGATGAAAGGCAGTGTCTTCTTAGGCCAGTGGGGAACATTGCTGCACCAGACATTCCACACAGAAGAATGAGTGAGAATGAAGGAACATCAGATTCATGGAGCTGAATTCTATGGCACATTAGTAGAGCCCGCATCTACTGAAATTTACATAATTTTCTATACTTGCCTAAAATATAAGCTTTTAACACAGTATAAAAATGCTGGAGTAAGTCACAGTATTGATAACACACAATGCTTGTATGTCCTTTCTGCACTAAGGATCCTCAGAAATACCAGAAGCTTTTGTTTTTTTTAAGAAATATAGGGTATTTATTATCTCGCTATCTGTAATTCTCTCTTTGAATAAGAGTAACAATGCAAGGTCTTGTAGATATTTTTCAGAGTTGCTCTGTTGCAAATGTTTTATGAAAACAGCACTAATTTGTAATCCTCTGTACATTTTCATGATCATAGAACCAAAGAATCACAGGGGTTGGAAGGGACCTTAGGAGATCACTGAATCTAACCCTCCTGTGCAAGCAGGCTACCCTACAGCAGGTAGCACAGGTAGATGTCTCTCCACAAAAGGAGACTCCAGAACCTCTCTGGGCGACCTATTCCAGTGTTCTATCATGTTTACAGTAAGTAAGTTGTTCCGCATGTGAATACAGAACTTCCTATGTATAAGTTACAGGCCATGACTCCTTGTCCTATTGCTGCTTACCAGCAAGAAGAGCCTGGCCTCACCCATTTGCCTCCCACTTCCCTTCAGATATTTGTAAACTTTAATCAGATCCCCTCTCAGTCTTCCCCAGACTGAACAGACCCAGATTACTCAGCCCTCCCTCATACGGGAGATGCTACAGGCCCTTCATCACCTTTGTTGCCCTCCACTGGCCTTTCTCCAAAAGTTCCCTGTCCATCTGCAACTGAGGAGACTTCAATTGGACACAGTGGAGGACACTGCTGGCTCATAGCCAACCTGTTGTCCACCAGGACCCCAGGTTCTTCACCACAGAGCTGCTCTGATGTTGATTCAATTCTTTTTGTCCACATCTGCATCAGCATCCATGTGCAATTAGACTGAGCAAGTGTTTCTGATCATCACCATTCAGCTAGTGTACTAGAAGAAGCTACAAGGAAAGAGCCCACATTCTAACTTAAAAGGACTCCAATTCTTTGCAACAAGAATACAGAATAAGATCTGGGTTACTATCATCTTTAAACACATTTCAAGACTTGTAGATTTGTGTTTACCTGCCAGTCTGGTCACTGACTTGCTGTGTGCTGGAAGTCTTCTGCAGCAAAAAAACGTCTGCTATTACTGGGAAAATGCTGAGTTAATGAAACTGAACTCACTATATAATGGCATTCAGGCTGTGTCTGCCTATTCCCATCAGCATAAAGAAACAACAAATAAGAAGGGAAAGAAGCTTATATGAGTTCATATAAAATACATCAAATTACTTGCACTCAATCCATCCATTCCATCCATTTCTCTATGGCAAGCATCTCCCCCTCCCTAAGGCAATAGTGATGTCCTCCAGGCTTCCAAAGCTGTTCCTGACACCAGGAACCAGTCTGTACCCACTTCTGGTTACAGTGTATTTCCCATAAGTACCAACAGTCATGGACACATCACCACTCATCAGGTTTACAGGACAAAACGTTCTTGTTTTGCATCAGCCAAAGCTCTATCACCATCAAGTAACCAGTCTTTCTGTAATCAGATCTCCTGCCAGGTTCAGCACATAGCTTTGTGAGGCAGGGTACTAGAAAACAGGTTGAACTCCTTGAATGAACAATGAACAGTTGTCCGGGGCATTTATCTGGAGGTAGTGAGATCTCCCTTGTCCCTCAGACCTGTGAGTCGCAGTGATATCAGATGTCCTGTTGCTGCATCCTTACTGAAGTTCATTCATTCTTTTCTATGGCTGATGAAGAGGTATAAAATGAAAGAAAAAATACATATTTTTTTTCTTTTCGAAGGATTACATATCATAGAATCCTAGAATGGTTTGTGTTGGAAGGGACCTATAAGATTCCAATCCCCCTGCTATAGGCAGGGACACCAAGCAGAGACAGGAAGGACAACAAAGGGCGTATACATTATTGACTGTTCCAGCTGCTGGGTGTTGTCCATCAGCAGTGCTCATGCAAGTTGGACAAATCACAGACACAACTCTCTCCCAGACTCCCAGTAACATATTTTTTCCTTCACAATAAGAATATCTGCATGTAGCACTTCACAGCCCTGTTGTGGGGGGACAGAACTGCAGGCCGGATGCAAGCAACCTGACAGCTCTGCATTAGCAAAACTGCTTCTGATTACTGCTTAACACAGGAGATAACATATCCACTAACATCAGCAGCTGGTGTCAATACAATGCCCCCAGCCATGCACAGTCTGCATGCCTCCTATCACCACTCTCATATATTCTCTGGAGAGGAAGCCAGAGCTCCAGTTGCTATTTCTGACCCTGCTTCAGCAGTGGCAGTAACTCATGGAATGAAGTAGACCTGGGCATAGGCGTAGGTATTCTATTCACCATAAGATGTTGTCAAGTTATACTTCCCCATATGTGAAACAGAAGGTCGAACAGGTGTTTCCGTGAAGCACTGTGAAGCAATTTGCATAGTGGTGCAATTTAGTTTGGTACCTAGTTATGGTACAGGTTATTGCTGTAGAAAGCCTTGTGCCTCACCAGTGCTGCAGAAGTCCCATAGCTGCTGCTTACCAGAAAGTAACATGGGCATAGATATGTTTAGCAAGTCTTGTAGCTGTTCGAATACTTTTATTACCAGAGGAAATATTATATTGGGTTCAAACATATAAAAGCTGATGAAATAATGGGCTTCATTCATTTTAAGTCAATAAATGTGGCAAAGTGTTAGGAAATAAGAACAAGTCACTCTCAGAGATCCCTTTATACACCATAAGTTTTTCCTGAAGTAGTGATGGGCGATGGATTTTGAATTTTTCAGTAATAGCAGTACCAGGTAAGCATCATGGAGTCATAAGTGCTTCAGTATCATTAAATTTTTCACAGATGAACACTGCAAAATGCATGCTGCAAAGCAGACTGGTTCCCAGAGCCCTGAGATCTCCTCTGCAGTCACCTTCTCTGGATTTCCTCTGTCACAGAAACACCCTCTATCTCTCTCCATCTTAAACACAGATTCCTTGCTGAATACAGAGTACTCTGGAGAGAGGCAGGCATTTCAAAGGACAGAGAAAATGATGTGAGAACACAGAGGGCTTCTACCCTCTGTCCCTGCTGCACAAGTAAAATCTCTATTGGACTGCTGTAGTAACACTGGTGCCAAAAGAGACAGGAATTTCATAACTGTATTTTCTAGGGTGAAAAGCCAAACATTATGCAAATCTAAAAATAAAATCCCATTGTTGGTATGGAGCAAGTATTCTCTATTTATTTTGTTACAAGAACTCATGGATATTAAATGAATCAAAAAACAATAAGATCCAGAGAAAACAAAAGGAAGAATTGCTTCATACTTAGCATGATGCTAAGTTGCAGAAAAATAGGGGTATTATGTTTCCAATGGTTTTGACCTTTCTTTAAAATTCAGTTCATTCCTTGATAAAAATGTCTGTTTAACACTGAAGTTCGTGGAATAGATCAGAAACCGGATTGTAACATATAAATAAAGGACCCACAAATCAACATCTCAACTTTTTGGAGGAGAACAAAAATAAAGAAATAAAATATTTTGGAATGCAAGTTCATGTTTTGTAGAATAAATGGGCTTTTAACAACAGTTTTCTTAGTGAAATATCAGTAAGGAATTAATGTGCATTAGGTGATTGTCAGTAATTTTGACTACAAATCATAGAATCACTGAACGGCTTGGGTTGGAAGGGAACTTAGAGGCCATCCAGTTCCAACCTCCCTGAAATGGGGAGGTTTACCACCTATGAGATCAGGCTGCGCAGGGAGCCATACAACCTGGCCTTGGATGCCTCCAGGGACGGCGCATCCAGAGCTCTCTGGTCAGCCTGTGCCAGTGCCTCACAACCCTCTGAGTAAAGATTTTCTTTCAAATATGTAATCTAAATCTCATTCTTTTTGTTTAAAACCATCCCTCCTTGTCCAATCACTATCTATCTATACAAAAATGTTGATTTCCTCTTTTTAAGTATTGCAGTGATATCTCCCCTGAGCCTCACCTTCTCCAGGCTTAAGAAAAGGAATCTTCTTAATATTCCTAAGATAAACAGTTTTAACAGTATTGTCCTGAAAATATTTTCTTTGCTCCTATTCTGATCAAACATTAAAACTGTCTTCTCATCACTTGCCTAATTACTTTGAAGACATTATTAGAACCCATGATTACTTTTCCCAAGTCATTTCATCGTTTTTATGATGTGTTCTTTTTCAGTTGTTTTAAAGTTTTTTCTTGTTTTTGCTTTTTGAAAAAACGCAGAATTTTAAGGCAAGAAAAAGTGCAGAAATATATCTAGGGAAAATACATGAAAGCTTTGTAAATCATGAGCTAGAAAATGTGCGTCAAACTAGATACAGAACTCCATACTGAAAACAGATGAACGTCAAAGAAAGAACATCTGCTTTTAAAAAGCTGGCAGAGAGCATCGGCTGAGCCTGATTCTTTTTATATCTTATGCTCTTTTGTTTATCTTTTTCCTTATTCTTTTGGCATTTTTATGGATCCGACTAGCATGGAAGATTTCTTACAGACAGTAGGATGCAGCTGCTATCACATCATAAGGGAAAGATATAGTCTATCATCAATAACTAGGAATAAAAAATGAAAAATAAATAAACGTCAACTCTTTCTTTCATATGTGAAAAAATGATGTATTGCAGCTGGGGCTGCAGAGGATTGCTTTGGGATTAGATCTAGTTACTATTTCTCATAGGACATTGTATCTGCTCAGATGACTCCTTAACAACAGTGCTATTTATCAAAGCTGCCTTTTTAAGTGTGGTGACAATTTGTACATCTTCTTTTCTTTAACTTGAATAGGCCTACCCAAAAATTATACTAATGCTGCTTTACAAGCCAGCTACTGTATCATCATCTGAGGAAAGATTCTTCTTACGGCTGAATCTCCAATAATGACACACAGGCTGGGTCCCAAGTCAGAAATATGCATACACTTAAAACCAGCTGACTGTCTTAGGTCTAAATACACAGACATACCAGTGCTTTGTTACAGAGATGGAATTTAAAGAATCCTCCCATTTTACACTTCTCAGGATGATTATCAACTTCTGAGTGATTAAGATTGAGCTCTTGGGATCCTAACTATAAAGCTTTAAATACCCGCAGTTCACAGTCATTCAGTAAGGAGCTCAAATTGCTCAAGACTGAAATTACAATTTGTGTTTGCAGTATGAATACTTGGGATTGTAGAATTTGATATAGGCAGTAAGAGACTTTACATGGAACAGAGCTCCCAAGTGCAGAAATAATGGTGAATCAGGGAAATCGTTAGCAGATCTGTATTGATGTAACACCCCTGCAACTACATGTGACTCGCTGAGGTATTAGCTACAGGTATCTTGATTACCATGTTTCTACAAGTTTATGCCTTGAGAAAACAGGACACTCAATCAAAGCCATGGTATAAAATTGAATTTTAGAAAATATTTTAAGATGAAGCACTGACAAAATAGCAAGTAAAATTGTTATTAATTTGTTCTTGATTAAATGGGGGAAAAAAAAGATGGGGAAAGAGGGCTAATCCTAGTGAAGATTGACAGGAAAAAAAAAGAGTGACGGAAAACTGATACAAGATCTGAGAGCTAGACTGAGGATATTTTACTTAAATGGGGAAAATTCTGGCCTACAAAGTGAAAACAAAAGGCCAAAATGAAAACTGTTTGAAGACAGAGATGTGCCCATGTGACTGCAATCTCCTTGTGATCAGACACAACTGTTTATGAACATTACTTTGTCTAAAATAAGAACATTCTTTTCAGCTGAAGCTAACTCCATGATCTTTTAGAAAATGTTTTGCTGGAGTTGCCTTAAGGGAATACTTCTAAACATATGTTTTGATAACAGCTAGGCAGCTAGCCAGCTATGATCTCTCCTTCTGATCAGTTCATTGCATATATCTGACTTGTTTCTCCATTCCCTTCCATCCCACCTAGCCTGTTTTCTTCGCCTCTTCAATAGAACAATTAGATTTGGGTTGGTTCTGTTGGTCTTTTAAACAAAGTTTTTTGCAACATCTAGAAAAATATGGCATAACCTGACTGAGAACTTAGCATGCTGGGAAAGTGAAGGTTGGATAATCAGCAGCTCTGCAGAGAACATGATACGATGTACATGCTTTTTCGTTTTGAGTTGTCGGGTTTTTTTTTAAGCAGATAGAAAATACAGTGTCTTCTAAATAGAAGTAAAAATCAGAGTTCTAGCATTTTAACTCCATGAACAACAGTGCTGACCAAGTCCCAATAGCCTGGTGGGAAGTGAGCTCTTTGATACAACCTAACCAGCACTGCTGAAAAGAATGGTAAGTGATTGAAGTCTGCATGCTAGTACAGAGCTTCAGTCACCAGAACAAGTAGAAAATCACAGTGGACCGTTTTCAGTACAAGAGAGAAGCCCAGTGTAACTGAGGAAAGATGTTTCCTATTTTCTCTTATTAAATCCTGAGGAACAATTACAAAGACACAACTCTCTTATGCTGTTAATTCACTTCTTGGGTGTATGAGACAGCTAAAGGCCGTGTGAAGTGAATACACACTGTAATGAGAAGGGCACAAGTGCCTGAGGGACACTTACAATTCCCTTTAAATGCAGACTTTTGAAGCTTCTTTTGGTTTGGAATTCACACAGAATTGTTTTGCATTATGTGAAGTACAGTATTACAAATAATTATCTTTACATAGTTTTTAAAGACATAGGAAAATATACCAGGGAGGACTGGATGGGTGTACAGCTTAAGATGCCGTATCTTCTTTGATTTAGTTTTAACTTACACAACCAAGGATCAGATCCAGTGAGAAAGAGCAACTTGCCTCAAGTAATACTCGTGATAGAACCAGGAATAAAACCACAACTTCTGACTCCCAATCACAGGTGAATTAACTAATATTTCCTACAGGGTGCATCTCCATTATCCTTGAGGACAACCTCAAAGCCAAACTCCCAAATCTGCATTATCTACCTGCGGAAATGCCCTTGAGGCTTCCCTTATAGTGATTCACATGGTAAACCAAGAACAAAAAGCCTCCATTTTGCTTAGATCTTAGGCTACTCATAAGGAAACCAAAGTTGAGTTGTATAAAGAGTCATGGGGAAAACAAACAAACAAACAAACAAACAAAAAACCCACAGGGAAACAATGAAGAAAATTCAGGACCAAGGAGACACAATGCCAAGCATCTCATAAGTCATGTGGCCCGTGACCTATCTGTGCAATGTATATAAATAGCATATAGGTATTTTTCCCTAGAATATAGTCATATAGCCAGAAACTGCCAGGGCTATATTCAAAGCTGGCATTGACTCAGACACATTGCTGTGCAAAGTGTTGCAGGTAATGGTAAGTTTGATGACATACTTCATGACAAGTGAGCCAGACAGAGGTCTTGAGTTTTCTGCCTAAAGTGCTGTAGTTGAAGTTCTTACGAACCTTCCCACTATAAAAGTCATGTAAGCATATTCGCAAAGCACTGGAGTAAGTATCAGCAAAACCTGTGCCAGCAACATGTGATGGGGGGGGTAGGAACAGGTATTACTGATAAAGCCTTCGTTGGGATGGCAGCGCAAATCATGCAGGAGCATGGGCTGTGCATTCTAAAGCATCTCTCCTGACCGCAGCACTGATGAGTCTCATGGAATGATAACCCTTTAATACTTTAGAAGGATGATGATCAACACTTCTCACTGCATCTGTGACCCAAAATGACAACTGCTGCTTCAGAGCCAGTGCTGACCTGGCACAAAAGGCTCTGAAAATAGACTTCTATCTCTTCAAATAGGTAGTCCATAGCTGATCATCTAGATGTAACTGCCCCTTATATATCTGTACATGATGAAAGTTTACAGCTGCTCTGATGCTGCAGACTTGACATTTGTGATAGCATATTCAGTGTCTACGCCACACTTTGAAAGGTTGTGGCTAGCACAAATGATGACTGCATGGTACTGAGTTGGCCAAAATGAGTTGGCACTGCATTCCCTATGGTGATTTCTGACATCTTCTATGGACCTGTTGGAATTGTTATGGACTGAAGTAAAGGAGACAGAAATGCAGTAAAGTGATGGAAGACAACATGGTAAAGCATTTGACGCGTATGATACAGTATGTACATTACTTATATGAGAAGAGCTTTTATAAACAGGACATTTTTATAGGACGAGAGGTTGTGCAGTCTTTGGCAATTTTTTGATAGTTTTGATTGCTTTTCCCTCAAAGAATTTTTCCAAAAAATCATTATACTTAAGAAACTTCTCTAAAAAGTTCATTTCTATCAGCTGACTATCCTTTGTGGCTTTGATCCAATACTGTGGACATGAATAGAAGCCTTAGCTTGGTTTGTTTTTCCTAGAAACTCCTATAATGGGATCTCAACTGCCTAACTTACGTGCCTTGTCTAATTCTTGCCTGATCCTTAGGAGAAAGATGAAGCAACCTCCTTACTAGCTTGAGGTCCTAACAGAGTAGAAATAAAAGGGATAAAAATAAAACAACACCATTTGAATATTTCTCAGGGAAGAGTCCTTCAAAGTTTAGAAAAGTTCAATGTCTTCCTCAAATGCTGAAGACAGCATCTCCCTCTGCAGAGACACCTCTTGCTCTGATTACACAGAGATAACATAAGAACTTTTTCTAGAAACATTTCTTAGATCCCTAAGAAGTTAACGAGAAGTTGAATACTCAGTTTCAATAAGTTTAGTTCATTTTCTATCCCAGACATTTCAGTGATTATGATCAAACGTGTAGTGAGTAGTCTAAAGGATTTTCATCAGACCGCTTGTGCTTGAATGCTTTCCTGGATTACTGACCTCAGGGGGAAGCAGAGCTGGCGATCAGGAGGTGCAAACAAGTGTCACATTATGCAGATTCTGCTTCTGACTCTGGTACGTGTCTGTTGTGTGCCTTACACAAATCACAGTATACATGTTATCCTCATTTTACATACAGAGAGAAGATAATTATCAACCCTTGGAAAAATATTCATTTGTTATTATTGTTATTACTACACATTTCTGGTCAAATTTTGAAGAAATCATAGAATGGGAAATGGCAGATCTCTCAACCTGCCAGGTTCCACCGAGAAAAATAGCGTCATAAAGACAAAATGTAATGCTTAAGCTTTAAAGGCTAAATTGGTAATAATTAACCTCACTTCTCTTTTTGATATGTACAAAAGAAAGATCAAAGACCTCTGCCAGACCTTCAGGACTTGCTCTTATTGAAAACCCAGAGAACTAAGAGGTGCTTTCTGTGAAGAGTGCTGTTCTTAAAGAAAAGCTCCTTTTGAAATGAACAGAAAAGAGTTATTTCTGTTATTTACAGCTCACCTGCATGTTTTATTTCGACATAAGCAATTCCAGTTTTATCATGAAAGCAACAAATGGATTGTTATCAAGAAATCTTCCATTGAGTTGTATGTCAGAAGAGTGCAAATTAATTTCAGAATAGAAGTAAGCAGCTCGAATAACCTTCTTTTACTCAGACAGAAATTGATGGTTTGTTTACATATTTTGCCAACAGTGTATTCCTGAAAGTCATTCATTACCTGCATGTACTGTTTGCACCTGCAACAACTCTCCTCCATCCCAATTCCCAGAACATCCCCCAAAGCTCTACCTGGTAAGCTGATCCCAAACAGTATTTAAATCATGTCCAACCAGCAGCATTACAGTGCACCTCTTACAAGAATCTTTTTGGAAGTGCTTTTCGTCACAGGGGCACGCAGGGCTCACCCCCGGCAGGGATCTGCCCACAGTACATCAGGCAACCAGCAGAAGGCTCCCTCAGCTACCGAGAGCGGCGGCAGCACTCGGAGAGCTGAGGGGAGCAGGAGGCAGGCTGAGCTGTGCGGGGAGCAGCAGGAGCTGCCAGGGGGTCAGGGGCCAGGGCAGGAGGCTCCAGCCTCAGGCAGGACGCGGGGTGAGGAATCGCATCCAGACATTTGCTTTAGCACCCTCACACTCAGCTGTGCCGTCTCTTTTATCTACTTGTGGTTTGCTTCTGTTTTTAATGCTCAGTGCAGTTCCTTTTTTTTACTTTTGCCATTTGAATGACTTCTCAGTAACTCAGTGTGCAAGTATTCGCAGGGCTCTAGCAATGGCTACCAGTTGACGTGCTAATATCACTTTCATCTGCACATGTGGTACACCCAAAGTATGGGGTATATGCTCACAGGAACTGCAGAGATATCTTCACTATGACTAGTTATCCCAAAAGCCATTCTGCTTGATATTTGCATGTATTATTAGCAGCTGAAGCATAGAGAGCTGAGTTATTCCCTATGCCGAAAGCTAAGTTTGCCTCAAAAGCTAACTTTGCCTCAACCAGAATAAATGCAGCTCTGTTGCCCATTTCCTATGTATTTGCTCTGTGTTGAGAATTCTCCTGCTTTCCCGTGGTTGCACAGAATTCTCCAGCAGTTTCTGGGGCTCTGAACTGCAGCAGAACAGGGGGTGCCAATAGCTTTTTATTCCCTCACGGTCTCCTTCTGCTGACAGCAAATGGTGACCACTTTGAATCTATCCCACCTAAAAAAAAAAAGCTCTTTCACAACAAAAACCTACTGAGGGTTAATTACAGTGGCTTTATGGCTCATTTCTATAAAGGGATCATAAGCCACTGATGAACCAGGCTGAAATAAATGATTTGCAAAGGCCACACAGTAAGCAGCAGTGAATACACAAACCAGGGAGTAAGAGCACGCTCTATTGTGCTTGCTTTTGCCAATGCAAAATCAAAACCAAAGTAAAACACCAATTCCAGTGCATAAAACACACCGCTTCCTCCTCTGCAAACCTCTACAAAGAGATAAGCAGGAGGAGCTTTCTGTCATCTGTTACAGCTGCCTAGCAAACTGACCTACATGTTTGACTTCCAGAGCTTTATGAAAAATTGTAACTTCCTGTTGCAGACCAAATTATAAAGCATCTTTCTGAGAAATCCTTATAGCTACACTATTCTGCCTTCTTGGGAGGAAACTTTAACGTAATGCAAACTTTGAAGTGAGCCTTGGGTTTGTTACAATGGACTAACCCGATTAGAAATCATGCAAACTCTTGTTGCTCTTTAGTTGAATTCCCCCACAGGCTGTATTATAGCTCTCTAACCAGTCCCACAGCATTGAATGATGTCATGGGATCTGCAGCTCAGTGAGATGAAAGGGATAAAGCGGAACCCGCTGGCACTGGGGAAAGCTTCCAACACACAATCCACAACACAGCTTGGGAACTCAAAAAAGCTACAGATCCAGCCACTCAACTGCAAGCATGTCAGAATCATGTGCATTCTCCCAGCACAAGAAAGGAAAAGAGGGAAAGAAACCAGTGATCGATTTTTAACAAAAGAACTGGAGTACTGAAAGGCAGAATTTAGCAGCACAGCTACCTGCTGGAAAGAAAAAAGAAAAAGAAGAAAAAAAAAAAGAGTTCTTTTTCCTCTCCAAAGCACTGCCTTTGATGTATGGCAACTGATCACTGATCAGATTACAGGCACTTGGTCTCAGTGCTCGTCTGCCTTTGATCTGCATGGTTAATTTTATTTTCCCGGATTTGGAGTTTCGTCTGGGCTTGTGCTGACATACTTCTTCTTTTTTTTTTTTTTTTTTAAGGAGGTAAAGGCATTTAATACAGAAGCTCTGGCAGTGTGAAATTAAGTTGCAGAAAGCCTGGGCACAGGAAGACTTCATCATAAAACAGGTACTGGATTTTGTACTTTTTTTGCAGTTTTCTTTTTGCCAGACTTTAAGAGATTTTAAAGTTCACATAAGCAGTAATACTGCACAGCACTGAGTGCACATAGTTTAAAATACATAACTTATGTGCCATTTCTATTTGTGACTTTTGCAGAACTATATTTTTAAAAAAATATCTAGAATATACTGGCATTTGAAAACTGAAGCTAAATCAAATTTGTTTCAGTATTGGTGGGTGTATAATACTTTTGTGTGCACTGCTCATTTCAGCTGTCTGTAGTTTTGTAAAGTGATATTTGAATACGAGCATTACAGGACTTGGGGGAATGTTTATTTTCTAAGAAAAGACCAGCCTTATTTCCTACACATTGTGTATTTATTTCTCTCTGTGTATTTGTTAAAGGCTGCCTTCTTCAAGCAACACTTTTTATCCTACTGGTTGCACTCTTGAGATTAAAAGGTGTTCTCTTTCACCAGTTATTAGAACTGTATTTATAAATATCACATCCTTATATACAAAAATGGAGTTTTTTTCAAATTTCAACATAAAAGAGGTGTTAGTTCAACTATGAAATACAAAAAGAAATCTCGATAACAGAATTAACATTTCGACATGATGATAGATGTTTCTTTTATGGTATGTTAAGAAGGATATTAAAGAAATCTTTAGCTTATCTAGAGCAAACACCTGGTTTTGCAGAACTCCAGGAAAGCTTTCCTACTATTTCAGTGAAGCAGTTTTACTTCACAACATTTTACATTGCTCCTCCAATTCACATTACAAATATGTACCCCAAGAAAATAGAAGACAAGTACTTCAGAAATTCACTGTAAAGAATCATTAGAAGAATTGGGATTATTCACTGTACATTGGCCCTTTAAGGGCCAGAATTTTTGTGAGTATGGGCCAAATCTGTGAGTGGTTCTATGCCTGTAGCAGGATTATTTGAAAATAAGACTTGAGTTTCTTCTGCGGGTTTTTAAAGATAATTTAGATTTTCAGAAGAACTTAGGACCCATAATTGGGGCCAGACTTGCAAAGAAGTTCAACATCCCAGACAGTGAGCTCTCTGAACATCAGGTCTTAATGGTGGATAGTGAGTTCTCCTGAAACACTGACTTCAAGTGTCTGTGCTTATATCTAAACTTAGATGTGTGTAAGACTTAAGTACATCTTTGTAATTAACAAAGTGCAAGTAAAAGCAAGCATAACTAGTAGCTATTAAGCACTGTTGTGACACCATTCTTTGGGGGGTGTCAGTCCAGGACCCTCAGGATGTTCATATTTCATGTCTATTTCCACATACACTACAGCAACATGCAAAATCAAATTTTCACAGTCTGCTCACATATGAATAAAATTAAGTTATCAGCACTTCCAGATGACTGTAGCCATCTTTCATTAGTCAGAAAACTTTGATTCATTCGAATTAGAAGTATATTTGTATACATAAATTTAAAATTTACTTACTATCAAGAGATAATATGCCAGACACAGATTAAGACCAGGCCTGACTTGGTGTCATTTAATTTTCTACACCACCAATTAATTCATATTCTAACTTAATAAGTCAATTACACTCTCAGGAAAGTAATTAGCACTGCATGAATAAAGTCTATATAGCTGTCAAGGAAGAATATTTTTGAAGGCACAGCCAAAGCAAAGTTTAGAATTTTTCTTTCAGGATGTACCAAAGCATGTTCCTGTAACCCTGAAAAGACAGTTTGAAACATTAATTTTATTAACCAGCCCCATACTTCACTGATGAGCTTCTTCACCTTTCCAATCTCCTCTTTCTTGCTGCTTGTGTTTTAACATGTACATTTTTTATTTCCTGAGAAAAAGTGATTCTAAACCTTACCTTGCTGAAGAGAAAGAAGGGAAAAAAAAAAAAAACAGCAAAACATAGTGAAGGGATTTTTTTTAGTTTTCCCCAGGAGTCAAAATAGCTACAAGTAACATGCATTTAAATTATCTCTGTAAGGATCTGACCCTACAATCACACAGATGAATAAAGCTGCTCATAGAAGTAACACTGCTAATGAGATAGGTTACGTTGGTAGACTTAAACATTAACATATTTGCAACTTTCAGGCCCTAGAACTGCATTTAAGAATTCTTTTTTTTTTTTTTTCATTATGTAAAAAGTCCCCACAGATGGGCGTTAACCTATTTAAACTGAAAAATATCTTTCTTTGTCTGTATGTGAGACTGAAATGAAAGCAGAGTTGGACATACTGGGGGGGGGGGGGAAGGGCATGGGCAGGAAGCAGGGGATTTTCAGCATTTTTGTTGTTTTAAAAAACAGCTCTCTGACGGTTCGATTTTTCATTGATCTGACTTTTAAAGATTAAATAATAATAATTCTTGGTGCTTATGACTGTATACAAAGTGCTATATAAACATTAATTAATCCTCTGGCTTAAGTCTTCAGAAAGAAAAAGTTCAAGAAAATCAGACTAGTCTGTAATTTATTTATTAAAAAAGCATGAGCAATTTCTGATTATAAATAGAGCCATTTCCAAACAGTGTGTCTTAGATAACATCATAAACATACTTTAAGATTTGTAACAGTTAAGAGTATCAAAAGACATTGTACAGATATACTGACATCAGTTTCCAGCAGCTGTCATAACAAGAGTAGATCTATCTCACAGTTGACTGGGGGAGCTGTGTTAGCATTTGAGATATGGAGATAACAACTTCCTATTGCTGTACAATTTCTTCTTCCACATCAGATATGTCACGTAACTTAGTCTTATCAAAGCGGTCAACTGAAAACTACTTTCCAAATACTTCTTCTTTGCTTTCTCTACTGAGAATCTCTCCGCTGACTTCCATTTCTATAGAAGAAATATCCTAATCTAAAGAGAAGGCCTGCAATTTTCATCATCTTTCAGTGATGCATGGAATTAACCCATCCATTTTCATTTACATGCTCCAACAGGGTCTTAAACACACTTTAATATTCCAGACTCCATCACCCTCATTGTTCTTAATTCATCGCGGAAGTAAACATCTGTGTGATGGGAAAGTCTTAATGCTTCTTTCTGTGGTAGTCCTCAATGTTCAGACAATGTTTTAAGAGCTCTGGGATGTTTTAATACACTTGTGTAACTATACTCCTTTAAAACAAGCACCTGAAACACAGAGCGACTCCAACAAGAACTCGTGCAGTGTGTTTTACAGGTGTCCACACAAACCCTAACATTCAAAGCAGCTGCCTGTAAATACCAAGAGGATGCAGAGAGCCCAATGCTGCACAGCAGCTGCCATGCACAACAGATGCACCGCCGCTGCTGTAATGTGCCATTCCTGGCAGACATTCCAGCCTTTCACAGAGCTCCTTCTGGCAGCAGGCCTGAAACAGAACTCGTCTTTGCAGGCCCTTTAAAAGATAATTAAATAAAAAGCCCTGTGAATTCTGAGTTAGCTCTTTTTTTTCCTCTAATTGAGAACAACTCATTTTGTTGCAACCATTTATCTTTTCGCAAGCAACTTGCTGTATTACAACAGGCACTACTTGTTTTATAGAAGTCCATGTAGCAGGCAAATTCCAAAACTTTATCTCTGTGAGAAACTCCCCAAAACGGTTTATTTGAAAACACTTTCTTGCCACGTGTATCTGATTGTTCACCATCTCCATGCCCCACCTCACTTCCCAGCGTACCCATAGCGCTGCTTGGACTGTGGCGGTAGTGTTAATCAAAGTTAATGGTGCTAGCGTTAATCTCTTAATTCAAAGTTAAAACTCCTGATCTGAATTCCTTGCAAGATTGTTTCACAAGATTGGTTTTACCAAAGCTGGTGCGTCGCTAATGCCAGCCCAGCTCCTAATTCACCATACAAGTGGTGGTAAGTCACATCTTTTCTAGTGAATATGAACGATTTCTTCTCTGTGAAGGGCTGGGTTTCTGAGTTTGTGCCTGGTGTTACGCCACAGCTTGGCTGCCTACAGAATGGCAAAACACTTCAGACTGAACTAGCAGGAAAGAAAACCCCACCTAAGCGCTGTGGGGAGAACTTCGCAGGGAATCACTGGAGGACCTCTGCAGCCACACGTGGTGCCTGGCTGCGTACAGCCCGCCTGTTCAGTGCAACAAGAAGCCGAGCAGTGCTTAGGACTGATCCTGAGGTGAAGAGCATCCGCGCTATTTTTTTGTTTGTTTAGTTGGTTTGTTTTTTTCCCCTTCGATGCCTGGTAACAGCACCAGCACATCACCGAGGCGGGAGCACGGCTCCGCCCGCCCTCTGAGGCGGCGGCAGCTATCGGTAGCACGCGACACCCTCCTAACGCGACCCCGCTGCCGCTCCCGCCGCCGCCTCGCCCGCGCAGCCCCGCCTCAGAGGGAGCGCGCGCCTGCTCGCCGCGGGGCACGTGTGGCCGCTGATTGGTTGCCCGCGGTCACCTGAGCCGGGCCCCCCGTCTGGTCAGGGAGGGAGGGGAGCGGCGCCGCGTTGCCTCGGAGACGGAGCGAGAGGACGGGAGGGAGGGCGCGGGCTGCGGGCAGAGGCTCGCTGGCAGCAAGCAAGCAGGCAGGTGGGTCTGAGCGAGCCGCGTCTCACCGTCTGGAGGAGCAGGAGAGAGGCTGCCAGGCGAGGCGAGGCGCCGCAGTTCCCGGGAGCCTCCGCTGGGAGCCTCCCCCGGAGGAGCGAAGGGAGGCGCGGCGGGAGGGGGGCGGCTCTCAGGCTGCCAGCAGCGCTGATACGCGTCTGGGCACCGCGAACGGCGTCGGAGTTGGGGTGAAAGCAGGGCTGCAAACGGGATGGGAAGGAGCGATTAAGGCTCTGTCGAAAAGCCTTTGATTGTTTAACTTCCTTTCGTGATGTCTGTCTCCATCGGTCTGACCTCGGGCTGAGCGCAGGACCTGATACCCTTGACAAATCTCGGTGCCTGGTATTTGTTTTCTACCCTAAACGAATACTTTATCCCGTTAACAAAGGGGGTCCGGTAGTGTTTGATGTGAGCAGGAGGGGCAGATTGGCGTAACCCCTTTACAGTGTGCCTTCAGCATCACCCGTAAGGCGAGCTGGGCAGACTGAGCGGGTGCTGCTTGCTGTGTAAGCAGAGGTGGTTTTAGAAATACAAGTCTCGTGGAATTGCAGGGGTTGGAACTTGATGAACCTTGGAGTCCCTTCCACCCCAAGCCGTTCTGTGATACGGTGACCTCCAGGGATGGAGGAATTAAGCTGATTTTGTTAATTACTTATGATCAGTAATTTCTTACAATAATTACTAATTGTATTTCAGGGAGTTGCACTGGTTTACTTTATTAGGTCAGCGATAAATCTCCAGTTAAGGAGGAAATTGAGTACTTTTCCCCCAGTTTCTGTAAGTTGCACTTGCGGTGCCAACAGAAGAGAAAGAACTTGTCTGTGCTTTTTAAAGCATTGCATGCTACACGAAACTGCTATAATGTTGCTGGATAAATATGACACGTTGACATTACAGTGGTTACTGTATTAACCAACTTACTGTTTTATGATTCTTAAGAGCAGCTTTGAGAAAGAACCATTAGTATGCTTCGGTGTAAGTAGAACATGAATGTAATAATAGCATTCCTCTTTCATTCTCTTGCTATTTCACACACTCAGGTATGTACAAATGAAGCTCTACGTCGATGCTTCATGTAGAACATTGGTGTCTCCAAGAAACTGAGATGAGATGTATTAAACAGAAGAAGCAACTCTATTTACAAAAGCTTTAATCTTGAAGCACAGAATGGTCATTACTTGTATGAGTAGTCTCATCAACTTCTGTGGGATTAGTGCCTCTCATCCTAATCTCAGGCTTGAACCCTCTGTAAAGTGTTGTTTAAGTCAAGGAAAAATGTCACCCCATTACATCTTTGTTACCATGTTTTGTGCTAATTTCTAATTAATAATAGTCTGTTCTTCCATGTGGAAGAATGTGAGTCATGAGCTATTTTGCATCACTTTATCAGCCCAGATTGGAAGCATCACTTTCAGGTAGAAAAACTGGGATGAGTTGTGTGGATCATTTTCAATTTTTGCTGATTGTGCCTTTCTTGATACACTGGAATATGTGCGTTTTGTAGGTAGTGTATATGATGGCTAAGGTACCATAGTACTGATTTTTATTTTTTATTTTTTGAATTGTGGGAAGAAATTAAATCATCATCATTGCTCCTCCAAACTCAGGTGCTTCAGTTACCATGAATCAAAGCATATAAAGCATAAATATTCTCTGGTTGTGTGCAAACCTCCTTTCTCTCTGCCCCCAGACTCTATTAATCATATATCTATTTCCTATAATCAGTGATGTTCCTGCTTTCTATTTGCTGTCTCTGATTTAACTATCTCCATCTTAAAATGTATAAGTAATTCTATAGCTTCTTAATTTTGTACAATTTCATGTCTGGCAATTTCCAAAAAGTGTGGATTTATTCAGTAGAATATTTAATGTGATGAACAGCATTTTTATTTTTTTTCCTTCTCCACGTGGGTCATCTCATAGCAGCTGGAGCAAATGAAGTCAGACAAGACGTTGTTTACTTTACAAAGGGGAAGAGTGCAAGACTTGTGGGCAGGGTGTAAAGAGAAGGTGCTCTAGAGGCATGAGACAGAATAACAATGTGTAGCTTTGTAGTGGAAGATCTTGTCCCTAGCTTATTCCCTTTGTCTCTATCATTACAGCAGCGTAAGTACTTTCCCTTCTCTTATTTCTTGCCCGTGGGGCACTGACTCTGCTAAAGCCATCCTTGTCATTTTATTGCATGAAGTTGACAGCTGCAGGTGGGAAGCAGGGTGGTTAGAAGGGAGCAGAGATCCTATTCATCGCATGCCAGAGACCTCTGTTGGCAAGATTACATGATTATATTTTCAGTCCTCTTTCTTATCCAGAACTAAATGGAGCATTCTTTGTCAGTGTTATGGAAAGCATGAAAAGTGGTGGTCAAATGTGAATGTCAAATCAGTTAAGGTAGTTGGTAGATCTAGGTAATTTAAGCAAATTCAAAGTTGGGACTTTTCACCCATTACAAAGGTTCCTTTACAAGGTAGAGGGTAGTGACTTCAAAGTTTCCATGCCTGTATGCATAAGAAACTTGCTGGTAGGCTACAATGTAATCTTGCTGCCTTGAATCTTGAAGTGATGTGTCTTTCATGGTCTTTTTTCATGTCTTTTTTTTTTTTTTTTCTTCATAGAGGAGGAGGAAATGCTTGGTAAGTAGGCTTTGAGTAGATCACCACTCCATTTCATTTGCTTGAACAGTAATGTAGACGTATGTTTTGGAAGATAGTGCATTGTAGGATCCTGGGAGGCTGAAGTTCTTATTTCCGTGATTCATTTATTGCATGTTATTAACTTTTGGTTTGATATTGCCCTCATTATACAAATGCATAGTAGCCCCTGCACAGTCTTGTAACTATACAACCTCTTAATGGGGGTTCAATGTATTGACTTCAATATGTTGACTGTGAGTGTCTTAGAGGCAAAACATTCTTGTTGCTATTTAGTTGAATACAAATGAATAGCTTTTGTCCAACTTACATCAGTGTACTGACAATTGGTATTAGGAGAGAACAAATTTACCCATTGGCAAACTGCTATTAAGTGCTGCAGCATCTGCTTTTCAGTTGGGGCTTATAACAAAAATGAAGGCAGAAACAGGAAACAAGCAGTTGGCAGAGTTATGTCTCCTTGGGGACCTGCTTTCAATACAATGATTTATTAATGTGTCTTAACCATTTGTATTATTTTTTATTGAAGTGTTATCATGAAAAGTAACTTTTTTCCATATCCTTAACTGAGAGTTTTCTTTATATATACAAGCTTGTTTGTTTTTCATATGTCATAGCCAATATATTGTCCTTCTGGGTGGTTTGGTTTTTTTGTGTGTGTTATTTCTTATCAGCACTTCCATGATATAATACCACTGGCATACATACATATCTACTGAAATGATTTGAATGTGTTTCAGTGCTGCTAAACCTAGTGAAGTTTAAGGCCCTGAGTTCTGTAACCGTATTTGAAAGATTTGATTGCGTATTTTCTGAAAGATATCTTGTATCACAGACTGAATGCTGTGGGATTGCACTCTGTATGTGATCAGTCAACAAATTTGAAGCACGCTAAGCTTTGTAGATGAGTTGGAGAAGTCCGTGAGAGTTTGAAACCAGTTCTTAAATGCTTGATTTTTGCAAGTTTCCTCTGGGTTTTGGAACTCTTGATGATTGAAGGTGTTGGATTTGACAAGTGTTATAAAGGCAGTAGATTTTTCTTTTCAATGGAAAATATTTCAGAGCTGCAATAAAATTTCCACACCTAAATCAACAAAATATGTTTTAGTACAGTGTGCTTCTCCATATGCATTCTATGTCTTAAATCTTTGAGATAAATGCTATAATAAGGTTATTTATAACTGGTATGACAACTTCAGAAGCTGTCACACAGAAATGATTAAATATCAGTGTGACCAACTTGTCACTTCTTAATAGAAGGTGGTACACGATAACATTTGTTTTATAATCCAACTCTGAAACAGAATATTACAAACATAAAAATGCATCGTTTCCTTGTTTCAATATTGATCTTTAATAAATGGCCTGCATGCTAAGAAACTTTATTAAAATATTAAATGTTCAGTTAATCGCACATTAGAAAAATGTCTGGAATGAATGTAGCTTCATTACATAAGGCTAATACATTTTAATTGCAGTAGTATGGCAAGTAATGAATCTCCTGGCCAGTAAATCAGGCTGTTCTCAGTTTCCTTTTTTTCCATCCTTCAAGTGACTTGAAGTACATTACAGACTGTTTAGATTTTGCCATGGCTTCATATTTTAGATCATCAGGCTTACTGCGGCTCAGTGATGCTATTTGTGTTGATAATACTGTATGCAACTTGACATAAATATATACAGTTGTTGTAATACATTATTTTTTTTTTTTATGTCACCCACTATTCCTACAAGTAAATATTTGAATTTAAAATGAAACATGCTTCAGTGCTATAAAGAATTCATTTTTAATTTTTTTGGTAGTATTATACAAATGAACATAATTAAATTAGAGCTGTTATGTTTTATATTCCTTAAAATTACTGTTAAAGAAATAACGTCACCTCATTCAGCTTAGAATGTTCACTTGATAGTCCTCCTAAGCAACTCAGTTACATTTACAACTTCGTTCTGATTGCACAACTACACGAAGCTCTGCTTTCTATAGTCCTTTTTTTCCTTACTGAATACTAACATGTGGCATCAAGAAGCCAATAAGAATTTCTTTAGTTCAAAGAATGATGCTGGAAGTAATACTTAAGTCTTCCCTGATTTTTCCAGGTCACTAAAAGTCTCACAATTTGTCTTTGGTCTAATTTAGTTTGACTTCAGCTGGGAGGGAGCGTTGATCTACCTAAGGGGAGAAGGGCACTACAGAGGGACCTGGATAGACTGGATCGATGGGCCAAGGCAGACTGCATGAGTTTCAGTAGGGCCAAGTGTCGGGTCCTGCATTTTGGTCACAACAACCCCAGGCAACCCTACAGGCTTGGGTAGGAGTGGCTGGAAAGCTGACTGATGGAAAGGGACCTTGGCTGGATGGTCAGCTGAAGCTGAATATGAGCCATCAGTGTGCCCAGGTGGCCAAGAAGGCCAATGGCATCCTGGCTTGGATCAGGAATGGTGTGGTGAGCAGGACTAGGGAAGTCATCCTGCCCTTGTACTCGGCACTGGTGAGGCCTCACCTCAAGTGCTGTGTTCAGTTTTGGGCACCTCAGTACAGAAAGGACATGGAGGTGCTGGAGCAGGTCCAAAGAAGGGCAACAAGGCTTGTGAAGGGCTTGGAGAATATGCCTTACAAGGAGAGGCTGAAGGAACTGTGAACTGTTTTATCCTTCAGACTTGAAGAAGTAACCTCTAGAGCATGCTGTACCTACTTGTAGCTCTGTTACTTGGTTGTCTTTTTACCCCATGTTGACATGCATGTAATCTGATAAATGTAATTGACACATAGACTAGTACCATTGCTAGGAGAGGAAGAGCAGTAAGAATGGAATCTCGGCTTTTCTGTGGAGTGCCTGACTGCACCTCTCTGCCTGCTCTGTCCTTCCTGGGCAGACTTTAATTATTATTATTTTTTTAAATAAATAATTATTCATATATAAATAATTTCAAAATAAAATTTTGAACCTTAAAATACATCAACAGTGTCATTGATGTACGCTTCCTTCTTATTCATTAGAATTTGTTAACTAGGCTTTTCATGCTGGGAAACGTGAAACCGAGTGTTGTAACACTTGATGTAGCACTTTTATAATACTTGATTTGTTCTCATTATGATTGTTGCATTTTCTTATGTGTGTTATGCTTGTCATAGTTCCATATCATAAAACACTTCAAAGCTGTTCTTAATCTTTTTCTTTATTCTTTTCTTATGCTTGGGTTCCATCCTTTCATTTGCCAACATCTTCTACTCCTAAATGATAAATTTTTATAATCTTACATATTAAAAACATAATTAAACACTTCTCCTTAAGTTTTGAAGTAGACCTGTAATACTTAAGAATTATTTTTCACATAATCTAGGTGAAACGTAGTCTATTACTATCATATATGCAAGCTAGGGTCACATTCAAATATAATAGTACATAGGCTAAATTTACTTACTATTCTCTTCTTGTTGCTGTACAGCACGGATTTCTGCACGAAATGCTATGCTATTTCTAGTCTAGTGACCAAAAAAACCTGGAAATGAACGTGAACTCAAATAAATAAAAGTGAAGTGAGAAGAAACTTTCTATTGGCCACGTACGACTTGTGAATGATTGTAGGCATACGGCGTAGACTAATGGTTTGTTGGTCTAATAATCCAGGAAACCTAACCCACATTTCTGTGGCAGTTTCAGATTGTTTCCCTTTATTTATTTATTTAATCATTTGCTCATTAGAGCTTCTTAAATTAATTAAGCAAAGCTTTATAGGCTTCCTTTTCCTGAGGTAGGTAGGATGTGATTTGGTTATGCTGTTTGAAATGCCTTGCATAACAGTCTTTGCCTACCTGATCTTAAATGATCATTAACACATTTTAAGAAGTTAATTTCTGTTGGTGAGGAGTAGAAACAAAGCCTATGTTTGCCTCCACTTCATTGCAGAGCCCATTTTGCTCCACGTTACACCATGTGATCAGCTGTGTGAAGGAACGTGTGTGATCAGCTGCATCCTGACTGATAAGTGGCATGTTTGGAGAAAATGAAATTTTCTGAAAATTTCTGAAAATTTTCGGTTGACCCTATGCTAAGCTGGTGTCTGGCAAGCAAGCAAGCAAGATATGTTAGGGGTCAGCATCAGATGTTAGGAGGTACTGGGTCTGCAGATGTTGAAGTTCTCTGATCTGGACCGGTAGCAGTCTCTGAATTTTAAGAATTAAGGCTACAGAAACTTCATGCATCTTCTTAAAAAAGACAACATTTTATTACAGAAACATCATAATCCTGTTAACTAATTTTATTGTGTGCTTATTTATTAACATTGAAGATATATTTGTATGTGTTTGTGTCAGGTTACTTAGCTTCCTTGAATATCAGAAGCATTTTAACACAGTCAATAGATAGCTAAGCTAGAAGATGTATGCTTGATCTAAATTTAAACAACAAACAGTGAAATGCTATTTTTTTTCTTTTTTTTTTTTCTTTTTTTTCTTTTGTGGGGAGTGAAGATTTAGTTGTAAGAAATGGAACCTAAAGGATTTCAAGGAGAAGACAAATTGAAGATGCTTATAATCTTACTAGCATATTTGGTAAGTATGTAAGTCAGCTTTATTCCAAGATGAATGTTGAAATAAATGATTGTGTCAGACACAGGAGTGGTGTCTTCTGTGTGCAACCACTAAGTCTGGAAGACTCAAACCTATTTAAACAACTATGAAATATTTTTTTCAATTTTAATGTGAGCTTGGTCATCTACTTTGTGTCATTTCTTGGTACTGCTATTTCAATGTCAATCTCTTAGTACACTATGCTGTGTGGATATATAGTTCAGGAGTTTGAAGTGTCCATTTTATCCATATAATATTAGCATGGCATGCAATTACATTCATTTGTAGGCATACCTGAACTGACATGCAGAGCCAAGCTCTGAAACTAAGGGTAATTAATGCTTCATTGCTATCAGAAAAGTTTTGACCTTTCTGAAAGGACTAATACACAAAGTAAGAATTTGGAAGCAATTGTGTAGAGCAATTCCTGTGATAGAAGTCTGTAGACATTGAATTTGAAGTTCTCTTGAGAGCACTCATGTTTGATAATGTTTCTGGCTAGGATTCAGTTAACTATACTGAGCCTTTGCATGGCTGATGGTAGTGCTTATGGTATTCCTCATAAAGCAGACCATCATTTTTAAAGATAAAAATGTGATTTCTCTTAGAGCTTGTATAAATTATATATCAGAAATAAAGTTAATCTTTTTTCTTTTTTTTTTTTTTTTTTTTTTCATAGCTAAGTAGGGTAATTTGTGAGACTGGAGACTGCAGAGAACAAGAATTTAGAGACCATACTGGGAAATGTATTCTCTGCAAACAGTGTGGACCAGGAATGGAACTCTCAAAGGTAAGCATACCAGGCTTTCTTGAATTTGTTCCAATAAATGCATCTTCATGTGTCTAACGTAATAAACGTATCTATGATATGAGGTTTTTTTCTGATGTTTTGACTTCTGAAACATCTTTTGGTTTTTCAAGTAACGTGTTGTGATGCTCGTGATGTAAAATCTTCTGCAAAGAAAATGATAACAAAGTCATAAAACAATAGATTTGTTTCTAGATTTTATAGAGATAATTCCACCTAGATAATCTTTATGTATCTTCCTTACAGTGACTTGTCGGAACAGAATAGTTTATAATAACAAATAAAAGCCTAAGTACATAAATACTAAATAGGATTCAAGTGAGATCTGAGATGAGATGGTTTTCTAGACCAGCTGGGTAATAGGTCAGCAGTGTTTTCACTAGCTCTGTGGTTGCAACAGATAGGTGGGTTGGGCAGCTGGTTTCAAATAAGGCAAAGTGCCTTTATTTTACACCTTATTAATGCCATAAATCAAGTCTGTATCATCTGTGTAAAATAACAAAGAAGACTGAGGCTGGAAAAATATATGTAATATGTAGAAAGCATGTAAAAATTTCTTGTTATTACTGTAAGTAAAACAAAAAGGAAGATTATTATGGTGAGTTTGATTTTAATTATTTTTTCTTTTAAAACACAACTGCATCTCTTCCAAAAGAAAATCCATCTGGAAGTTTTGAAGTTGGCATTTTTTTTTAGGAGTTCAGAAGTGGATCAATGGAAATGCATGATGATGTAGTTTACAGACTGAGATTCAATGCATCTATGGATTTTGCTCAAGTTTTTTCCAAGCTAATATTTAAGTATTAATGCAAGTGATAAGGGGGATTTTAATTGTTTTCAGTGCAGAGAAAGGACATGTTGTGAATGAGTAAGGATAGCTAATGATGATGCAGTTGAAACAAGAAATGGGAGAGATCAGAACCAAACTAATCATGAGTCTTGGAGGGATTTGAACTTATACTGTGAAGTATAAGCAGACTTCTCAGCCTTATGTGTGACACTTGCACCAGTGTCCAGTGACTATCTTGCCAGTTAGTGTGAAACTGTGAGTGTAAAAAGGATGTTAAAAGTAGAATTTAGGGTGTTATTTAAGAGCTGTGAAATTTAATTCTCAGAGTAACTTTTGTAAGCAACTACGTTATGTAGATGTGAAGGTTTTTTAACTTGAAACTTTACTAAATCTATTTTTAAACAACAGAAAAAAAAAGCGTTCAGCTTGTTTTCTTTATGTTTCTTCCAATGGTCAACTCTGAAAGCATTCACAAGTAACATTTTGCAGTTCAAGGGTGAAGAGATTTACCTGAAGAAATTCTAATGCTTATTAATCAGCAAAAGGTGATTGCCTTACAAAGCACTGAAATGTCCTCACCATCCCTCCACACCTTGTTGCTAGCATTCAATGAAGTATTTACTTTAGTACTTCAGTAAGGATTGCTTTCTATGTTACCCAGTGTTAGAATCAGCAACAGAATCACAGAATGGCCTGGGTTGAAAAGGACCACAATGATCATTAAGTTTCAACCCCCTGCTATGTGCAGGGTCACCAACGACCAGACCAGGCTGCCCAGAGCCACATCCAGCCTGGCCTTGAATGCCTGCAGGGATGGGGCATCCACAACCTCCTTGGGCAACCTGTTCCAGTTAGCTAGAGTTTGTCTTATTAGTACATGAACGGTATTATTTAATTGAAGGTGACTAATAGTATAAATGTGATTTTTTGGGATGTTTGCTAGATTATTTATTTATTTGACTGGACTTAAGCTTGAGGTATGAAAGAGTGGGGAAGAAGGGGGGTAATATAGAGATGCATTCATGATTATGACACTGTAACAGCAGTCCAAGTGAAGCAGTTGTTGTAGTTCTAACATACATTGCTGTGTCATGCTTACCTGTCAAGTTAAAAATGGCTGTAGAAACTCATACCTTCACTAATTACTTATGCTTTAGCATTTATTTATTAAATTGAAAGTAAACTAAAATAGGTAGGTTACAGTTTGCAGTAGTATGTGCTATTTGTGTTATATTTTTAACTTTTTCTTCAGTTTGACAGTTCTCATTCTTAATACTAATTTCTCTAAAAATATGAATGCTTAATTGGATTTCAGTGTTCAGGCAATTACTTTCCCCAGACATTAATAGGCTCCCACATACCGTTTTAGATCCCACCGCATCAGAACTGAAATTACTGAGTAGGTTTTGCTCAAACCTGAATGTGAGTGAAAACATAACTTCCCTTAGAAACAAATGTACAACTTCCTGTGAATCTTGGTGGAGGATGGAATGCTATGATTGTTACTGAAATGTAGTTGAAAAGTAGCCTTACTGAACTACAAGTTGAATGAACTAAGTATTTGAAGTCAAAGGTCAGAATACAATGGGAAACTGGATTTAATGATATACTTGAAGTAATTTGCAGCACATGACAGAGGCAGTGTTTACTTATTTAGTAATTATGCTGTACTTTAATAAGTTTCTAGGTAATTATCAGAAATGTTTGCTATTCTCCTTTCCAATATTGGCTGGATCTGAACTTTCAAATGACATGGAGCTGCATGAGCGGGAGGTCTGGCTGGGGCTTAGGAAAAGGTTTTTCGTCAGAGAATGACTGGGTACTGAAATAAGCTTGAGCTGAATGGAGCTCAAGAAGCATTTGGACAACACTCTCAGACACAGGATTCAAATGTTGGATCATCCTATGTGGGGTGAGGAGCTGAACCCAGAGATTCTTGTGGGTCCCTTCCAACCCAGGGTGTTCTATGATTCTGAGTCATGCTGCAGCTATTCTTTTCTGCTTTTATTATTTTGTTTTAATGAGACTCTCTTTTTCAGAAATGTTTATTAAAGTAATTATTTCTTTAAAATAAAAAAAAAAAATAGTACCCTTCAAGATTTTTTTTTTTTCTTGCTCCCTACTAACCATTAGAACTGCTGTAACAGCAGCTCTTTGAATGCTTCATTGGCACAGGATGCCCAGAAAAGCTGTGGATTTCCCCATCCCTGGAGGTGTTCAAGGCCAGGTTGGATAGGGCCTTGAGCAACCTGATGTAGTGGGAGGTAACCCTACCCATGGTGGGGGAGTTTGAAACTGGGTGGGCTGGAAGTTCCTTTCCAGCCCAAATTATTCTATAGTGCTGTGATTATCTTACAACTGGAATCCATTGTTCACTTTTGTTCATTGTATTTTTATAGAGCACTTATAACATGTTACAGTAATAAGTAAGCCACAATTGTTTTTCTACCAATTATTTCAGGCTAACATGGAAAGGAATGAAATCATCAGCTCTTATTTTCCTTCTCTTTGTTTACTAGCATTTGCCCATTTAAAAAAAAAAAAAAAAAAAAAAAAAAAAAAACCTGTGTTCTTCACTTTAATAATTACCTCTAGGGACAAAATTTTGTGAAGGCTTAGAACTACTGAAACGTCTTTGATGTGTTTTCTGAGTGCCTTTTCAAGACTGCTTTCTTCTGGGGAGGGAGACAAAAATTGTCTTGATTCAGAAAAGGAACTGTTTGCTTCCTACACTACTTCAGTTCTCATTTGTATAGTGAAAAATAAAGCATCATCGAGTTAAGCAACTAGTTTAGTATCTTTCATTCTTTAAGTGAACTCAAATTGACATAGCCTTTTTTTATCCTATCATACCAGTACAGATCAAACCTTACACACAACTCAAATTCAAGTAAATCTCATTTAGCATAGGAAAAATAAATGGAGATAGTTTGGTTTACACTGAGACACAATCATTTCTTGAAAATGTGCCCATTCAGAAGTGAGAAGCTTAATTCTTTCCAGTCTTCACACCATAATTTGCTTACACATTTCCCACAACTCTCTGTAGCTCCAATGCATTTACTTTCTTTTTTTACCTCTATGTGAAAAGTAATCCATATCTCAGCTTTGTAAAGCTTGTTTCACAATTCAGAATTTTAACTGTGAATCTAGAAGCCATCCAGAGGGACCTGGACAGGCTGGAGAAGTGGGCTCATGTGAACCTAATGAGGTTCAATAAGGCCAAGTGCAAAGGGTTGCACTTGGGCTGGGGCAATCCCAGGTATCGATAAAGACTGGGTGAAGAACCCCTTGGGAGCAGCCCTATGGAGAAGGACTTGGGGGACCCTGGTGGAGAAGAAGCTGGATGTGAGAAAGCAGTGTTTGCTGCAGTCCGGAAGGCCAACTGTGTTCTGAGCTGCCCTAAAAAAGGGGTGGCCAGCAGGAGAGGGAGGTGATTGTCCCCCTCTACTCAGCTCTTGTGAGGCCCCATCTGCAGAACTGCGTCCAGGCCTGGGGCCCTCAGTGCAGGAAGGACGTGGAGCTCTTGGAGCGGGTCCAGAGAAGGGCACTGAGATGATCAGAGGGCTGGAGCACCCCTCCTGTGAGGAAAGGTTGAGGGAACTGAGCTTGTTTAGCTTGGAGAAGAGAAGGCTCTGGGGAGACCTCATTGTGGCCTTCCGGTATTTGAAGGGAGCTTATAAACAGGAGAGGGAGAGCTGTTTATGAGAATGGGTATTGATAGGACAAGGGGGAATGGTTTTAAACTGAGACAGGGGAGGTTCAGGTTAGATACCAGGAGGAAGTTTTTCACACAGAGGGTGGTGATGCACTGGAGCTGGTTGCCCAAGGAGGCTGTGGATGCCCCATCCCTGGAGGCATTCAAGGCCAGGCTGGATGTGGCTCTGGGCAGCCTGGTCTGGTAGTTGGTGACCTTGCATGTAGCAGGGGGTGTGAAACCAGATGATTATTGTGATCCTTTTCAACTCAGGTCATTCTCTGATTCAATGATTTTTTCAACAGGTCACACCTGAGGTTGTAGTTCAGAAAAATTGAGCTGACAATAGTGTTTATTTCTTATAGTGCACTGCCCGAGCATACAGTTGTGCCAGGACAGTAAATCTTTAGAATGTACTGGAAAACAGATTTCTGAACTGATCACAGTCTGTCTCATGATCAGATCTACAGTTTAGCCTCATGCTCCGTTGTATCAGTGGTTAAGGGCAGCGTACTACAAGGAAGAAAAAGCACAGATGAAAGGGAGAGAATGCTTTAAGCCATTTATGTCACCAAATACATGATGATAAATGCCATCGCTAGCAGACTGTTGACTTTGCGGGCAGAGGCACCTTGAGTGCTGCTGATATAGGGCTATTCTTTGCATCATAGGTTACCTCCTTGTGCTAGGTATTTGATGAAGGAAAGAGGGGCTTGCATCATAGCTCAGAACAGGAATTATGAATTAATCAGAAAGGTGCTGTTTACATCTGCTTGTGAATTTGTCCTTACAAAGAAAATGAGGTGGTATTGCATCTGATGTTATCCTGGTGAAGTTACTGAGGGCAACTGTTGCTGTGTTCAGCTGTGACAGCATAACTTTTTAAAGCTAGAGGGCTGCTTCTGAAGAAGACTGCCGTACTTCAGTGCAGTAGAGGCTAACGTGTTCCAGGTCAGTCTCTTGGACGCTGGAGCAGATGCATGTAGGCATGTCAAATCTTACTCACCAAACGTGAAACTTTTCTGACACTAACTTTGCCACAGGAGCTAAATCTCTCATTTGCAGTGCACTGTTGCATCCTGTCCTGCTCCATGACTTCTGTTGGCATCTGATTACTCAACTGTAGATGAGGCAGATCCCAGCCGTGATGTAATGCTGCAACCTGTTATGTGACCTGATTTTTTTTATGTCTGAGGCTTTTTTTTTTTTTTTTTTTTTTTTTTTTGAGAATATCCAAGTGTTCAATTAGTCATGATGGACCAAGTGGATCTTCTTAGTGTTGTACAATATAAGGACTTATTTAGGTTGAGGATAATCAATAGAACTAAAGGAAAAAACTGTAAAAAGTACTGTCAGATTATGATTTTCATGATGCCTGAAAGAATTTTTAAATGGAATTTGAAGTTATTTTAGTTGAAAGACTCTACTTCGCTGTTCATTTACTTGCTGTGCTGCACTCAACTTCTAGGGAAGAACCACACCACTTAATTCCATTACCCTTCATAGTCTGCTGCAATTTTGGCTTTTCTGTCTGAGTCAGTATATGGGTAGTATATACTGAAAGAAAAGGTTTAAAACTGCTAATACAATATTTTTAAGTGCCTGTTTTGTATGTATTTAATATGTTTTGGCTTCAAACTAAGTTGTGGATTTATTGTACTGTCTTGCTACAGGTGCTTTGGTGGCATCTGAACAAAATTTTTCTGGGGATCAATGTATTCAAGATGATGAGATGCCAAGTACTGTGACAGTGAAGGTTTTGTAATTATCCATAAAACGGAAGTGTATTTGAATTATGAGGATATTTTCAATGAGTTTTAATACAGTTTTCTAAATTAATATTTCTCTTTTCTTAGCTTGTACTGTGTATTATTTAAGAGGAATTTTTCATTCCTGTTAACTATTACCATTGATGGCAATGCTGTAAGGGGAAGCAAAAAGAAAAAAATGGGCAAAGTGTTCTTCACAGCCTGCTTTGCAAAAAGAGAGACAAATACAGTGTGTGTTTACCTGCTTTTTTTTTTTTCTGATACGAAAACAGAAATAATAGTTTGAAATCCAACTAATGGATGTTATAAGCTTTTCCTCTTTCCTGCAGTCCTGAGGTGAACTACCACAGGAAATGAGCACTTATTTCTGAGCATGGGTGGGAGAGTAGAAGGGATGAGGGGAGCTGAGGACTATATGGCTGAGTTCTCATCAGCCGTACGACTTGCCAGCTTTGTAAATACAGCACTCAGAAAACTGATGCACCTCAGTTTTGCACGTGTACCGATAGAAGATGAAAAGTCAGTTGTTTGTCTCTTTGTGGGGCTGATAAATCGTAAAATCCAAATATTCAAAAGGTTTGAATCCATCACCTAAATAATATCCTTCAGTTTAAGGAATGCAATTAATTATGAGTACAGATTTCTTTGAAGTTCTGCCTGGATTACAAGCTTAAATATTTATTTGCACCTGCCAGGCAGTTAACTACCTCAAATATTATGCGAACATAAAAAGCACATACATAAACTTGTAGTTGTTATGGATCACATCTGCAGAATTCCTGGCAAAGACTTAGAAGTCATCTTTGAAAAGACTGGAGATGCTAAAATCCCTTGGGCGGAAGATTTCTTTATATTGCATCTGCTATTTTTACTGCTTAATAGTAAACCACTCCAGGTTAAAAAAGATCACTAGGATTTGTCCATATATCTAACTACAGCAAAGCAGATCTGTAAGATCTAGAAACATCTTACCAAAACCTGAATACTTTGGGTTAATGAGTTAAAAGTATTTAACTTCATTTCCTGGTGTTTGCTTGTTTTTAACTGGAAACTTCAAAGGTAGTCTGGAAAGGAAAACTTACAATCAAGCTAATTTAGGTTTTATATTTGAAAATTTTTAGGACTTGGGAGGGACTGTTTTGAAGTGATTTATCAAAGGATCCAAACGTATAAAGTTTGTCTGAGCTATATTGTATATTAGGTAACACTGCTATTTGGGTGATCTAAACAGAAAGAATATAGAGTAGAAGGAATGTGGTAAAGAAAACGTTTATTTGGAGTTAGGAAAAGCAAAATGTTGTAACAGAAGTTAGTCTGGTTCTGGTCCTCTGTGGTAATTGTGCCTTTGTATGAAATCTTGCAATTGCGTAAATGAAATTGAATACACTGAGACGTTTTTAGACAACATACTGGTGATTATAGCAGTTCTGTTTTGTTTTGACATTGATTCCTAGCAGAAGCCAATAGACCAAGAATTAAGTGGTAGAAAAACATTCTGTGGCTGAAATCAGTTAAAAAACAAAAGAGAAGTATTTGTATCTGCATTTGCATACTACCATTATTATGGGCAATATGTTGGAGGAGGAGCATGCTGTACGTTATATGAAACTAATATGTTTTCTTTGGTATTCACTGATTGTCTGTTCCTTAATATGAAAAATAATAGCAAATAATTGCATTTCTGCAAAAAAAAGAAGAAAAAGTTAAAACTTATTTCTAAGTTATCCCCTCTGTGTACTCTTTTGTTCTTGGATCTAGAGATGGAGGAAAGATATTTCATATCCATTTGTAGTTACTTTCTTAGAAGTGTTCATTTTGTGTGTACTTGACTGCTTATTCTCCAGATGGCAGTATTTTTAATATAAAGAAAATTAGAAAATTCTTAGAGCGTCCAGTAAAATGCATCCTTAGAGGTTATTTCTTTCTGATACTTTACCATATCATCACAAATCTAAGGCACTAAAAGCATATATTAGCTAAGTCCATCACAGATCGAGTTTCATGAATGTTCTCAAAATAAAGCCGTGGAGAATCCTGTGTGCCTTTGTGAGGCTCAAAGCCATTTACAGCAGCAGGCTTGCTTAGATGACTGTCTGGGAAAAGTGATTTGCATGCATGGAACACAGAGCTTTGTGGAGGAAAGTGGTGGAAACCTTACCTGAAGTTGCTCCAGTTGAAGAACTCTTGAAGTTTTCCTGTTGGGAATTTGCTCTATACTTCCATTAAGACTGCACACTGGAGAAAGAGATCCTCATGCTGTCTTTCCCATCTATTTCTGTCCCCATAAGTCCTTTCCAACAATTTGTTGCATCCTTTTTGCTTTAGTGTTGTGCCACTAATGCATTTAGTCAAGTTACTGCACCAATTAATAGTAATTAAAGCAACAACTCCTAGTGACTTGATATAGCTCTTAAAAAAAAAAAAAAAAAGAGAGACGGAAAAATGAAATAGATTGATAGTTCTATGTAATTAGTTTGTAGAACTCAATCCCCAAAGTATTATGGATAGTTTGGTAAATTGTTTCTCTTTGTTGCCAATCAGTTGTATTATGTGTCTTTTTCCAAATGAATGGAGAGAATCTCTTGAAATGGATGAATCACCAGCCATAACAGTATTCCCTATATAGTCAAATATTATGCATCCCTCTGATTCCCAGAGCTATTAATTTTATCTGACGGGCTAAGTACTGTTAGAACTGGAGTGGGTTGAGTTTCTGAAATTCTTAATGGCTAAGCAACGTTTTGTGTGTAGCCAATGGTCATTAACCAGCTCTGTTTTATTTGGTAACAGAATTTCTAAGCCTTTGAAGATCAGTACACTCTATTCAGCAATTAACTTTGTTCACCTTAACTGTGAACCTTAATATCAAAGTGCTTCTCTGCTGCATTTGTAACTGAGTAAGTGCCTTTATACTTCACTTGTCCCAGTTCCTGCACTTTCACATGACTGACCTAATTAAAAAACAGACAGCTCAATAATTCTACCATAAGCTAGTAATAATGAAACTGTGGGAGTCCTTGAAGCCCTTTATCATTTAAATACACAGTGGTTTCTGGAATAAAGTGGTTGACTAAGTATTACTTATAGAAGTAAGGGAGATTATTAGCAGTGGAAGACACATTTGAACTTGCTGAATGGATTCCTTTTGTCTCTGGAAAGACTACTCTCAGTAATAATTATACCAGGTCTTCATTTTATCCCAGCATTCTCTTCTTGTTCATGCTTTCAGTGACTGAATAGCTTACTGTTGCTTGTTAATCCCTACAGGAATGCGGCTTTGGATATGGGGAGGATGCACAGTGCATGACTTGCAGGCCAAACAGATTCAAGGAAGACTGGGGCTTTCAGAAGTGCAAGCCTTGTCTGGATTGTGCACTAGTTAACCGTTTTCAGAAGGCCAACTGTTCTGCCACCAGCAATGCACTATGTGGAGACTGTTTACCAGGGTAAGGCCATTTCTGAAGATGAGACTTGAACAAATTCAAAGCTTATTTGCATTAACATTGATTGATGATATTTTCCAGATGAATGATTGGGTAGATCCTTTACATAACTATGAAGGACACGTGTTCTAATCTTGGCTTTGCCAATAACTTTTTATATCATCCAAGCAACTAATTTCAGAATTTCTGTCTTAATTTTCAACTGTCAAAATAGTCTGATAAACACCTACTTGATTTATTAGAGAACTGTCTGTGCGATGCCTGAGTGAAATACAAATGTTGTTACTTGCGAGTTCCTTCATTGTTTCAGAATATTTACTTTTTTATAACATTGATATTTACCTTCTTGAAGGACTGAACACATTATTTTTGGCTTTTTTCTCCTTTCCTTGGGTCAATGTGTAAAAGTTCTCATACATGTATGTTTTCAGGACTAGAGTAGTGATTTTGGTTCACGCTCCTGAATTTCTCTTACTTTTTTGGTAAATTCATAGAGTATGATCCTGACTGAAAAATCACAAGTGTATCTAAAGGAAATATTCTGGGGCAAATTATAAGTGTGGAGACTTAATCAAATAGCTATGGTATAAGTCAGGAGCTGTGCTTTGTTTGTTTGATCTTTGTTGCTAATCTTCTCCTTTTATAGAACTTAGTTGCAAGGTCTCTAAAAGATTTTTCTTTTCTTTGTGGCCAAGTTCCACTATTATCAATATTTGCTGTGAATTTGTTAAAAGATATTTCATGCCTTTTTGAACTATCAGTTGGTAGTTTAACTGGTAGGTGTAGGTTATGAGAACTGATTTGTAATTGTAGCAGGTTTTATAATTTCAGGATATGTATTTCAGATATATAGATGTAGATACACATTGCAATTTAATTTTTATATTTACTTATTTTCAAAGCAGCTAACAATTACCTGAATGCTGTTGAAGCTCCTTGTATTATTCCTCTCAAGACAGAAGTGAGGCCTCTTCATTTAAAAAGCAATTAATAAAGCTTTGGTAACTAGTATTAGTTTAAGTCACAGTTCTAGATTAAATATTACTGACAGTGGCATCTGAAAAGTCCTAAAGCCAAATGACTGGTTACATTCTTACTGCATGTTATTACATATGTACTGTAGGACTTATTTTGCTGTGAAACAGTAGACAGTTTTCTTGTGTAAATAATATAAGCTGTATTTTTGTAAGATGGAAAAGGAAGGAAAAAAGAAGCCTGAGTAAAACATGATTTAGGAGTGAACCTTACTTGAGCTTGCTTGTAAGTATTCTGCTCTAGATCCATGTGTTTGGGTACATGTTGAGATGGCAGCTGTTAACACAGTGTGCTTTTGCTGACAGTAAGGTTGGAAACATGAGTAGAGGAATCACTGAGTTTCTAGTCTGGACCGTGTGAGGAGTAGAGCTATAGAACGTGACACCACTTATATACCCTACCCATCACTTAGATGTGGCCTAAGAAAATGGGTGTACATGTAATCTACAGCTGGTCAAACTAAAGGTTTAGCTATTATCTCTCATAAAATATGATGGTATCTGTTTTGCACTGGTTTCCAAAGCATCATTTTCTATTTTTCAGCTTCAAAATGATTCAGTAGCTGTGTCAGCTACAAACAGATGTTAACAGATTTCATTCTGAGTGAATGAATTGGTACCTTCAGTCCTGGAGCCTATAAATCTGCTTCTATTCATGTTGTTAGTGTGAAAGTTCTTGAGCAATTGGAAAGCTTTTGTTTTAGCTGATATAGTTTTCATATTTTAAAGGAATATTTATGTTAGTAGTTAAACAAAAGTACAGTTAGTACTTTTTACTTAATGTGCCTCAACAGAAAACATTTTGCTAGGTTAATACTATGGTTGAAAAAAAGCCAGACCTCCTTGATTAGGAAGGTATTTTAGATAAGTCCTTTGTACGAGAGCATGACATCATTCAAATGTCTGAGAAAGATTTTGTCACTATGAATTATTCTTCTATTTTCTAGTTTTTATAGGAAGACCAAGCTTGGAGGCTTTCAAGACATGGAGTGTGTTCCCTGTGGTGATCCTCCTCCTCCCTATGAGCCCCACTGTAAGTGTTCCTCACCTCCTGTTGGGGTAGAATTAACTTTTTGCTTTAGAATGTTTAAGCTGAAAGTCTGGCAAAAAAATGTTGATGATGTAGCGAAGAATTCTTTGCATGATTATTCTTATACTTATTTTTCTTTTTTTTTGTTAGTAAATTGTTTTGTGAATACTTTTGGACAGGCCCAGCACTGTTATTACAAAGCTATATAACCAAACACTGGAGGATAAACAATCCTCTGTCCTACTACATGATTGATTCCAGTTCTAATTAGTGAATAAAAGTTTGTGATATGCAGAAAGGATTATTTGATGATATCTTTAAAATAAGTTCTAAGGTTATAGCAAGGGAGAATGGTATACATAAATTAGTAATATTATATGCATTAAGAAGGAAACAGGTACGCAGTTTCTCTCTTCATTTTTGGCCAGTGAGAGGATATGAATCTTTTTGAAATGAGAGAGTCACCTCATTTTGTAACAGCAGCTTTTTAACACTTTTTTCTAAGATAATTGATGGTCTATATCCCATTGAGCTCTTAATTCAATAAAAGGAGTGGATTTTTCTCATAGCATTTATTATTGTATGCTTTATAATATGAAAAATAATACTACTTCAGCAAAATGTTGTGGAAAACGTTGGGTTTACTTGTGTCACTTTCTGTAAATGTTATGTTTTGGGAGCTTTCCCCTTTTCCAAACAGAAGCAATTCTTTATAGAAAGCATGAGTTGTCAAGTATCTGAAATGCACCATGTTGTACATGTTTAAATACAAAACAACTACTACAATCTTAATAAACTGAAATCCTACCATGAAGTGAAATTACAGTATTTCACTGTGGTTCTCAGAGACTTTAACTCAGTTCTCTGAAATAAGATAGCTCAGTTTAAGGAAGTGTATCTTCTGTCCTCAAAGCAGCCTATGAAGTTATGCCTAAAGTGGTCAGAATGAATTTAAACCTGTTTATGAGAATTTTACTGAACATCACAGGGAACAGGAAATATCTGTTTTAAGCCTAAATAGAAAGTGTGTTTCTACAAGAAAGTATAAATAACAGTGTGTGAAAGTCAGTTTTTGAAACCTAATGCTGAAAATGCTTGCAGTTTATTTCACTCATTAATACATTTTGATAGCTTAAAATTTAAGTTTGCATTAATTGAAGTTAAATGGAGACAAACGACTAGGTGTATGGGGCAGGTTCTCAATTATAGCAGGCTAAGTTCTAATTCTCTACTTTTCTTATCTTTTCTTTCCACTATGAAACAGAAAGACAAATATTAGTGCAGCAAACTCTTATATTGCAGATGAAAAGGAAAAGTTTAAATGTCTTGTTTCAATGAATTAATTGTCCACTGAGGTGTGTGGTGAATTTTTTATTTGCTTAAGAATGTTACCAAAAGGACACAAAGGCTCACAGCCCCCTGCCTGGACTAAAGGTTCCTGTTTAAGCTGAGACATGGATGAAGTCCTTTCAGCACTACTAGCTGTTGATTATTACCCAGTTAGCTATAAATCTAAATGCTTGCTTTTATCTTCTTTCTTTCTGTAGACATTTTTAAACAGATCTGGTTTAAATATTTACTCAGGAAAAAATGAGTTTGTGAATTGCTAAAGGTGATGTTGAAAGGATTCTATAATGAACAAGTAAAGAGAGTATTAGAGGCCAGGAGAACTGCTATCACCTTTGTTTAAACTTAAAAGGGGAGACAATAACTTGTGTGTCTTAGGATGCCAGAAATTTAAATGCACCATTATGTAGTTATATTCTGCTTAGTTCAGGTAAATAAACTGAAAATACCAATACTATGTATAGGGGAAGCATTTAAACATTAGAAATGAAAGCATGTTTTTTAAATGACTGCTTATGTTCACTTTCTAAACTGAAGTTGTCGCTTTCAGCTGTAGATACTAATTTTCCACTGAATGACAGATAAGAAATAATATGAACTAGGAACTAGTCAATCCCAGTCAATCACAGGTATAATTTCTGAAATGTAAGATAGCATAGCTTGTCCCAAACTGGACTGCTCAGCAAAGATGAATGCCCAGGTTTGATGATGGATTATTTTTTTTCTCAGCAACAATTCAGGCTTGTAGAATTCTCCCTTCTGACTGTCTAGACCAGTGTTGTGCTACATCACTGACTACTCTGAAACTGTTCATGAAACTATTCAGTTAGCTAGACTGTGGATCCCTCCATGGTGTTAGAAACAACTATTTTATTAAGGTTATTTTTTAATCTGATGAGTTTGTTAATACCAAAGCATTTGTGCTGGCACAACTGAAGGAAAAATGTTCAAAAGGCTGGGGTAAGAAGCAGAAGATTTCTCAAAGATCTCACTGCTTTCTTTGAGCAAGTACTGTGTTTTATGCTAGGCTGTATTAGCAAATAAGCAAAAAATGTAACAAACCATACTCTGTTGTCTTTTGGCCACATGATGGTGGCAGATAAAATAATTGTATTGCTTCAATTTTGATCAGCTTGGCTATGTCAGCTATTCCTACAAGTGTATCATTCAATTCAAAATACAGAACTGCATCTGAATATCACCTGACTTCTCTAGCCTCTGAATAAGGCTTCTACTGAGTAGAAGAACCTGTAAACATTTTTTAAACTGTTTGCAAAATCTGGTTCCTACTGCTTTCATGCTACTGTTCCTTTCTGGACCAATCTACAATCAGTGATTGTACTCCTACTCTGTGCAAATACATTATAGAATTTGGTTGTACAAACAAACTGGAATAACTCACAAGATGAAGTTAAAATTCAGACACTAAGAGTGATTTATAGCAAAGCCAGCATCACATTAGCACCCCTTATACTCTAATGTTAACAACAACAAAGCATAGTATGTTCTACCCAAGTCAGATTGATGTCATGATTTCTTCTGCTTTCTTCTTCATGGCATAAAACAAGCAGCATTGGGCAGATTAGAGAGCAGGGATACTATTCCATGTAGCTTGGGAAACTAGTCTCTACGTATTACAGGAAGTAAATGCATCATTTGCATCAATGAGGCAGTAATGTTTTGTTGAATAAATCACAGCAGGAAAATATCTACAGTTTGATGGTAACATCATGTGCATTTGAAACAACCCGACAAACAGATGTAAATGTGTTTATATCATGAGCTACATTTTATGTTCATTTCAATGACAGCTTATTTAAATATAACAGCGATTTCATAGTATTGTATAATGGCTTATGTTGGAAGGCATCTTAAAGATCATCTGTAAGCACAGCTCCAAAAGTACTGTCCCCTTATGCTCACTAATTTCAGAGGCGGATGTTGGTGGTATGGCAGTAGAGGCAGAACCTTCCCACCAGTATTTCTTTACGTGTTGCTGCTGTGTGACAGATGGCAGCAGAAGGGGCAGTCTGACAGGATGGTGTCTGATATGGAAGTGCGTATGAAGCAGAGGTGTGGAATTTAATTCCTCCACGTGGAATAAATTACACCCATGGACATTCATTGATGCTTGCAGAGTATTTATGGAGATCAAGCAGTGAATGTGAGCACAGTGAGGTGGTGGGTGGTGCTTTTCAGCTGTAGTGACAGCGATGTGAAAGCCACTTTCCATAGGGCCAGGCAGATTTTTATGAGCAAGGCATGCAGGCTCATCTTCGTTGCTGGCAAAAATGCATAGCTAATGGTGGTGACCCTGTTGAAAAAAGTGTTTTGTGGCTCAGAATTTGCTCTGTCAAATAGTGTTATTTTGCTATTTGTATCTGTTGTAGTTTCCATGAAAATAAATAGTTGCCTCGTAGCAGTTTACACAGCTACAATTCTCCTTCTGTGGGCAGGTTTACAACCACAATATCAAGCTGCCCAGAGCCCCATCCAACCTGGCCTTGAGTGCCTCCAGGGATGAGGTGTCTCTGGGTAAGGATTTCTTCCTAACATCTAACCTAAATTTCTCCTCTTTTAGTTTAAAGCCGTACTTCCTTGTCCTATCACTATCTAACCCATGTAAAAAGTCAGTCTCCCTCCTACTTATAGGCTCTCCTCAAGTACTTCAGGCTTCGATAAGGTCTCCTCTTTTTTTATGAGAAATGCTCCAGCACTCTGTGTTTGTGGCTCTCTTCTTGACCCACTCCAACAGATCTGCATCTTTCTTATGCTGGAGGCCTCAGACCTGGATGCAGATGAAGCCTTGCAAAGATGGAGCAGAAGGGGACAGTCACCTCCCACACCCCCTTCACTGAGGCAAAGAACATGGGGAAGGCTGAGGTAATCAACATGTCTGTTGAAGCCAGTTCTCCCTTCTTATTTCAGAGGGGATATACTCTTTTGGCCATCTCTTTTCCCAGGCCACTCATCCCTGTTTCCACTGCCTGTATTTTCCTTCTTATCGTTCAGTTTGACCAGAAGGTCCTTGTTCAGTCATACTGGTTTTCTGCCTCCTCTACTTTTCTTTTCTGCCTCCTCTCTTTTCTTGTGCTAGGGAATAGAGAGCCCTTGTTCTATGAGAAAGGCATCCTTAAATTGCTGCCAGCTCTTTTTCCATTCCTGTGTCCCTAAGGACAGTTTCTCAGGGGTGCTCATCCAATAATTCCTGAAATAGCCAGAAGTTTACTGTCCTGAAGTTCAGGGTCCTTACTCTTCTGTTGCCAGGCCTACGTTCCTCAAGGTTGTGTACTTAACCAGGCCATAGTCATTACAGCCCAGACTGCCTCCAGTCTTCTTTAATGATCTCCCTGTGATGGTTTCTTTAATGATCCCTGTCTGGATGGTTGAAATCTCCTATCAGGGGATAAGAGATAGATAAGAGCCTGTGAATGTGACCTCTTGTAGCTGAAGCAAGGAGATTTTGTTAAGAGGTTCCCATTGATCAGGTGGCTGTAATAGACCCCAACTACTAGATGTGCTTTATTGATCTGGTGCCTGATTTTAATCCACAAGGTCTCAACCTGAGGCTGTTTCTCAGAGGCAGCCCTTTGCAATCTATCTACTTCATCATATAGAGGGCAACTTCCCAGCCCCTCTAGCCCTGCCTTATCTCTTTTAAAAAGCTTCTAGACCTTGATTGTTGTATTCCAGTTGTATGATTCATCCCATTTGGTTTCTCTGATAACAATTAGGTCACTGTTTTCTAATAGCACCACAGTTTCCATCTCCTGCTTATTTTTCATGCTGCATGCACCTCAGCTGGGCTATTGGCCATATTGTCTTCCTTAAGGAGTCTTCCCAGATTCCTCTGGGACAAATCTGAGGTTTTCCCCTGATGTTTCCTAAAGTGACAGTGTTTGCTGGCTCTTCTCAGTCTCCAGATGGGAGGAACAAGAGGGTTACTACCTGTGCTCCAGATCTCTTCCACATCTTCCCAAAATTCTACACTTGACAACAACCAATTTTTACTTAGATAAGGAATAAAAGTAAAGATTATGGCTTGTTGAGACAAAATGCATGTAACAGATTATAATGAAAACATCATTTTCTTTTATTGTGTCCATACCTTATCCACTTCAGTATTTTATTTTACAGACTATTTGTCACTTTCACTAAGGTTACAAAGCTCCCTACTCAGTTTTGTTCTGCAAAGTTTTTTCTTACTTTACTTCTGTATGTTTGCAGTTTATTCTTCCTGAGAATTAATTGTAAGTGTCCTAACCTACCACTGAATCCTTTAAATCTGAAAGGTACATTGTTTCAATTATGAAATGTGCTGTTTAAGGGCTAAAATCTGATAGTATTTCCTTCTTCCTGGTGGAAAATGCAGCTGATAAGGAAAAGTAAGATTTGCTATAATCTACTAATTTGGATTTGTAAAATTCCATATGAATTAATGGTTCTGTGTCAGGGTGGAGGCTGATCACAAGCAGCATCCCTCAGGGGTCAGTCTTGGGACCGGTGCTCTTCGACATCTTCATCAAGGACATAGATGATGGCATCAAGTGCACCCTCAGCAAGTTTGTGGATGCCACCAAGCTGAGCAGTGCAGTCGATACATTGGAAGGAAGGGAAGCCATTCAGAGGGACCTGGACAGGCTGGAGAAGTGGGCTCATGTGAACCTAATGAGGTTTAACAAGGCCAAGTACAAAGGGTTGCACTTGGGCTGGGGCAATCCCAGATATTTGTACAAACTGGGGGAAGAATTCCTTGAGTGCAGCCCTGCAGAGAAGGAGTGGGGGATCCTGGTGCACAAGAACCTGGACGAGAGCCAGCAGTGTGCGCTTGCAGCCCGGAAGGCCAACTGTGTTTTGGGCTGCCCTAAAAAGAGTGGCCAGCAGGAGAGGGAGGTGATTGTCCCCCTCTACTCAGCTCTTGTGAAGCCCCATCTGCAGCGCTGCGTCCAGGCAGTGCAGGAAGGACGTGGAGCTCTTGGAGCGGGTCCAGAGGAGGGCACTGAGATGATCAGAGGGCTGGAGCACCTCTCCTATGAGGAAAGGTTGAGGAAACTGGGCTTGTTTAGCTTGAAGAAGAGAAGGCTCTGGGGAGACCTCATTTTTGTGGCCTTCCAGTACTTGAAGGGAGCTTATAAACAGGAGAGGGAGAGCTGTTTATGAGAATGGGTATTGATAGGACAAGGGGGAATGGTTTTAAACTGCGACAGGGGAGGTTCAGGTTAGATACCAGGAGGAAGTTTTTCACACAGAGGGTGGTGAGGCACTGGAGCTGGTTGCTCAAGGAAGTTGTGGATGCCCCATCCCTGGAGGCATTCAAGGCCAGGCTGGATGTGGCTCTGGGCAGCCTGGTCTGGTGGTTGGTGACCCTGCCCAAGTCAGAGGGGGTTGAAACCAGATGATTATTGTGATCCTTTTCAACCCAGGCCATTCTATGATTCTATGATTCTATGATTCTATGATTCTATGAATGTAATATGCATTTGGGATGTACAAGGACTGTACTTCAGTGCAGAGTAGCTTATGACAGAAAATGAAAAGTTAGAAATTACAGTCTTCAGGATGGTGTTAGAATACTTGGTAAAAAGTAATAGAGGTGGCTAGAAGTTTGCTGGCTATCTATGTGTATTAATTCTTTTACTACATGTGTGTCCATCTTATTTCAGTATTTTTTTGATTTGGTATTACACCATAGCATCTCATAATCTTTTCATCCGTGTTGGACACTGTGATAGAAAGCAGCTGGAACACTGCATAAACCTTTCACAAAAGAACTGACAGCTAATTTAAGTAAAGGTAATAGCATCACTAGCTTATAAACATCAGTACTGTTTTATTACAAAGCCATTAGCTTTCCATTATCTTATAATTCAATTGTACACTTAAAAAGAAAAAAAGTAATAAGTCTTTCTGATATTTTCCATATGTGACCTGATGGCAGAGCAACTTATCTTTAGCAAGTCTGAAAGAAATTTTACTAGGTGTTTCAGAAAGATGAGAATTGCTATTCATGTCTTGTAAAATTTTATCACAATGTTTCTTTCACTCATCATCAATCAAAACGAGTTGACCTAGAATGCCTAAATACTTCCATTTTCTTGGCATTGATAATTGCAGAGGTTCTGACCCACGGGGGAAAGATTCACACACATCTTAGCCAAACAGCTCTTTTTCCTATTTTGAAATCAGTTTGCCTCCTGGGTTTTCCTCCTGAAACAAAAAGTTGCAAACAAAGAGGAGGCAGATTCTTCCTTTCTCTAGTAAAAGAGGTGTTACTGCTAAAATCAGTTATAATAATTCTGAAACATTACTCAACAGAGAGGAAAATGCAGATTCATTGCACAGCTTTATTACTTTCCCAAACTCCTCTTGCCTGGATCAGGTAATGTTTTTTTTTGTCCCTGTTCCCTGTTCCCTTCCCTTCCCTTCCTTTTTTTTTTTTTTTTTTTTTTGGTGTATACAATCCTAACCTGTTTTTTTAACTCATATTATTTACAACTTTTTTTTGTGCCTGTGTCTATAGAAGCATTCTGTTATGTAGCTGTTTATCATTAAATAGGTATTACAGATAGTAGATATCTGGGCAGAAATAGAAGTTTCCCTCATTTCTGCCCACCATTTATATTCATGCCAAATGTATATTTTTAACTGAATTCAATTCTTTATCCCAATTAAAGAAATACAGTTCATAATCATAACATGGATGATCCTGAACACTTTCTGCAAGCACTGGATACAGGGGTGCCCACTGTGCACTTAAAGTCGTGTTCCTGAGAACAGAAAATTTCTTTTATTGCTTCTAATAGTTAACTATTTGGAGCATACTGAAACGTAGTGATAGTGTTGCCAGTGGTCTATAGGAGTGACAACTGTTGTTTTTCTTGCCTGGCTGCTTAAAATATAATTTCAGATTTATAGAGTCAAGTATTATCACACACATCATATTTTAGAGATGCCATTTCTCAAGAAACATAATGTTAGAATTATCTTCTTCAGTCTGTTGTTCTAATGTTGTTCTGGTCGTGCTTGACCAACCTGGTAGCCTTCTATGATGTTGTCTCTGGCTGGGTGGATAGGGGGGAGAGCAGTGGATGTAGTCTACCTTGATTTCAGCAAGGCATTTGATACTGTCCCCCACGACATCCTTATAACAAAGCTGAGGAAGTGTGGGATAGATGAGTGGACAGTGAGGTGGGTTGAGAACTGGCTGACTGGCAGAGCACAGAGGGTCGTTGTTGGTGGTGCAGAGTCCGGTTGGAGGCCTCTAACTAGCGGTGTTCCTCAGGGGTCTGTGCTGGGTCCGGTCTTGTTCAACATCTTCATCAGTGACCTTGATGAGGGGATAATGGCCACCCTCAGCAAGTTTGCTGATGATACAAAGTTGGGAGTGTGCTGCCATTCAGCGAGACCTGGACAGGCTGGAGAGCTGGGCAGAAAAAAACCGGATGAGGTTTAACAAAAGCAAGTGTAGAGTCTTGCATCTGGGGAGGAATAATTCCATGCACCAGTACAGGCTGGGGGATGAGCTGCTGGAGGGGAGCTCTGCACAGAGGGACCTGGGTGTCCTGGTGGACGACAGGTTGGCCATGAGCCAGCAGCATGCTCTTGTGGCCAAAAAGGCCAATGGCATCCTGGGGTGCATTAAAAAGAGCGTGTCCAGCAGGTCGAGGGAGGTAATCCTTCCCCTCTACTCTGCCCTGGTAAGACCTCATCTGGAGTACTGCGTCCAGTTCTGGGCTCCCCAATACAAAAAAGACAAGGATCTCTTGGAAAGAGTCCAGCGGAGGGCCACGAAGATGGTGAAGGGCCTGGAGCATCTCCCCTATGAGGAAAGGCTGAGTGAACTGGGTCTGTTCAGCCTTGAGAAAAGAAGACTGAGAGGGGACCTGATCTAGGTCTATAAATATCTAAGGTGTGGGGGGCAGAATGGTGAGGCCGGACTCTTTTCAGTGTTGAGTGGAGACAGGACAAGGGGAAACGGCTGGAAACTGCAGCATAGGAAGTTCCGCACAAATGTGCGCAAGAACTTCTTTACAGTGAGGTGACGGAGCACTGGAACAGGCTGCCCAGGGAGGTGGTGGAGTCTCCTTCTCTGGAGATGTTCAAGACCTGCCTGGATGCCTACCTGTGCGACCTGCTGTAGGGAACCTGCTTTGGCAGGGGGGTTGGACTCGATGATCTCTGGATCCAACTTCCAACCCCTACAATTCTGTGATTCTGTGATTCTGTGAATTGAGCACAACATACACAGTAGCATCATTTATTATACCTTTTAAAAACTCTTGACCCCAACGGCCAATATCTGTCCACCCTGATAGGGCAACAGAGGCCTCAGAGGAGTAATTTTCTGTTTTTATTCCAGTGGATGATCTAATAGTGAAGAGGGAGCTGTGTTATTGCCCTCACTGAGAAGGCTGTAACATAAGCTTCTGCCATATTCTTTATCAGCAGAAAATCTATTGAGAGGAAAGTAAAGTTTTTAAAAATAATAATTTCCAAGCATCTTGAAAAATACCTGTTTGTTATGGTTGTGGAAGGAAATGAGAACATGTGGACGACAAAGTTTGAAATCTTAAATAAGAAAGAAAAAGTCTATATACGATCTCTTATAGGTTATATTAGCAGTACCTACTTAGGAAGCTGTTAGCAACATAGTTATTAAATGATTTCCAGAATGAATGGATGTGATGTGAATGGCTTTCATTATACAAATGGAAATCATAGAATAAATTAGGAGTAGAATGGTGTTTTGCTGCACTGTTGATTCATAATCTCTGAAAATACAACTTATAAAATATGATCATAATTCAATAATGTTTTAAGTGGATTGTGTCAAGTTAAGTGGTATTTGACCAAGCCGGATTGCACTGAAACACACTGCCCTTCTAGTTACAGTGTAGGAATTTCACTAATCATCTGTAATCCAATTTAATCTAATACAGCATATATTAATGTACTTAAGAAAGTTTCAGTGTGTTCTTTTTGAGAATACACACCTCATTTCTTACTATTTGGTGAAAAATATATAACTTGAGGTTAAAATCAGAAGGGGACATTTTTAAAACAATTACATTCTATTACTTTGTTAATTCACACCACAAGCTCATGTAAATGTTAACAAAAGCTTACATATGTGGTGCTCATCTGGCATTATATTTATATTGAATCAATATATGTTGACATATAGAGCAGAATCTGAGGTTTTCCTATCTTTGTTCTAACTCACAGATGGTAACTCTATCTGTTAATCCCAGTGGAAGTTTCATTTTGAAATACAAAACTTCTTTTGAACTTGTGTGTCCCTCCCCACAGATGTCTGGAGCCTTGATGTGTTTCTTTCATGATTCTTTTTAAATCAGGGACTGAAGCATTGCTGGTGAACAGTGAAGTTAGAGATTCATTGCCTGGTAATGCAGTGAATCCTTAAAATATGCATCTTCAGAGCATAATAACAAGAAAATCGAGAGTGACCAAATACTTAGTTCTGCATATTTCTGGACAGTAAAAATTTGTTGTAGAGATCTCATTTCATTAGGTTAAGAAAACTATGTAGTGTATAGGATGAAGAGCTTTGTAGTTGTAGTATTTGCTTCTAGTTTGTTCAAATAAAATAAATAAAGCAGCTTGTAATTATATTTAGTTTTGTTCCTTGACAATGTTAAGTACAGTTACAAAACAGAATTCTCATCTTAACTGCAGAGTATGAGAATTTCAATATGTTTTTTCAAACCAGTTTACCATACTTTTGTTTCTAGTAGTAACTTGTGCAACCTTTCATCTTATGAGTCAATCCTATAATTAGTATCCTTCTTTGCCAGAGGCATACTGAATGTTTGTTTTAGGTGCAGAATGTCTGCAAGAAATTTAACTTAATCATTACTTTTTAATGTAAGAGCTGGTTAGCTCAATTATACTAGATTAAAGTGAACTTGAAATTCCTGAGTTACAGAGAAGAGGCTAATCGTTGACCTGCACTGAATAAGTACTATTTCTTTTTTTTTTTTTTAAATGTGTGTACAATGTGGCTAGTCTTTTAGTCCAGTCTTGCAATAGCTAAAAGTAATTGTCTGCTCATTGTAGAGTGAATTTGCAAAGTTCTGATTCAACTTGGCCATTTTTGTTGATCAAATTTTTTTTGCAGTATTGCATGCATTGTGGAAAAAGTGAAAAATATTTTTTTCAGTTAACTTTTGCTTGTTTTGTGTTTGAGAATAGTTTGAAAATACAGTTACACCTTTCCAGTAACTTTCTGTTGGGTTTTTTGTCATGTTCTAATTACAGAAGTATAAGATTACTTTAAATATATTTATTTAATATTATGCTTCTAAGCTATATTCAAACTGAAAATATTAGCTTCATTTTCTCTCATAAAACAAACCCAGCTAATTCTGGAAATGCTTGCAATAAGATCAACCCAACAGCACTGAGTTTTGTTGCCTTCCATATAAATACATGCTGATTGCTGTGCCTTTTGGCTGCACAGCCTTCAAACTGTGACTGACACGAACATAAAATGCTCCTAAAGAAATGCTTGATAGTGTGTTGTGATTTTTTTATTCTTATCCTACTTTGTGCTGGTACGTGGCTTGACTCAAAAATATATGGGCTGTGTTCCTCCTGTAGAAGGTAAAAAGAAGGTAAAACAAAATAAAAACAAAGGAACAAAACCAGTAGAGAGCAGGGAATCCATGTAGGCTGCAACTTTCAATATTTGCCAACTGTCTATTAAGAAAATCATCAAAAAGTGTAACAGCACTGAAGCACCTAGAAGAAATCACAGGCTTGGAGGACTAGAATGTGCTGGAAATAGAGTAGGATGCAGTAGCCTTAGAATAAGAGTGATGCACTAAAGGCCTTATCAATGATGATTCATTATGAAGTAACATCTTATGAGCTGGAAAGACCTGGTGTTCCCACTCATCAGTGGTATGATTCCAGTATTTCTCTACTTCCCTTTAGCTTTTCTAGTGATAGGCCTTTCACAAGTCTCGCTCTTACTGGTTCACTTCTGCAGAAGCAGTACCCTGCCAACCAGCTCTTTTACAAAGGTCATAGAGGCAATCCTACATGTTATTTTGGGCAGTGACTTGTGTCTTTGTCTGAGATACAGACCGTGACTATTTCTGGAAAAGATAATCTCTTTTTTTTAATAAAAGGTTGCATCCACCAGTTTTAATGATGGTCCATTCAAGTCCAGTAGTTTGTGTGTGTGTATATAAGTATGCATATATGAACTTAAATTATATGTGCATGCTATTGAATGTACATATATTTTTACTTACCATATGTGTTTGTGGAAATTTAGGATGGAATTTGTGCACCCCCATTAGGCATATAAAAGCTCATGCTTAACACTGAAGTTGTCAGCCCAATCTTCCACTGATAATCGGTGGAGAGTTAAGTACCCCAAGAGTTCAGGAAAGATGGGTAAGTTAAGCTTCTATAACTAATGTGAAGTAGACTTTCAAGCCTGTGATCCCACAAAGTTGTTTCAGAAAAAAATAAGCACTTATCTGGAGATTTCTTTTTCTAGCTGTGTTTTATAAAAAGACACTAAAGTGAGTAGCTTTGACTTTGTCTCTATACTTTCCAAGTTAGAGTTTATTTCAATGAGTTGCCAGTGTCAGATTAGATGAAAGAAACATTGTCCAGCTTCCTTATACCTGATGTTCCTCTTACCCTTCTACTTTTTCCTTTTTAAGGAGGAAAATAGTTTTTTAGATTAAAAACTTTTTCATTCCTTCTTAATAAACTTAGCTATCATCACCAAACTGCAGAGAACTCTCAGGTGACCCACTGAGATATAGATGTTTGCTTTGATCAGATGAATCCAATAGAGGTTGACCTTTCAAAGAAGATAGCCTTTCACTGTATCTTTTATATTCTTTGACTAATTCCTTCTGAATTCTATTAAGGAAAGGAGAAGTTATATGTCAGATTAGGTAAAATGGCAAAGTTAGGAGCTTGTACTCAGCAGCCTTTTGTTCTGTATGGCTTTGCTATATCCTCAAAGCTTTAAGTAGTAAATTAAAACTGCTTTATATAAGCCATTATTATTTCAGACTTCAAAGCTACATCTTTTTCATCTCCACTGTATTCTTGTGCATGCATAACGTTACACAACAGGTAACTTTCGTTGCAGTAAACAATGAAATTTACTTTGATATATGCAGTATTAAAGGAAGATGGTCACGAATGTCCAGCTTCTAGAGGTGTTTAGGGTTTATGTTAGAAAATTATGAAAAAATTGTATTTAATGCCATGTATTTCAGATCACATGCATTTAACTTTTTTTAAATCTGAAGATTGCAAAATTGAACATAAAAAAAAGTTAGAAAATACCAGTAGTGTTGGTTCTGCAGCTCTTAACTTCCACTGTAGTTCAGAATGGTAATTCATCCCAGTTGTGTACAAGTGCTATGAAACAGTCTTAATTATTTAAACGCTCAGTTTTCCACAGTAAAAACATGTTTTCCCCACCAATACATGAAAATAGCTAGTAATGATATTTTTTAAAAATAAAAATGAAAAATCAGATGTAGTTGCCTTGCCTTGATCCCTTTTTCTAAACTAGTGATATTCTAATGTAATTATGGACAGGAAAAGCTTTTGGTTCACTAACCTGATTATGGTTTTCTTAACTTTCTTACATTTCACAAACACATTTCTTGTGGCTGTTGGCTGCCCTAAGAAAGGTGCTTACTACTTCTCCTGAAGTTTTACAACTGGCCAAATTCAGTTAGAGAGATAAAATAATCTTCTACTCACAACAATTTATATCTTAGTTTCTAAAATACTCTCTGAGGAGGCTGCAGAGGATGGAGCTGAACTTCAATCTCATGCATCTTGGAAAAGAGCTCTTAAGCTTTTACTTGAAAGGAGAAACCCCATCACTACTTCCTCTTCCACAAACTAATCTGAAAAAGGTTACAAGCCTTGTTTGTGACTTTTCCCCCATCCTCTTATTTTAAAGTAAGATCACAGATCTTTATTTTCAGCAGTTTTAAGAGAATATTTTCCTGGAAAAGCTGGCAGCCCGTGGCTTGGACAGGTGCACTCTTTGCTGGGTAAAGAACTGGTGGAGGGCTGGGCCCAGAGAGTGGTGGTCACTCTGGAGTTAAATCCAGCCAGCAGCCAGTCATGAGTGGTGTTCCCCAGAGTTCAGTACTGGGGTGTGTTCTTTTTCATATCTGTATTGATGACCTGGACAAGGAGACTGAGTGCACCCTCAGTACGTTTGCAGATTACGCCAACCTGGGAGGATCTGCCTGGGGGTAGGAAGGCACTTCAGAGGTAGTATCTGGACAGGCTGGATCACTGGGCTGAGAGCAAGGGGGTGAAGTTCAATAAGACCAAATGGCAGGTCCTGCACTTTGGCCACAACAATCCCATGCAACACTACAGGCTTAGGGCAGTGTGGCTGGAAGACTGTGTGGGAGAAACAGACCTGGGGCTGTTTGTCAAGGTTTGGCTGAACGTGACCCAGCCATGTCCTGGGGACCAAGGAAGCCAATGGCATCCTGGATCACATCAGAAATTGTATTGTCAGGAGGAACAGGGAGGTGATGGTTCCACTCTATTCAGCTCAGACCACTGTGTTCAGTTTTGCACCTCTCACTACAGGAAAGACATCAAGGCCCTGGAGCATGCCCACAGAAGAACAACAAAACTGGTGAGGGGTCTGGAGCACAATTCTTAAGAGGAGCAACTGAGCAAAGTGGAATTTTTCAGTCTGTAGAAGAGGAGGCTCAGGGGCTCCATGTCATTCTCTACAACAACCTGAAAGGAGGTTGTGGTGAAGTGAGGGTCAACCTCTCCTCTCGCTTAACTAGTGGTAGGATGAGAAAGAATGGCCTGAAAGAATGGTCAGGCACTGAACAGGCTGCCCAGGGAGGCAATGGAGTCTTCGTCCCTGGAGGTTTTCAAGGAACGTTTAGGTGCTGTTCTGAGGGACATGGTTTAGTGGGGAAATATTGATGGTACAAGGATGGTCGATCTAGATGATCTTGGAGGTCTTTTCCAACCTTGGTGGAACCAGAATTTTGCTGAATTTTCTTATTGCTGCTAGAACTCTAAGGTTTCTGGACTAAATATTATTCAGCCAATCCAGCAACCTCAATTTTAGTCCAAGTGAGCAAACGAGCCTGAAAATAATTTGATATTCAAATACAGCAGGTCAGCTATACATCATTTAGGCAGTTTTTTGAATGGGCAGGTTGCATTGGCAAAAGCTATAATTTGCTTATGACTGAAGATGGTCACAGTATACCCTGTGATTCTAATGCCACAATAGGCATCCAGTCAGCAGACAGAAGTCAGAAAGCTGAATACTTTTATTATCTTCAATATTTACCAAATATTTTCAAATAAAGCAATTTTTTTTCTAATTGGATCAGAGGGAAACAAAAACTTCTGTGACTAATCTGCGATTCACTGTTCATAAGGAACTCACATTGTTCCTTTACACTTCTGATTATTCAAACCAGTTAATCTCTGTTAGCTAAAGACACAACCTTCATTATTTTTAAATACAAACAAGCATGCAATTGTCATTTAACTAGTGAATGTATGATCCAATGGGTGGAACACCTCCCTGTGAGGACAGACTGAGAGAGCTGGGGTGCTTCAGCCTGGAGAAGCGGAGGCTCCAGGGAGACCTGAGAGCAATGTTTCAATATCTGAGAGGGGACTTTAAGAATGAAGGGGACAAACTCTTCAGCAGGGTCTGTTGTGATAGGGCAAGGGGAAGTGGTTGAAACTAAATGAGTGGAGATCTCTGTTGGACATAAGGAAGAAGTTTTTTTATGATTAGGTTGATGAGGTACATGTTGTCCAGAGAGATGGTGGATGCCCCATCCCTGCAGACATTCCAGGTCAGGCTGGACAGGGCTGTGAGCAACCTGATCTAGGTGTAGGTGTCCCTGCTTATTGTAGGGGAGTTAGACTAGACAACCTGTAACACTCCCTTCCAATTCAGATGATTCTATGATTAAATTCTAAAGAACGTGTGGTCTTTGTCTCCTGTTTCAGGAATCATGTTATGACAATAGCTGCCCATTTGAAAATACTGTTTCTGTAGACAGCACATACTCTTGGTCTGCTTGTGTGGACAATAACTTTCATAAGAATTTTGGAACTGAGAACCATTTCATCTTTTTATATGAGTGAGAAGAGAATGATATGTTTCAAGAAGAAGTCCATCCCCTTTTGGCACTCTGGGACATCTACATTCACAGAATTATCATCATATGCTCGTATTTTCTTAGGAGGAAGTGTTTTAGCAGCAGGATTTTGTGAGAAAGCACATAGCCTGTAATCTAAGAATATAGGGATATATATAGAATAATAGAAAATTTGGCTATTCCACAGAAAGAGAAAGCTTCCATCCTGTGTTGTGCATACTTAATCATGTCATCCATGGTACTCACACCACTGAAAGTGGAATTTGTGAGCAGGATGTTTTCTTATATATATATATTTATATATTTATTATATATATATATAATTTATAATTTATATATAAATATAATTTGTCAAGATTTGATGCACATATAAACTATGAGCTCTACTGTAGTTATCATTACTAAGATTTTGGTGGAGTGGCTTATCCTCTGTTTCTTCTTTATCTCAAATGTCAGAATTTATGATAGCGTGGGATTCAAACAGATTTTTTGTAGTTCTCTATTTGCTCATTGTAGGTACATTAGAGACTTTAATAGTTATCCAAAAGCAGCAAAACTCTTTTGCTTTCCATTGTGACAGGAGAAGGTAGTTTTTTAAAACAGGTGTTATTAATCAGTTTAGATTTCTGTGAGGAAAGATAGAGATAAGCATAGGCACTAGCATAATGTACTTAGATTTGAACAGGAGATTATTCTAAAATACTGTGTTCTTGTTCCCAAAACAATTTTTCTCTTTAAAAAGAAATTGGATTAATTGGACACATTAGAAGTGAAGTAGGAAAGTTGGTTTTCTACTTATGTGTTCTGACACAGACATTATTATGTTACTGATTTAATAATACATGCAAACACTTGTGAAAAGTGAAAAAAGAGTAAGAAAAAGAAATGGAATTCTATGCAAAATCTTCAGCTGCTGAGGATGCAAAGCTGCTGGAAGCAAAAGCCAGATTTTTTTCCAGGTTACTTGAAAGTTTATTCTCAGGTCTGTTTTTCAATAGACTGACAGTTCTCAAAGTTGAAAGTTTTATTATAGAGTCGTAGGATCATAGAATCATAGAATGGCCTGTGTTGAAAAGGACCACAAAGTTCATCAAGTTCCAACCCCCTGCTATGTGCAGAGCTGCCAACCACCAGATCAGGCTGCCCAGAGCCACATCCAGCCTGGCCTTGAATGCCTGCAGGGATGGGGCATCCACAACCTCCTTGGGCAACCTGTTCCAGTGTGCCACCACCATCTGCATGAAAATTTATGTACGAATCAAGGTTCCTTTTGTGCCTATGTATAATTTCAATTTAGATTACCACAGTAGGACCAAGATTACCACAGTAGGACCAAGAACTAACACGTCTTAATTACCAAAATAAAAACCAGGTGTCGAATTTGACTGTGCCTTATAGACATAGCAGCATATATCCAGTACTGTATTTTAAATTCCCATACGCAATGTAGTTTTCTACCACTTTAATCATAGAAAGGTTGTCAACAATTGGAGTTCTATAAAATGTGCAGTGCAACAGAAATGAGCTTGGAAATGAATACATGAGGTTTCAAAATTTGAATTTATAAACACATTTTTCAGGATTTCCAAACAAAGGATAAACACTTGAATAGTCATTTTCTCCCTTAAGGCTGCTTGGTATGTTTATTAAAAAAATAAGAGCAGCGAAATGAAGCAAAACAAAAAAAATGTAGGGCACTAAGTTGGAAACTCAAGGCTTTAATGTCAGCAGTTGCTGTACATTTGAAAGATGTGGCTTGACACAAGGAACTTTTGGGCGTAGGCCATGCACGCAAATGGCCGTCCCTTCACAGCTGTCAGGAGATTCTCTCCAGTGTTTACCACAGTCTGCAGCAGTCCTGTTTCATAAAGGTCCTTTCCTCTTACATGAAAGATCTGCAGAAGGGAGGCAATATTCTCTCTTGTGAAGACTCAAGAATACACTCAGGACATCTTACTTTCATTGATGTTAATGCACAGTGATATATATTACAAATGGATTTTATGTATATATACAAATAATACATGTAATACCTGTACTGCCTATATGTTTATACACAATACGTTGTTTTCTTGTTGGGCAGCTGGGTGCTATACTACATAAAGTCATTACTTTTTTTCCTTCTAAATGAACATAACATCATTCAAACTTTTTTCACAGTGAAGGGCTGTCACCTCACGCTGCTCTGTGTTTCCTGTGGATCAAGAGCAGTCATGCAGATAGATGCTGCAGTTCCACTGACAGGCAATAGCTTGTTAAATTGTTGCAATTTGAGGGTATGTCTGAGCCCTTAATTCTTGTCAAACTGAGGTTGCTACACCAAGTTGAATCTATCAGCGTAAATCAATGTAAAGGTAGTGAACAAACACTTTTTATAATAGGCAAATGCTCCTTTCTTCTTTCTTGGTTAGAAATATCAATATTCCAAAAATTAAATCACATTTTATTTTACTTTTGTATCTTATTTTCAGTCCTGATTGTAAAAGATGGCACTTTGTTACCATGTTATCATGTGAATGCTATTTCAGTGGAATTTTGATTAGCTGTGTCTTAATGAGTAAGCCTTCTTGAGGCTAATATTGATTTGACTGTTAATAGTAATTTCCAAAGAAAACCCAGACATAAAATTCCACATTTTATCATCCTCAACTTCAGCAAGTACGTATTGTATCCATGGAAGGAATGTGAAGTGCTGCAAGTTCTGATTTCAGATGGTTAATCTACCACAGAATTATTTTTTGTCTGGCATGCTGATTTCAGTAGTGGCTGTAATTGGTTGTAGTTCTAAGGAAAAAAACAAATCTAAGAAAATAAGTATGAAATAAATAATAACAGAAGTGTCTTTACATTTTGCCCAGACTCTGGTTCTTTGGTATGACTGGCTGAAAATTCAACTGTTCTGTTTCTTGACAGAATTTATAGTGATACAATTGGGATTTGTATGTTCAGTAGTAGCAGAGTTACCAAGATTTAACCATCTTGCTTAGCAAAAACTTCATTTGCTTTTAAGAACCGCGTATTTGCACACTGACATTACAAGGTACTGTTCCTTAATTGAGGATAGAATACATAATTTGGCTTACTTCTCAAAGTTACGCAGGAGGCAGCTTGGTATTTTGGTTAATTCTTTTTTAGCATGAGAACATTTTCAGAATATGTTGAAACTAAACTTAGAACGTTACATCTTTTTCTCAAATAAAATACATTTTTGTTGGTTTTTTTTAATGCATAATATGCACATGCTTTCAAGAATTGTAGAATTGTGCACCGCCTCCCTCCTTTCTTAATGTATCCTGTCCAATTCAGTGCTTAATTACATATTTAAAGTTAGTCATTTAACAGATGTAAGTACAAGCATGAAGTACACCTCCTTGCTTTACTGAAATGGGACCATATAGTCTGTGAGCCTGAAAAGTGAGAGTTTATGAAAATGCACACATATCTGAGTAACACTGAAAGCCAAGTTCAGCAGTGCCCAACGGGCCGCTATTACAATAGCAATCCACTTCTGAAGTGTTGGTCTCTGCAGGGAAGATCACTATCATTATAATTAGAGCTAAAGTACAATGGACTGCTCACAGCAGCTATTCTAAGAAGTTCTTTGAAGGTGAAGATGAGTGGTAGACATTCTCAGGAATTAAAAATTGCTTTCTCAAGTCAAAAAAAAAAAAAAGAAAAGAAAAGAAAAAAAAATCAGCAAAATAAATCTTAAGTAGCCTAAAATGAATTTCATTTTTTGCCATCCCAATTTAATATAAAGTCGTATTTCCAGTTTGGATGCTGCTGATGAAACTTAAAGAACTGTGTATCATTTGCAGTTTCCCAGAACAGAATCTAATACATTATTATACTTGCAAATAGATTTGTTTTGTGAGCAAAGGAAGAAAGTCAAAAGTGTAGCAGCTCTACATCCAGTGATTTGTTCTGTTCATCCTGTCAGAAATAACAATTCTTTTTTTCTATTAACTATGAAGGTGAATTTCTAAGAAGTGATCAGTGCTTTTAGGTAGGCAGATGGAAGCATGCAGATAGATTGACATGAAAAACATTTGAAGACATTCCGATAATTCTTTTATTTTCATGTTTTTAAATGCTTGTCCTCACTATCTGTAACTTTCTAAGGACTCAATCAGGCAGTTGTGTAAAAATGAAAATCTGATATCCATGATTTCCATACCAGACCCAGCAAACATGGCTGCATGAAAAGTTTTCTTTCTGGAAGATTGTAATGTTGAACACCAACGAAGGTCTGGAAAAGAAATCATAGGACTTAACTCTATGAATAGCTGGAATTACAGAAAAAAGGAGAAGGGCAGGTAATACTTTTTAAGAAGGAAAATTACCTGTAACCATGGATTGGATTTGTATTCTATTAGCTGAAATAGAAATAATAGACCTTTTGATATAATAAAGAAAATAATAAAACTTCAGTAGAAGGACAGTTTCAAAATATGTTTCTCAGTTGTGTAGAAGATTTTAGTTTCTGTACTAATAAGTTTTAGGATCTACTGCTTTTTAATATATCAGAATGACAGTGTATCTAAGGTGGGAAAGGACACCTGGACGTCATTGGGCCCAATCCCTGCTCCAGCAGGGACACAGAGCAGGGTGCCCAGTGCCACATACAGTGCCACATGTGCTTTGAAAGGTCTCCAGGGAGATCTGCACTGCTCTGCCACTTGCACACAAGTGCTGCTGGTGTTCTCAGGGAACCTTCTGTGTGCCAGCTTGTGCCCATTGCCTCCTGTCCTGGTACTGGGCACCACTGAGGAGAGCCTGGCTGCATCTTCTTGCCACCCTCCCTTCAAATATTTATGGCAGTCCCAGCTCTCTCAGCCTCTCCTCATGGGAGAGTTGCTCCAGTCCCTTCATCATCTTGATGGCTCTTCACTGGACCCTCCAGAATCCCCTCTCAGTCCGATTTGGAATAATAAAAGGGTGCAAAAAAGATGAGGTGCAGTAGTACAAATCATTCATGTAATGCATGGGTTTCATTTTTGGTTTTTAAATTTGGATTCCGAGGAGTTGGTGTTTTCCTTGGTATAAAGTCTGCAGTATTACAACTGGATGTAAGGAAGTTCATTTTCAAAAGGTCTAGATTTTTGGCAAAATATCTGACCATGATAACAAAGTGATAGAGTGCTTAAAATGCTTTGGTGCCAGTGTCTGATGTGTGTAGAGGAAATAGCATAATTATGTGAGAAAAGCATTCCTGAGTAATACAATCCCATTGATTCCACTAAGTCAGAAAGTAAGCAAGTTCTTTCTTGCTACTATTATAGGCAGTTAGGATAACAAACATTTGTAGTTACATACAATTTAATTAGTGATTCTAATATACTTTGGCAGACATCTATTTTCCAATTTATACATGACTGTGTGGAGTATTTCTTAGGAAATTTTGGTCTTTAGGTTTTAGCAAAAGAATTTGGGGGGGAAATAGACAGTCTGACTTATTTTTATAAGTGAATACCTTTTCTTTTTTTAAGTTTACTGTTAGATAAATATTCAGATTTGTGTTCCTTTCCTCATAAGATGCTGCTGAGTGATGCGGCTTTCAGAGTGGATTGAAAAAGATGAACTATCAGGAGTAAAAAGTTGTTAAAAAAATTTACTTTAAAAAGATCATTTGCAACTTAAGAGTTTCTGTAGTTGCAGTTAAATCTTCAGTGATTTCGGTTGTGTGGTTTTTTTTTTACTTTCCATTTGGAAGTCATGTTTGTCAAAGCTAGAGTCGTTGCATAAGCCTTCAGTACAGGTATGAAGTCAGTCTGTTGAATTTTCTCTGAAGATATTATTTGTTTTCAAAAATTAGTACTGAAAAAAAAAAAAAAGTCGTGCTGGTGAAATGCTTGGCTTGATTCTAGAAATCTGTGACAATTTATGCAACCAAGCAAAATGGTATTTCAGCATTAGAACTCTTCTGGGCATCTCAAGCTCTCAAAGAGGATCTTTTGAATGGAAGTGCATGTAATTGTGACTCCCTCTAGTGGACAGCTTTCTCTACTATAGCCTAGAAAATAGTTAAAATCATTTTTGACATTAAAAATTGAGAGGTCTTCATTTTCATGGTTAAGATTCCATTCCCAGAGACAGTCGGAGTGCCTCTGTGTGCATCTCATTATCACTCATTTATATATGTAATATATATATAAATAATGTAGCTGTTGATTATTTATCTACATAAAGCTTATACATTAGTAGATGGAGCATTCTTTTTTTTTTTTTTTTTTTTTCCTGTGCTGAGAGCCTCTTCTGCTAGCTCGAATTTCCTTCACATGATTGTACATTTCTGACATTGCACAACTTTCCTTAATTATTATTTAATTACATTTCAGGTACCACCAAAGTAAACCTTGTGAAGATCCCATCAACTGCTTCCAGTCCTCGAGACACTGCTCTAGCAGCTGTTATATGCAGTGCACTTGCAACAGTGCTCTTGGCTCTTCTTATTCTTTGTGTTATCTATTGCAAGAGGCAGTTTATGGAGAAGAAACCAAGCTGTAAGTTTCCAGTTATCACTGTTTCTTTGTAATATTTATGCATCAGTATTTGGTTGGCAAATCTCTCCGGATATAAATAAGTAAGTAAAACCTAGGATTGTTATGTCTACAGCATTTAAGCAAATTTATCATTGAGATGAAAAAGCTAGCAGAAGCCTATACATGTGTGCAAACTCAGTGTGGATGTACTTGCTTCTTCTGAGAAAATGCTGTGCAGATGTCCAGAAATAGTTTTGCACTCATTATACACCATGCTCTGTTAAATGGTGCAGATATATTTGGAGCATTGGAAATCTAAGCTAGGATGCCATTATGGAATTGCAATACTGATGTAGACATACCATCATGGAGGATCTGTGCATCACATGCCTTTGTGAAATACGGATTAGCTTGCTGCGTTAATGACTGTGGCCAGTGGGGATAGCAGATGTTTCATTAATGATTTTGGTTTATCTTTTTTTAAGATGAAATTTTAACCTTGACAGTAGAAGTTTTGAGAAATTCAGGCACAGCGAGTTCAAACTTCAGTTAGTGAAATTTAGTGATTCATTTGTGTTGGCCTACAGATACAGGCTAAATGAAGTCTTCTATTAATATCAAGTTCTTCAAGATAACATAAACAAAGCAGCTGAATGTATATTTCAGATTGATATCACTGAGAATCATTTACCATGGAGAAAATGGAACAGTGAATACGATATGCTTTCAAATAAGCAATACGATATGCTTTCACCAAAATAAGAGCAGATGTCTTCCTAAGAGAGGCTGTAGTTGAACCAGCTGTTCTAGGGCTCGTTACAAAACCTGTGGTATGCATGATGTCAAACCCCATCATCATGGTGGATCTTTTGGTTGGAAAATGTATGGAAATGCTGTGTATTATGGCATTTAAGTGTTCTGTGGAGATAGAGACTCTGAAAAGGAACAGAAGTATCATTTACTAACAAATATTTTCTTTTTATCAAAAGGGTCTCTGAGATCACAAGACATGCATTACAATGGGTCTGAACTGTCTTGTTTTGATAGACCACGGCTAAATGAATACAACCGCAGAACATGCTGCCAGTGCCAGAGAAGCACATCACAGACCTGTGGTATGTTAATTCTATTTAAAAGTCACTGTAAGGAACAGCAGTTATACAAGCTACAAGAACTCATGATTAACATTTATCTGACTCTTCAGTTGCGACGCTTGGCTTTCACTACGAAGTAAACATTGTCAGACTACCCCTTGTCCCAGGTTAATTTCTCAGTAAGCACAGGATTTCTAAGCAGCTATTTGGTTATGATTTTTTTGTTTTGTTTTCATTCCAGTGACCATTCACTTAAATAAAAGCAGTAAATATCTATCTCAGTTCTTTCTGATAAAAATAGCATTGCATTTGGCTTGGAGACTTAAACTGGTATGAAGCATTTCACAGATAGTAAGAACATGATACCAGTTCTGAAGGACATTGAAAACCTGAACAATTCGAATCACTGGGATTTTGTGAAGTGCTGTCAGAACAGATGTGCTTATGATATTGACAGATACATAATTTAATTTGAACACAAGCTTAAATGCCTAGTATGCTGTCAGAATGAAGTACTTCCTCTTCTATGTACCTAATTAAAAAGCAAATTAATTTGAAGAATGGATATTTTCATGGAGATTTTCATGGCAGGCATCTGTATTATTTCAGGAGGAAGGACTTGGCTTTTATAAATAACTCTGTTTTAAAGAAATAAATTAGCCTACTTATTGCAAGAAGAGATCTCTTTCCTTAATCCATATATTGCAATGTAACTGGTAAACTAATACCCAAACTTGAAAGAGTACAGAGGCCAGGTTTACACACAACTTCAATGCATTTAACACTATTAAATCAATTTTCATTCTTAGGGCCTGTTCATTTGATTCCTTCACTGTGTTGTGATGAAACCTGTAGCATGGAGCACAGCAGTCACAGTTGTGCTTTGCACTCACAGACTACACTTAATGAAAGGTAATTTAATGTTATGTAAGTCTATTAAACATTAGCTATTTTGTATGCAATCAAGTCAATATTTACACAGGATACAATAGCTGTTTGGAGTGGAATACTGGATTTTTTATTTGAATTGTAGCCATATCTTCCTGTTTTGTGCAAAAATAGTTTTATGGTTAAAAATTCCATACTTCCATTAAATAAGGAAAAAAAATATGTAATGTTTAAGTATTACTTAATAAATTCTGACATGTTAGAAGTTGGGGGGTTGGACTCGATGATTTGTGGAGGTCCCTTCCAACCCCTACAATTCTGTGGTTTTGTGAAGTGACCCATTTCTGTCGTAAGCAGACATTCTTTCTCTTGTGTGTGGTACCGTAGAGGCTTTGGTGACCTCCTTTCCTGCTTTGTGTTAGCAAGGTGCTGTATAAACCTGTGAATCTAAGGGGATTCATTACTGTTTAAAAGCATCATGAAAATCTTCCCGTTTTAGAAACCCTAAATGACTGTGAAACTTGAAATGTTAAGTAATTCAGAGGTTCTACCATTATTTTCTGCTAAACAGCTGAGTGTAAATCCAGAACTTGTTATTGACACAGTAATGCCTTGAGCTAAAAATATAAAGCTTATGGTGTCCTGCAGAGTTTCCTAGTTACAGATTTTAACACTGGGTTTGTTTATTTCTTTAAACTCTTTAATGTTTACCATACAGGGTTTCCAGCTGTTTTCTTGCTCTGGCCAAGTTTAACTAAAAATGTAGAAGCAGCTTCTTCGTAGATTTTGTTTATGAAGGCAGGTTGGTGACCCAAGCAGGAGATGTAAAACACCTAAATTTTCTGTAACAACTTGTTTAACTACCAGGAAGTTTGAATCACCCTTCTGTATTACCAAAGCTGACAAATTGAGAGTTGTGTACTTTTTGAGAATCCTTTTTTGGTTAAGTCTTTAAAAATAAATGACATATCTGTGTGGATACATCAAAGGTACTTGATTCCTTCCAGTAGAAGTGGATTTTGCTCCAATTTCCTTTGCCAAAATGCCGTATTTCCTTCAATTGTGGTTCAATGTCCTGACTTTTCACCTCAATCTACAGAAACACTCTGTGTATTTATCTAAGCTATTCAAACATCGTGCTTTGGAAATGAGTAAAGCTGCTTAAATTGCATTGCAGGCAATATTAATGTGTGAAAAGTTTTGGTCACACAAATTATTACTTTATATCAGAGATAGCCTGTACATTTTTGTAAACCTTGCAGACAGTTTTTGAAATAAAACGTGTGAACAAAACATGTTAGTAGATCATTCACTGGGCCTTCAGTAGCCACATGCAGGCACTGGGAGATGTCAGTGTCACCATTTTATTTGAGACAGATTTTCTACTTCCGCTTTCTTCCCTGTGTTCTGAATAATTCTAACAATTAAAGATCATTGTCAGTCTTCCCAAAAATCTTTCTTACTGCAATTTGAGCTTTTTATATCCTGCCTTAACCCCCCACCATACACACACATTGAAGAACAAATACATTTCATCACAGTTTTGTTCTTTAGACTAAACATTGCAACTGTATTTCATATTTTCTAGAACCCCAAATTCACGTTGTGAAGGGCTTCAGGCAACCTTTTTACCTCTAGTAATAATCTCCAGAGCTCTCTTCATTTCCAGAGGAAGGACAGCCTGGCTTCCATTTCAAAAGAGTTTTTTGGACAAGGTGCCTCTCGAGTACTGGCTAAATATGACCCTGTTTAATCTGTCTGAAATACCTGTAATCACTAATGACGATAATTACAATACTGATAATATTTGCTGGAATGCTTTTGAAACAGCACACCTTTTATCTTTTTGCAGGGCTTCTGATTCCATTGGAGAAATGATTCCTGCCTTCCTTGGTTCTCTTTCACACTCTGCTTGTGGAGACATTTCGGATGCTTGGCCTCTGATGCAAAACTCAGCTTGTTGTGACAGCATTTCTTTCTGTGAATCATATTCAGAACTGGCTGGAGTTGCTGCAAAATCCTGCAGTCTGGAGACTGAAAATGCAACTGCCATTGAGTCAGATAATAACCAGGAGCTAAGTGATGTACTTACTTCAGCTAAGTCTCCTCCTGATGGAAACATTGCAAAGTCCTTTGAAATATCCAAGGATAGAACATATATAGAAGTTTCATCACTTCAGAACTCAGCTGCTGCTGAAACCGAGCCAAAGACAAAGTGTAATGGAACAGCAGATGACTCTACGGACTGATAAAGAGGTAAGAAATTCAACTACAAAGAAGGAGTGAGAATGAGTTCCCCAGGCATGCAGAGCTAGATAAAAATAGAATTGTGGAGGGTATATAGTTATGTTTCTCCAAAGGTTACACCTAGATGCTCCTGAAATAAGTGACAGCTCTACAAAAGATCCAAGTTTCATGTTTGCAAATGATTGACTGAATTTGAAAGGTGTAATTACTCAGGCTGTAATGCTGAGCTAATATGAACTAGAACACAGGGGTAGGCCTGTACACCAATAATTTTTTATCAAGTTCTAATTGCATTTCAGGGGGAAAATATCCATTAATAGTCTTATGACAAAACTATATGAGTGCAATTATATGAGGCTAGTTCTTGTTTATGTGAAAATGTCTTTGCTTATCTTAAAGCATAAAGGACATGCAAGCATTCCTCTAAAAATATGCACAAAGCCTTCTGTCAGGTTCTTAAGGAAGTGGCAGAAACAGAAGAGAATCTCAAACACCTTAAATGCCATTTGTATTCCCGTATCATCAGTTTGTCCCTAAAATAGGAGTACAGCTTAATCTGCAAAATCTCAGTGCAAACACAAGTCTCAAGTCAAAATGAGACATGGAAATAAATGACTGCCTCTAAACATAACAGTATAAGCATCACAGGGAGTCACTGTACTTTGTGATCTTTATATCATCTTGAATTTTAGCTGTGATCTATTTTGTTTTGTTGTTGTTTGTAAATGCCTTTTTCTACTATTGGAAGTAACTTAAAGGCCAGGTTGGATGGGGGCCTGGGCAGCCTGGTCTGGTATTAAATGTGGAGGTTGGAGGCCCTGTCTGTAGCAGGGGTTGGAGCTTTGTGATCCTTGAGGTCCCTTCCAACCCGGGCCATTCTGTGATTCTGTGATTGTAGGAGAGCAGCTCGTAGCTGATCTGTGAAAGGATCCCATGCATGGCATGTGTACTGGGGGTGTTATTCAACCATGCCACCTGCTGTGTGGGCTGTGGCTGGAAAGCTGCAGTAGTCAGAGGCAGGAACATTTACCACTAATATTAATAGCATTAATAATCCACCAAATTTAATTAAAAATATTTGTTACCTGTAATTATGAAAATTTCAGGTCATCTGCAGAAATAAAGGACCTTCCTTTGATCCTCTTCCATTCAGTTTGCATGTCATTTTCATATTGTTCTTAAATAAGAAGTAGAAAGTAATTAGTATTTAACAAAAATATGCATATCCTGGAAGCACTAAGTGCATAATTCTTGGTAAATGAAACTTTAGTTCTTTATGTGACATTTTCAAGAAGAGAAAACAGAGCTGAGTCAAGGATTTGTTTGCTATTGACTTCAATAGAATTTGTATATTGCCCTGAAAGCCTACTGCAATCACTAAAAATACTGACCTTGTCGAGATGGCTCACAGGTTCTTCAATACATAATTACAACCTGCAGTTTAGAAACAAACAGTTTTGTGTGTGACGTTGGAAGATGAATAGTCAATGTGTGGCACTAACATCCCACGTGTCACTGGGCAGTTGTCACAGGCTCATTTTGGAGCACGCCATCATTAGGTGACAGCCATTTTCCAGGAATATATAGGAAGGAACATGGGCATGGTTATGGCTGCAAATCTTCATGCTGCTATTCCACAGTTTGCAGAGGCTACCAATGGAAAATGAATTGAGTTTTTAAGGGACTAAATATCTGTTCTAACATGATGAAAAAGTCAAAAGCTCTTTAGTGTCTTGTTGAAGTATTCTGAGAGAAGGACAGTCTTTTTAGTGCAGGTGGATGGATTACAGTCTTGCATAGGGCTGTGCTTTGTTATATTGCAGGACACATGGTGACATGATATAATCAGAAGGCAATAGCACATTATTATGTTTGTGCACTTAGTTATAATAATACAGGTACAGTCTTCAGGTTTACATGACTTTTCACATTTGGCAGTGGGTTTTTTATCATTTAATTGAGTATAAAAACACAGATTTTTTTGAGTTTATGTAACCACTGTTCTTTCAATTTCATTTAGGAAAACGGGGCATTTCTCTCAGCACTAAAACATTATGCTTCCCTAATGCTCGTCTGCTGGCTGTCATCAAATACAGCCTGGTCTTCAGTGTCACACAGTTTCAAAATCTGCTGGAAAATAATGGCATCATTTCACACAATCGAAGCAGTTGCATCTGAGCCATAAGAGCTGTAAAGTGGAACTTTAAGGAGCATCCTAGGAGAACCCTGAGAGTGGATTTATGAACATTTGCATCTCTTATTAAAAAAGAACCTTTTAGTCCCTGAGATTCTCAAGAAGTCCAATGGAGTGAGCATACAAATGTTTGTCAATATATCAAGAAATACAAATGTGTGAACGTGTTTACATGGCTACCTTAAGTATGGCTGCAGCTGTGAGAAGGCCTGGGACAAGACTTTGCCAGTTACTCTGCTTGCAGATTTATGCATGCATTTGATATTGTTTTCTGATTCCAGTTTTTAACTCAGTTTCCTGGTGTTGAAGGACTTAAAAACAGAACATTTCTATTTATGTGAGGATCATCTATTGATGAACTGAAGCTTTTATTATATATTGCATTTGTAATCAAGAAGCTAGTTTGGAGAGTTACAAAATTTGCATGTGACAGATGATATAGCTGAAGTCCCTCTCACCCAATCATTTTGCTTGTGGGAGGGAACATTGTTTTGTTCAGTGTAGCAGGAGAACAGCTGTGCATTAGGTTTAGTGAAAGTCAGCTGCATAGAAAGGGATGTTATGTTGCTGGTCGTCCCACTGCTGGAACACAGCACTTGTTGTTATAATGTGTGTTTTTTATGTTGAAATAAATGCAGTCAACTCAAGACAGCGAAGTCAGCAGGTGTGTCACACCACTATTCATACTATGAGAGCTGTTACTAATAATGAATTATTTTCATTACTAAAGTGATGGTCTCAAGCTTCATTATGATTTAATTCACTCATTTGGTAGACCTCCTGTTTTTTTAATTCACGTCACCCTGTCCTCACTGAAGCGTTTTGTGTAAATTCCATATTACACATAAAAAGAGATTCCTAACTTGTTTGTAATACCTCTGAATTGAATCTTTGGAGCTACACACGTGCCTAGTTCATAAATATCAACTTTCTTTCCTGTTTGTTCTTTATGACTTTTATGACTGTGGTTTGTTGTAGCGCTTCCTGTAACAATGTGGATTCTGCAGCCATTTTTCCCTAACGTAGTTTTAACTTCTGTGAGTAATTTCTGCAGCCTCTACTGGCTCACTGAATTCAACAGGCTCCAACCTGCTGGTTGTGACCTCTAGCAATCATTCTGTAGAAATCCCCAATGTGCCTTGACAAAAGCAAAGCAATCAGCCAAACAAATGCAAATTTGCATTAAATATTACTCATCTTTCTGCACGTGGTTTGTATGGCAATGGAAATGATGAGAGAATCATGTTCCGTAACAAAAAGAGACTTCTTCTTTGAAGAACCCGGTGGATGACAAACCCTGCACAATAGTTAGGTCGAGTATAGGCAGCCAAAATCAATGAGATTATTAATGTGTGCAAAAACTGTTGATTAACAGTTGTCAAATTCATGCCAAAGTGAAGAAACTACACAAGGGGCTTATTTTAATCAGTAACTACTCCTATTTGATCTCTTACGTAGAATAATAGTCAGTTATGGGAGTATAATTGCATAACTACTGGAAAGTGTATACTCAAATAAGAATAGTTTTGAATAAATTCTTTGAATACTTTCACACATTTAAGAAGTGTTGAAATATTATTTTTCACTAAGTGTGCGTGAAGAGATGTGTGCTTCTTTGTAAATATTTGTAAATAGAAAAAATCCAATGTGCATTTCATTACATGCAAGATATTTTTACAACGTGTGGATTTTTAACTTTTCATTATTAAGGCTTCTTTAAAATACTGTGTTCAAAAATTTTGCCAGCATCTGTCACAGTAACCACGTTTTCCCATTGGAATTTACACTTTGTGTAATGTTTTTGTCCGGCACCTCCAGATGGAAGGACTCCTGTCTTCACATGAGCGAAGATGGCTTCGGAGCAAAGAGGGAGGAAAAGTGAAGAGTGCTTTTCAAATAGATGTATATTGTGTATATATTTCTTTCCTTAATTTAACCAAATTGGTCTTTTTTATATTGCCTGTGGCAAGAGATGTTGTACATGCCAACAGAAAAACTCTACACCACATTTTGACTGCCCACGTATCACATCCAAGGACTTACAGTGCTGTTTTAAATGATCCTTTAAAGAATGTAAATTAAAACCTTGTATAAATGGCTTTGTATTACTTCTTTTTTTTTTTTACTTGTGAATAAATTGTTACTTGAACCATTCTCAGTTTGTTGATTTGTGGGTTTATTGTGCTTTTCAACATCTTTATCAATGACATAGGCAGTGGGATGGAGAGCATCCTCAGCAAGTTTACTGATGACACCCAGCTGTGGGGTGCACTTCATACAATAGAAAGAAGGAAGCCATCCAGAGGGACCTGGACAGGCTTGAAAAGTCGGCCCGTGAGAACCTAATGAGGTTCAACAAGGCCAAGTGCAGCGTGCTGCACCTGGATGGGGGCAATCCCAGATACAAGCGTAGGCTGGGAGAAGAACTCATTGAGAGCAGCCCTGCGGAGAAAGGACTTGGGGTTCCTGGTGGATGAGAAGCTGGACGCGAGCCTGCAGTGTGCGATTGCAGCCCAGGAGGCCAACTGTGTTCTGGGCTGCATCTCTGGAGGCATTCAAGGCCAGGCTGGATGGGGCCATGGGCAGCCTGATCTGGTGTGTGGCAGCTGTGCCCACGGCAGGGGATTGGAGCTGAGTGGTCTTTAAAGTCCAACCCGAACCATTCTGTGATTCTGCAATTCTATGATTTCAGATTAATAATAATATTCTAAACAAAGTCAGTGTTCAATTCCATTATTTTTATCACAATTCCATATTAATTTAATTTTATTAAAATTACAGAACAATTTGGTACATTTTTGCCTTGAGATGCCTGCTGTTCAATGGTAGCATCGTTCTGTAGGCTTGGAGGACCGTGCAGAAGCAGTAAATTAACATCAATGGTTTAAGACGCAGTACTTCCAGGTCAGCTCAAAAATTTACCTATTGAGAAAGAAATGTAAAAAAGAAAGCTGGTGGGCACCACAGATTGCCTCCTATGACTTTGAAATTAAACCAGTACTGAGAAGAAAACAAAGTATTCTTGCAGTAGAGTGCTAGACAAGTTAGATAATGAAGTGAGTAGCTGTACTTAAACACTGAGTAGCTGTGATTCTGAAATGCAAAGGACGCAATCAGTGTGTTGCAGACAGTGCAATCAGACAGGGTTGCCTCACAGCAGAAAAAGCTTCAAACCTTGGTTGGAGGAAGAGGGATTATTGATAGCCAAGACTAATTACCTGGGCTTGTTTCGGCCGTTTTAGAGAACTTTCCAGGAGGTTTATATTTTGAGGAGATTCAGGAAAATGCTACAGAAATGGGATGCCATGAAGGGGAAGTCTACACAAATTCAAACAAGCGAAGGGTGCCGTAGTTTGACTGGTGAGCAGTGGGCTCAGAAGAGTCACTGAGTCATAGAATTGTGAAATGGCCTGGGTTGAAACCCCCCCCCTGCTGTGTGCAGGGCTGCTGATCACCAGACCAGGCTGCCCAGGGCCACATGCAGCCTTGAATGACTCCAGGGATGGGGCATCCACAACCTCCTTGGGCAACCTGTTCCACTGCATCACCACCCTCTGTGTGAAAAGAAAGAACCATGCATGTAATTTGCTACTTGATAGAAAGGAAAGGTGCCTGACTTCTTATAGTGAAGACAGAAGCAGCTGTGGCTGAATCCAGACAATGGTAGGTAATAAAAAGCCAGGTTGTTGTGTGAGACAATTTCTAGCACTATTGGTTTTTATGGAAATGACTGAGAGAAAACAATAAGGCTATTTCCCTCCATCCTCAGAAGGGCCTCATTTTTTCCAGCAAACTTAAAATTAGTTCTTTTCTGTACATTTCTATCACATTTCCTAGTCTGCTACATCCTTAATTCAGAGCTTACCCAGCAAACAGCTCCCCAGAACAATGAGGTTTTCTTATGTGACTGTACCCATGTGCTGCATTCCTGAGTGGTCTCCTGCTCATCTTCTGCTGTGGCTGTCGGGGAATAACATGAATGAATATCCTTCCAGGATGCTGTTAGAAAGCCTCCTTCACTCCCAGCTCCTTACAGCCTAACTTAGCTTTTCAAATGAGTCTGTTTATGTCTTACTCACTTACAGCTGTCTGTGTGGAAAGAATACTGGAGATCTCCAGATCTCTGGGAGGAGAAACTGAATGTTTCCAAACTGGACATAAGGCACGTACCTGAAGCAGAGTAATTCAATACAGAACAGTTAGTGAAGGGCGTGGGGAGCTCTGTAGCGTGATTCATGCCACATGTGAAGATTCATATTTGCTCCAGAAAAGTTAGGGTTTTGATGTGGAAAGCTGAGTGTGAATGCATACAACACGGAGCTGTGCTGAGAGCCACAGCTAAGCCGAGCAGTACAGGTGCTTCAGCTACACACAGGCATGTAGATCCCATGCAAATGTTGACTGTAATACCTGAAAAACAGAAGTTTTTGTCTCCCCTCTGCCCCTTTGTACCACTAAAGGCAGCTCCAGGAGTGCCAGTGCTACCAGGGTCACAGTGGTTTGGCCCTGGCAAACACAAAAAATCAGAATTAAAAACAAGAAAGTAGCAAGGATTGAAACAGGTGCTTATGGTCTTCTATTTGGAAGCAAACCACAATTCAAAACAAATTACATGTGATCTTAAGACTTTCAAACACGTTTGATTGTATCAGATACAGCATTTATGTCATTAGCGAGGCTGCAATTTTTTAATCCACCCTACCAAGGAAAAACCACCCGAAAATCTGTTTCCTGCTCACATTGCTCTCTAGGGCAGCGATGTTCCTCCCTTTCTGCAAGGCAGACCAAGCCCTTAATCCCACAGAGCTCATCCTGGCAGAGCTGCAGCGCGCATGGCTTTGCCCTTTGTTGTGGGCTCTTTGAGGGCCTTCGGTTTGCATTCCTCTGAAGTCCCTCCAAGCAACAGCCTTCTTGCGCTTAATTAATCCTCCCGCTGCCTTTGGTGATGGAGGCTTAGCTCGCTACCTGCAGCACATTCCATTTCAGACACTGCTGCTTTGTTTTATCCTCAAAGCGAGGGTGCAGCTTCTTACAGCCACGGAGCTGAGGCTGGGGATCGCGCAGCAAAGCCACACAACGCACACTTTGTGCTGGCAGGGCGCGCTTTAATCCATATGTAGTTTTGGTGTGAGCACTGGTCAAACCCACTTGCTCTTCATATTGCACGTGAGCTGTTTTGATTCCGCCCGATGAGGCAGCACTCTCAATAGGATGAAATAAGCATGGGTGGGTTGGGGAGGGAGCCCACTGCTCTGCACAGGGCGGTGAATGAGGGATTAGTGGCCATGTTTTGTAAGAGCACGTGGCCATGGGGGGCCTAATGGAGGGCCGTGGTCCTGGCAGGTGGCGCAGCCTCAGTGGCAGCACCAGGAAAGAAAGATTTGGAGATATTCAAGGTCAGGCTGGATGGGGCTCTGAGCACCTAATGGAGCTGCAGGTGTCCCTGTTCAGTGCAGGGAGTCGGACCAGATGGCCTTTAATGGTCCCTTTCAACTCAAACACAAAAAGTTACAATTCAGGTGAGACTTCTGTATTACACAAGTGTTTATTCTGCATACAGCAGAGTTTACAGAACGAAGTGAGAACTGACAAAAAAATAGTAAATCCTTTATTTCAGTTCTTAAAAATGTGCTTCAGTGCACAAATCCAAATGTCCCAGACAGCCTGAAGGTAAACATAAGAGACTTAGAAAAAAAAGAAATAGCTATAAACAACAACATAGAGTTTCTAGGATGTACAGCCAGGACTCTGTGGATCCCTCCCAGAATTTCTAGAGCTGCAATTTCTCACTCTTTAGTAGGAACAGACTGGAACATTCACCAAGCGAATGCAATTTCTCCACCAGGGTTGGTGGCATCTGAAGACCTCAGCCAGACCTGCTGTGACAAAAAAGGGCTGATGAACACCAGTCCACCTCCCCACCATGGGTGGTAAATGCAGGAACATGGTACAGCTGCACTGACCAAGCAGACCAACAGCCATGCCTGCACACACGTTAAGGACCCTAGTTGTCATTTTGTCATTTTCACTACACTTCTGCTCACAATCATATTTGAGAGGCCAAAGTATAGACTGATTCCACAACCACTTTTCCTCTAACTTTATGCACTTAAGCTCTGCACCTGGCAAACTGAGGAAGATACTAAATATTTAGAATCATAGCATATACTAAACCATCTTAGTTCATACATTGCAAATCTGCTTTCTTGTACACTTCTGTTGACTCTTAGTACATATGACAGCAGAGTTTAACCCGAGGAAATTCAAGCATCATTTGAGCAATTTGGTTCGCTTTGTTTTAGGAGAGGAAGGAAGTTGTTGCCCAACCTGATGCCACTTCACATCGATACAGACAACAGCAGAGGTGCACCTTTGTCACGGGTAACTCACAGCTTCAGCTTCATTACACTTACTTCTACTAAGGCTGTTCAACAGCAAAAGGCAAGGGTGCACCACATCTGTGCAAGGGGAGACCAGTTTTCTGACTGGGCTACTAAAATAGGCCCATAATATTCCACCAAATACCAAATACCACTTGCAGTGCAAACAGTTTGTCAGAATTGATCACCATTTTTGAAATTTTAAGAATGTGAATAAAAAAAAAAAACATACTTGAAAAAATATTTGCATGATGAAAAAATGCTTTGGAGTCCCCCATCAGAGTACATTCTCCATGTTTGTACAGCTATCCTCCATGCTGAACTCTCAAAGATTTGAAGCTTTCAGTATCAACTTCAGTTCTGTCTCTATCTATGCGTTTGGAGGTTTCGTTATTTCAAAAGGAGTCATTCCTTCTCCTTCCATGAAAAAGTTATTTTCATGCACTGATTTTTAACTAACGGGACAGATGGACTCAGACAGAAGAAATTACATCCTTCCGATGGAAAAATACCACTTCTCTTGACATGTTGAAAAGCGTAAAGCCTGTATGTTCAACTTGCTCTTGCTATTTCAACAAGCTATGGGACCCACAAGGAAGATCTCAGGAATGCCATAAATTACATATCCTGTGGCTTTCATCAACAAATAAATAGTGTTTGAGCTTACTCAAGGCGCTGGCAAAGTGCTGGGATAGAGATTCCTGAAAGTATCTGTCTGCCAGATGATGCTTCTTCACACAGCTAGAACCAGACAATTTCTTGTCCTAGAAAAGCAGCCTTGTGATTTCCTTTCTGTTGCAGCCTGCTACATCTGATTCACCCTGTAGGTCTTCCAGCTGCGCAGAGATCAGCCGTAAATATGCTTGGAAGCCTAAATACAGAATCATAGAATGGTTTGGCTTGAAAGGGACCTTAGAGATCATCTAATTCCAACCCACTGCCATGAGCAGGGTTGCCATCCACCAGCACAGGCTGCCCATGGCTCCATCAAGCCTGGCCTTGAGCACCTCTAGGAACGGGGCACCCACAGCTCTCTGGGCAGCTGTGCCACTGTCTCAAAACCTTCAGCTTTTTAAAAGTTCTGTTTAAAAAATTCATCCTTGCACAGGGGTTGTGCTAATCTTCTCTGAATCTTTCCAGTTGCAATACTGCATCTTCTGCAGAAGTGTCAGAGTTGTAGCTGAAGGCTATAAGCAAAAGAGAGAGATGTCTCCCACTAATAGAAAAATAATAATAATAATCCTAAGATTTAGGCCTCTGCTCTTTCGGATGTTTGCTTGCAAACTTTGTCTGCAGCTCTGAGGATGCTCCTGCAACTCTTTTCCATCCCTGCAGAGCAGACATAACCCTTCTGTCTGGCTTTGCTGCTCACGCTGCAGGAGCTAAAGGCGGTTTAAATGCACCCCCAATGATCTCTCTGTTTTTCTTTTTTGGAACAACAACAACAAAAAAAAGCAAGCTTGACACGATCCAGCACTGTGCACAGGGGCCCAAAGGGTGAGGGGAGGGGTCTGTGCTCTGTGCTGTGTGGCCTCACCTCCAGCACTGGGTGCAGTTTGGGTGCCACGATGTAAGAGAGCTTCCAAAGGAGGGCTACAGTGATGTGAGAGCAGCTGAGCCCAGAGCAGGGCAGGCTGAGGGGAGGCCTGATGGTGGCTACAGCTCCTCACAGGGAGCAGAGGGGCAGCGCTGAGCTCTGCTCTGTGTGACAACGATAGGGAACGGCATGGAGCTGCGTCAGGGGAGGGCGGCTGGGGGTGAGGGAGCTGCCCCTGGTGTAGCTGCTGGCGGGCTTTGGCTGCTCCGGGATATCTGCAGACATTGGATGTCAGCAAAGAATTTAGGATTCTTTTCAGGGGGAAAAAAAAAAAAAGAAGAAGAAAGAAAAAAAGGATTGCTCATTTTTAGAAAAATAGTTCTTCAAGTCTAATTGTGAGAAAGTCTCATTTTAATGAAGTACAAAGACTTTTTATATTACAGTACATTTTGCATTACCCAGATGGAAATAATTCCTGTGAACCCCACCCATCCTCACAGGTTTTGGCTGCAAATGCTTCTACGCACTTCTGAACACCCATATAACAGCCACTGAAGTGAAATTCCAACACGTATCATCCCACGTGCTTCCATAAAAATGGAGCTGCTTCTCGCTCCATCAAGCACAGACTGTAATGCAAATCGAGTAGCAGTCAGAGAACAACATCTGCAATGCCCTCACAATCAAATATCCAGACTTGATCCTCGCCATTGAAATCCAACCATTTCCCAGAATGGGATACTGGGGATCCCTGAAGTCTCATAATGACACTCAACACACCAACCTCCTGTGCTCTGGAGCACCTGTGGCATTTCTGAAAGTCAGATTACAGGTGTAAATTCTTTTAGTATTCTGCATATTGCTTGTTTAACATTTTTAATGGTGCTAACAGCACCAGAACAGTACTAACAAAAAAAAAAGAGAGGCTACAGACAGAGGCACATCAGCCCTGACAGACTTATCTAGGTCACCCAATTGGTCACCAGCTTGCCAAGACCTATGTACTTCCCATAGCAGTGTACCAAAAGGGCAGACACAAACACACTGGCTAAACAGACACAATTTACAATGGGAATGACAGCACTGGTTGCTTTCCAGGTGGGATTTCTCTTTAGGATAGGTCAGCCTGAACCTATAAGCATAGAATCGTTAAGGTTGGAAAAGGCCTCTACAATTACCTAGTCCAACTGTCCACCTACCACCACTACTGCCCACTCAGCTTTGGCCCTAAGTATTACATCTACAAGTTTCTCGCACATCCCCAGAGGCAGAGACTCCACCACTTCCCTGGGCAGTTTGTTCCATTGCCCAACCACATTTTTGGAGAAGTTTTTCCTAATGACGAACTTATCCTGGGGATTTCTTCTGAGCTGAGTATTCCTGGGCAGGGAGGACTCAAATCCTTTTCTGGATCCTGAAAGGAAAACAAAGAAAATATATTCGAAGGTAACCTAAAGGATTAACAAAATCAGATTTCAGGTCAGTGAAAGTGAAGGCAGCAACAGATTAAAAGGGAGGGCCCTAGAAGCAGCAGCTCAGGGGATTTGGCACGAGGGGGGCTTTTCTCCGACAGACAGGCAGGAAAGCAAAGCTTCTCACCCACTCAATCATTTACCCAGCATTTAGAGAGAGATGAAATAAGATTCTGGGATTGCAGCCAAACCACCAGCTCCACCTATGTATGTCTCCCACTTCCATGTGCGCAGTGCTGTCGCCGTTTCAGGCCTCAATGAAGCAGTTGTTTGTGTAGATCTCACCTCTAACAGCTCCCGGGAAAAGCCAGTGCCTTACTAATGTTGGCCCTTGAAAACTTCATCAGAGCACCAGGGCTAATGAAATGTAAACGTACGGTCTATTGCTTGGCTGAGAGCATGGATGAAGCCCCTTATGTGGGGAGCTGTAGCACCAAAAGGTCATCACTCCCCCCAGGTCTTCTGGCGAAGAGGAGTTCACAGCATGAGGGAATGCCTCCATCTCCTCTCTCCAAAGATCCATCAGCATCTTTACGACTTTTATCTCTTTGAAAGAATGGATTCAAAAAATATTGGAGGAAACTGAGGTAAAGCATGGCCGCATGTCCCATTTTTGCTGCAAACCAGCCTAAAAACCTAGGGGAGCAATGAAAAGGTAAGAGGAATGCTCAAAGGTCCTGTTTATTTAAACAAGGCCTGCCTTTCTGAACTAGTTACACAGAAACAACCTGTTATCTAGGATGTGGTGGCTGGAATTTGAAATGCTTTCAGTTGGCATAAAGGGTCCCGATAAAGAGAGAAAGAGCTGTGATAAGACTTGAGCTTTTACAGACTTTCAGGGTGGTTGGGGTTGGAAGGGACTTCTGGAGGTCACCTGGTCCAACCCCCTCCTGCAGGACACCCAGAGCTGGGTGCCCAGGAACGTGTCCAGAAGGGCAGCTGCATTGGTAGGTGATAGGCAGAAAAAAAACTGAATTTTCTTTTCTTTTTTTATTTTACAAAATTACAGAATTGCAGAGGTTGGAAGGGACCTCAAGAGATCATCGAGTCCAACCCCCTGCTAAACCAGCTTCCTTACTGCAGGTTGCCCAGGTAGGTGTCAAGACGAGTCTGCAGTGTCTCCATAGAAGGCGACTCCACAACCTCCCTGGGCAGCCTGTTCCAGTGCTCCGTCAGCTTCACTGTAAATAAGTTCTGCATGTTAGTATGGAACTTCTATGCTAATGTTTTAGGCCATTGCTCCTTGTTCCATGCTACACGCTACTGAGAAGAGCCTGGCCTCATCTATTTGCTTCTCACCTCCTTTCAGATATTTATGAACACCAAACAGATTTCTCCCCAATCTTTTTTTCCCCAGGCTGAACAGACCCAGGTTACTCAGCCTTTCCTCACATGGGAGATGAAGCAGATAAAGCTGGAGGTGAGAGAAACAAATGTGAAGCAGAAGAAGAAAAGAACAGGAATAAATCCAATGAAACACAGCCCTCAGAGCAGCTAGACTGGTACTCCTGAATGACCCAGAGAGAGACTTGGAAGACGGAATGACTTACTGATGGAGTGAGGAACTGTCAAGAGATTGGATGCTAAGTTAGCTATTTCCCTGTATTAAGCCCGCCAATATCCTTTTTACACATACATTTGAGTCAGCCAGAAACCAAATGCAGAAGAAGAATTAAGCAGATTACGTTGGAAAACAGATTACAAACCAAACAAACTACTAAAACCACCTTGTCCTGGGAATTTGGCTTAAAAACCCGATTGAATCAAAGATAACTAATTTGATTAAGTAGAACAAGTTATCTTAATCCCTATTTAAGAAAAACACCGCCAGCAAGCCAGCTCTGTGCTGAGCAGGCGACCCGCGGTGTTAGCTGGGTTCAGCAGAGCCGTACAGCAGACATGCAGTTCCCCTCTGCTCCAGGGACATGCTCAGCAGGCTGGCAGCAGGCCAGGCAAAGGCAAAAATTAACCTTATTTATTTTTCAAGTTATGGGAAAATAAGGAGGATGGCGAGGAAACAGGTCTGATCAGAAAGCCTCTGTGGTTAAAGACATCTCTTAACACAGGAGGCTTTTTTATGTTCTGCTTATTTGTTTTCCCGTCTCTGACAACTGAGCTGGGTTACAGATCCCAGAAGTACTGCCTCTGTCTCGAAGCATGCAATTACATCTCACATTCTTACGAAATTTGAAAGGTGACACGCTATCCCTTTTTCAACCCCATGGCGACAGTGCACTATTTGTGCAGCTGTTAAGAGGCAGCAAACTGCGACTTAAACTCTCACTTGTAATGAATGGGATTTACCACGGCTAGTATGAATCATTTTGATAACATGTATAATTAGTTTTATAGATGTTTTAGAGTGTTATAAAATTTGCCGTATCACTTGTACCCCCTAGGGCTCTCTTATAAAATGACTTTGCTATGACTGTATTCTTCTGGATGTGAAGAGAGGCATTTTAACATTCAAGTCAATTTTGCTGTCTTTCTTATTTCTAAAACCCATGGGAAGAAATGAGATCACTTTTCATTTCCTCCCATATGCTCAATGAGATGCCTCTGTGTGTCTAATCGCTGTCCTGAGCCCATCCTGCAGCTCAGCTCCTGGGAGCTAGGTACCTTCAAAGAGCCTCAGGAGAGAGTGCTCAACAGCCATAATAGTGCAGGTCCTTAACTTCAGTGGAACAGTGGAAATGTATTGTGGGTGAACACTTGGCTTCATGATAAGAAGGGCAAGGTGAGCTAGTTGGATTCCACCTTCAGGTTTGGGTACCATGGTCTGGCGAGGAAGGCCCATGGCACAGCCTGGCACTGGATGGCCTTTGAAGTCCCTTCCAACTCAAACCACTCCATGATTCTATGAGTCTGTGATTCAGTAGATACTAGGGTACGTAGCAGCATGTACTGTCAATGTGCCTGCACAACCCTGTGTTATGGGTTGCTGCATCCACCAAACACGGGCCAACAATCACAAATGCCAACTCAATAAACTACTACTGTTATCAGACGCAGCTGCCTACACCTCACTGGCAGCCGCTGTCCCACAGCACGCAACATCAGGCGGCTCTGACCAACTTGGCAGTGCTTTGCCTTCTCAGCAGGTGACTTTTGGGACAGTTCCTCCAAAGTCCCAGCTCTCCCACTCTTGCCTCCCACCAAGAGATTCACCTCAGGCTGCGTGGGCACGTGCCAGTTATGAGCAGGGTGGGAAGAATGTTCCACCTGCCATTTTGCCTTCTCTTTGACACTGTTAAAACCTCCAGGTCCTGGCCACGGCCCCAGCAGCTCCTCTCCTGCTCACAGAGGAGAAGTGGGGCATTCAGTGGTGGCTGAGGAGTAAAGGAAGGAATCAGAGGGACAGCTGCCAAAAGCCACTTCCTAAAACCTAAGACGTCCTGAAGATTAATTAAGAACACCTTCTGTAACCATTTTAATAGAGCTACATGATACTATTTATTAATGTATAAACTCAGTCACATGTGACAGACCGGAAAAAAATGAATGAAAAATGGAACCTTCAAAATAAGTTTGGTGCTCCCAGGTGCTTTGAATTTAAAGGATGCCTTTAAATTTGTATTCTGTCAGTTTATGTTCTGGAGCAAGAACTGCCATGAGCAGGGTGGTCCATCCTTTCAGTTACAAAGAACACCAGATGGTGAACTTCAGCCATCTGCAAGGTGCTCCATAGGCTACAGGCTTACAGGCAACTGTATGGCAGCAGAAATCCCACTAACATTCCCCTGTCTTTGAAACTACAGACCAGCAAAGCACCAAACAGATCTTTATCAGCACTTTGCTTCTGGTTTAAGCATTTTGGTTTTAACAGATTTTTTGGATACTTCCTGTGAATAACAAGCTGCAGTGATTTCCTACACCTCCAGAGCTGCTCTTCAGGAGCCATGGGGGGAAGAGCAGCCACAGAAACGTGAAAGACAAACAAATCTCAGCCGGGGCAGATCAGAAGGGCCGCTGTTGTCCTGCCGTGCTGATTTATACAGCCTTATCTTTTATCTCCTCCCCTCGCCCCCAGCACACCAGCAGTGCTCCCACGGTGCTTCTCACCGGGAAACCCGTGAGTTCACTTTCTGCAGTTGTTCATTTTAGGCTCTCAAGTTGTCTTCTCATTTTAATGTAATATTCCTCTTTTGGCGTACAGCAAATATGCCAGGGTAAAGCACTCACTTGAACATGTTCCCAACACCATGTAAATAAATCCCTGGCTCTGGGAAAAGAAAATCTCCACAACTTTGCCCAGAAGCACTCTGAAATGCCATATGCGCAGAGCCTCCCACTTAACAAGCAGCAAGGAAGCACTTTGGCTCCCACTGCTTTTCCAGCTCTCATCAACCCTTTCATAGCCACAAAGCTGTGAGCAGGACGGCAACCCAGCGAGCGGTCCTTCCAAAAACTCCATCTATAGCCCCCAGGACCAGGAAAGATGACTGCCCACTTGGAACTGAGGCTCTGGGGCTTCTGTGAATTAACCCGAACTCTGGCATGTTTCTGAGGAAAACTGTCCAGTTTGGATGGACATGTCTCATGCTGATCAACCAGCACAGTCCTTTGCATGTGTTGCAGTGCTCAGTTGTTCCTGCTGTCAAAAAAGAAAACTAGGGAGTAAATGTGTCTAATCTCACCTATCAGCTCATTAGACTCTTATTCACAAAACCAATGTTCAACCTTTCAAACTCTGTAACACGATTTAGGTATTTTAATCATCTGGTAATCTGTAATACATCCTTGCTGAGCCATCAACACTACTGTTACGGTGATTCACACTCTTCACTTACAGCTCACTATCATCCATGGTACTAAGCTCCATTACTTTGATGACATTCCTTGTTAATTTTGCACGCTGATTTATACTTGACCCACGGTACAAGGTGCTACTCGACATCTTAGAATCAGTATTTTATCAACATGTAGCTTGAGTTCTTCCACCTGGCTTTTCACTGCACACAAAGCAGAAATCTTCCTGAACACCTTTTTGTTAGCAACAGTGCTGTAACTTCCACATTAGACTGTGAATACACGTGGAAGAAACACTCCCCAATGTAGTCTCCCTGCTTCTAACCCAGACGTCATTTTGCTTCTGCATCAACTATTTTTCATGCTTGGTTTCTAACTTATGTTCAACATTTCCTTGCTCTATTTCCATTCCCTTCCCTGCCTTCTTTACTCAGCTGCCACACCAGTTGCATTTACTCCACCAGAAAGCAATTATTAGGTGTTATTTCAGTCTACAGTAGGTGAATCAGGAAAACAATCACATCCAATATGAAAAAAAGCACAGCTGACACCTTGGACTATCAAATGTAATCCATGTGTGCTTCTTCCGATATATCTTAATTGCATGTTATTATCTCCAAATTGCATAAGGCTATAATTTTCTCTAAAGATGTTTGCTACTTATTTTCTATAGCAGCTGAAATCTAAATAATAGTATGCTTTCAGATTAAAAGCAAGACACAGAGTTACACGGAATGGCTCTAAAGCTGCTTTTAGGCAGCCAGTTCAGCAGCCCCATTGGGAACATCAGGAATGCTGGAAAAGGGCTGCAGTGGTTTTTACATTTAAGAATTTAACACAAGCACATTTAAGAAGAGCTACGCTGCCGGTCACAAGAGAGATCTCACGTTACTGAAGGCACACATATTTGCTGAAAAATAAGAGTCTCTCCAAAGAAAAAAAAAGAATAAGAAAAAAAAAAAAGAAAGAAAAAAGCATCAGACATTTGAACAGCTGGAAGCATTTTCAGAAACTACGAAACAGGAGAAAAAAAAATCATTTAGAATAATATTTCCCTTTCTGTAGTAAGCATCGTAGCGGTGATACAATAGGCTCTCCAGAGGCTTAATGATGTCTACTGTTCAATGCTCAGAGGATATTTTGTAAAACAAAAATCAGTGGCGTCCACACCATTTCTTCACAAAAAAACCCTGAAACTGTCATTTGGAGTTACATTTCTTCTCCTATCAGCTCCCATCTTTGCCAAATGTCCCCAAATCCCACAGCTATGAAGCTGTGACAACAAGCTAAAGTCCACTTCACTCTGGAAAAAGACAAAGTTTTCTTCATTTCTTTGTCTGCATGGATTCCAGTATGAGGAAGATGTTGTTTGCTGCCACTCTGACAAGAGCTTGCAAGGACTGCTATTTACAGGAGGATCTCATGAGAGAGCAAATTAAGGAAGCAACAGAGGCCACAGGCATAAACCAATGACTACTGTGTACATTTTGATAAAGTATGTAAATTATACAATCAACATCAGTTTCTTTCAAATTAAAACCTACGGGCAATCTCTTAATTTAAAATGCTCTTATTCCACCAATAGTCATGTTCTATTTTCTTTACAGTAATGCTCCAAGGTTCGTGTTAGCATTAGGATTTCCTTTTCCTAAGTTCTTTTTGTCTCAGTGAATCTTTTAACACATGCCAACTCCAGATAAACATTATTGGCTGTTTGCTTAGTACAAAAAAAATGCAACTAACACAAAACTCCCTTGGTGACACCCTTTAATTCCCACACTTCTACTGAATATAAGATGCTGCTAAGCTTACATTCACAAGTTATTGTTTCCTCTTGAGAACTACCATCTTCACAAGGTGTTTTCACTCCTGTCTAAAATTAAATGTATTTCTTTATAGGGAAATACCCACCTCACTTGTTACACTCTTTCCTCTTAGGATCCAAGAGCAGCTGCAGAACGCAGTCAGTCAGACACAACATGGAGGCTTAATTGTGGCACATCTGAAAATAGGTCTGTTTGCCTACAGTCAAAACATATCTAAAAATGTCCAAAATCAGATCTAATAGAATGGCAGTGCTAATCACAAAAGATAAATCCCCCCTATGGAAAAACAAAGGGAAAAGATGGCAAGAGAGTGTAAGTTATAAAAAAATATCTGACAGCACAAATTCTGTTAAAAAATGGGCCCCGACCACCTGAACAAGTCTCATCTTTACTGGTCTCTTCCCAGACATTCATTTTTCTTCCTCTTAGGTGTCTGTATCTTTATTTTCACTTTTATTTTTACTTATTTTTATACTGACTGGATCATCATAGCACGACTACTTTCCATGTCATCTTTCACTGCGAAGCACTTACAAGCTTCCTCTTCTACTCCGCTGCCTCTTTCTCATGTTGCGCGGTATTTCTTTCCCCCTCATCCTAACATTTTCCTTCACACACCCGTTTAACCACAGCTTTTCTTCTTCCATCTTTTTGTTTCCTCTCTTAGATACTTCCTAATTTTCAATTGCAATTTACAGCTTTCTTTCAGGTTTCTCTTCTCCACTGCAAACATAATTTGCTTTTCCCCAATTCAGAAGCACCACAAGGAATAAAAGATTTTAAAGAATATCCATTGCCATGTAAGAAGGACCCATGCAACCAGTTCTGGGTGACATTTGATGGTTATGTGCTAACACTATGCTAACACTAAACCAGTGCATGTAATGAAAGATGCCACTCCACCAACCCTGAGGATGAGTTCACTTCCCTCTTACCCATCTGCTGCTACAAGATCAGATTTTCTAACAGTATGTACTGGAGTATTTATTGTCTCAAATTCTGTGCTTAAGGAATGGAAAGCCATCATCTTCATAAACAAAATCACATCATCCAATAAAATTTTTTATTCCTGTTCCACCAACGTGAATATTGAAACACATACAAGTGTTTACCAAGAAGCAAAACCAGTCACAACAACATTGTAAACACAATTATAAAGATATATGTTATCTCCCATTAAAGAATACAGTTCAATACTTCACGAGTCTGTGATAAACGTTTCGAAGTCCTGGTCTAAGTCTGAAACAAGGGCATCCACAAAATCTTCAACTGAAGGTGACTTCTGAAGCATACCTGTAAAACCAAGACAACAGACTCAGCATTATCACTTGGTATCACTTTAAAAGCTTTGCCAACAATCAAGTTATTAAAATTAGCTAGCTTTTATTGTCGCAATATGACAGAGAGCTATCTTTTTGTGCTTGTGTGTGTCAAGAAACAAATGCAATTATAATGCATAGGGAGTAGCTGATTGTATCAAGTAGCCTGGTACATGTTATCACAGAACTGACAGGGATCAAGATCGTGAACACTTTTTTATCGCTACGATCTTCCTTAGGCTGTGAATTGTATCTCTTGTAAAGGAAGGCAATCAAAACACAAGCTAAAGCAGTCACTTCCAAAAGACTGGGAGAAATCAGGGATCGGGAAGGATCTGAATCCTTATCAGCTGAGTCTCCAGATTGACACAGCCAGAGAAAAACAATGGTTTTTTTTCAGTGTTACACACCTTAAACGTTTAATTTAATATTTAAAGTACAAACATCTCTGAAATATTACACAAGGCGTGAAACATATCCAAGCATGTATTTTCAGTGTGCTGCAGTTTTAGCTCTGGTTGGTTGGTTGGTGGTTTATTTTTTACAGTAGAGGGATTTACCCTTTTATCAGGAATATTCATTAGTAGGTATGCTCCTTGTATCACATGGCTACAGAATAACAGACAGGGAAATTAGAACAAGAAACAACCACACACAAGTATTTTGTCAGGTAGCTCTATGAGCAGAACAACCAAAAATCTCACACCTTCCTCCCCAGAATCCCAGCTTTCATAAAGCATGAGAATCTCATTTAAATTATTTTCAGATGTTTCTTCATAACAAATACTAAATTAGTGCTGAATCTTCTCACTGCTCTTAATATTTTTGAAATTATATATGAAAATTTACTGCATTACCAAAGCAGGGAAGAAAAACAATATGGCTGCCAAATAATGTAAAATTTAATCTTCATGCTACTTTGAAGTGTTCTGTTCTTTCTGACAACTGCCAACGTAAATATAACCTTGTTCTACCCTTTCTGATCACTATACCTACTGTACATAATTTTGTGCTCTTTTCACATCCTCTACAATATTTGCTTTCAGTGGAAATTATAATTGCCTGCTGCTAAAAGACCGGAATCTTTTACTAAAGCACAATTATTCAAAACCCACCAGGAAACAGACCGGCTAGACATAATTTTGGGTGAGCAACTAAAAGAAGGAATTTTCTTGCTGAGACCTCACAGAATCCCATTTCAATCTGATTTAAACACATTGCATGTGTCAACACAAGCTGCCATGGCCCAGGAGATAATAGTGAGCACTCAAAGGAAAACAAATCTCATACTACATGTAGATTGACTGAAATGCTGTTAGGTGATGTTTGCATGAAGATATTTTCAAAATGAAGGAGAACAGAATTAATACTTTGAAGTTCATGGTAAACTTGTAATCTACTGTTAGTAAAATTGCTGTGGAATTTCTTCTCGTTCACAGTGGAAACAGAAGCAGATGTGTTCCAACAGCAGCTACTAAGCCACACTCCCCTGAGAGCCCACTGCAGACTGACTCCCAGGTTGCTGATGGGGGTGGCTGGGAGATACCCCTATTTGCTCTGTAACACCCTTAGAAAAATTCCCTCAGACAAACAGTTTAAACCCTCAGTGTTTTCCTGCAGTTTGCTCAGAAGTGCAGTTTGCTCAGAAATGCCTTAAGGAGGCGACTCAGATGGCAGCCCACTGGAAGATGCACTGTCATGCATGACCAGAGGAGCTTCATCTTTCAGGGAGATGCAGTCTGGTTCCAACACTTTAAATTATTTCACCTTTTTTTTGGCCTCATTTTATCTCAGGCATTTACATCTGAACAAACTGGCACTACTTCTAGAGACAGTAAGAAGAACTTCAGAAAGGAAACTCTGCTGGTTATATAAAATACAGAAATGTGAAGTTAGGTGAAATGATTTCTTTCCTGGAGGTATTTGAGAGATCTGTGGACACGGCACTAAGGGACACAGTTTCAACACGGTTTGGACTTGGTGATCTTTTTCTTGATTCTGTGTACCCTCCAATTTTTAAGATGCTCTACAAAGGAACTGTTTTTTCTGTAGCCAGTGTGTTATATGCTATCAGGTATCAGCGGGACAGGATGACAGTCTAGACCACATTTTTTCTTAAAGTATAAAACCAGCCACAATGGATACAATAACCTTCACCTCTGCAAGCTCCAAAATACAAAACCTTCAGCTACTGAGTTTATAAAAACCAGCCTGGCTAAATGATATTTAGCTAATTCTTTTGACATTCTAAATTTATTTTGCTGCAGACCACTCTTAAAACACTGATTGTTAGTATGTCACAGAAGAAGAAAGACAATCAGTACAACACTCAGTTATGAGGTTTGGGAAGAGACCGATGCTGTTATTATCTTTAAGTAGATTTAATGTTCCTCCTGTAGAACAATAGTGAATCATAAAAAACCATTCCATCCTTGGGTGTTATGAAATGAATAAAAGAAACAATTAACTACAATACTCTCAGATGTTCTTTAGTGCAGCTGACTACAGTCTTAGCAGATCTATCTCAAAACTTGGTACAAACTACATTTGTTTACTCTCCACATGGTTTATATCAAATATGTAGCAGAATTCAGTTTTTTTTTCTGGCAACAGAGATGTCAAATGACCTCCTAGCCCACGCTTCCAACTGTTGATAATGCAAACAGATTTCAGATTTCATGCATTAGCAATGCTGTTTTCCCATCACTGACATCAAAAGCAAACACTAGAAAAATTTGCTTTTGAAGGAGAAGGATGAATTGTAACTGAGGTCATCCCTGAAGAACTTCTGTAGTAAAACAAGCATGCCCTTATGAAATAAATAACTATAGTTTTTAGAATAGACAACTCCGAAAGAAACAGATACTGATGCAATTTTCATGTTTTAACCTCTTACACTACCCAGCTGTCCTACGAGTTGTCATGTCTTCCTTTAAACCCCACTAAAATATATCAAAGTAGGAACAGTACGTACTCAGCCCTTCAGTCTAATGATTTAGTAATGTATCCATAAGGTCTGATGGCTGCAGTTTTAAAACATAGGAGTGTGTTTTATCCATTCAGACCAACTCCTGTTTCAGCTCAGTCTCTCCCAAGCCTAAGGCAACTGCACAGCTTATCTTCTCTGCTTTGAAGTTGTCTTTCACATTACACCACTGTGGTTAACCACACCCTTTTGAGAGCTGGTTAGCTATAACCTACAATCACTGGAAGTTGGGAGAAGAATAAAGCCTGTGGCAGAATTTGGCCTATGCCCCTTTGGAACATCAATTATTTTGAGTCCGTGTACTTTGAGTAAACATATGTTACCACTACATCACCTTTACGATTTATGCATAGATTTGATACTTTCAAAGGGCCATACAAGCATTATCTGAAGATCTTTACAGCCTCTTCAAATCATAATTATTCCACCAAGTACAATTAGAGGCATAGAAAAACAAATTTTCAGACTGCATCGGAGCAAACTCATGTTTATTTACAGATTTAGGTGGTCTGATTACTATGCACGAACACAACTGAGAATGACTGTCTGCAATACGATGCAGAATTAATCAGTGAAGAATACAACTGCATGTGGGTTTTGCACATGGGCTTCTTCACAAACCTGAAGGGCAATGTGACTCCAGCAAAACTGCAGGAGAAGCACGCTCCAGAGTCTGTTCCATGCTCTCAGCTCCAAAATCACCCAGCCCTGTACTTTCCACACTGCAATTCAATTTCTGCCAATGCACCTGGGTTTCTTTCCAGCTGGGGAGTGCCAAGGGAGAGGGGGAGGGATGGTGCACACCTGAAGCTTGTTCAAACCTGCGACCAGACCTGGAAGAGACCTGAATTCCCTGTCTTTGAGGGAGTTTGGAATCCCTAATGCCATGTAATCCTATGAAGAAGAGCTATGCGGATATCCCACACAAA